>NW_028230437.1:25919051-26519051 GCF_043228905.1 Azolla caroliniana
TAGTTGTGTAAGAGATCAAACCCTAACTCCAACTTCAGCTTTTTGTGACAGAGACCAAACACTAACCCAAAGTCTTACTGCATCAACGTTTGACGGAGACCAAACTGTAACCCTCATCCCGTCATCTTGTGAAAGAGACAAAACCCTAACTCTATCCTTTGACAAGAAGGAAGCTCTAAAAGCACATTTGGACAAAGATGAAACTATAACCGTATCCCCATCATCTCTTGAAAGACATCAGACTCTTACCCTTACCCTAACTCCATCACATTGTAACAGCGACCAAACACTAACTCTAACTCCACCCCCGGAGAAAAGCTCGAATTCTACATCGCCTGCCGAAAGCAAGCAAACTCCTCCAATGCAGTCCACACAGTCTCCCGACTTTGTGAAGCGAGAAGGAATGAGAGCCCTGCTACCAATCGATGCAGAGAATTGTTGCTACGCTGTTGCACCCTGTGGGTTAGTGAAGGATCGAAGGAAATGTAAACCTCGGGGTGTTTTAACTGTAGATGGAATGATGATGGTTGAAGATGCTGTTCCACAGATGTCATTAGGGTTTGATAACATTGATGATGGCGATTGTGGTGCTAGTGTTAGTGCTAGTGATGATTGTGATTGTGATTGTGATGGTGATGGTGATGGTGATGATGATATGCCTGCCCAAACAAAGTTATTGCCTACCCCAGCTGTTGCATCCGTTGAGTGGATGCTCGAAGGACACAAGAATTTGGGCACGGAAAATTCGTGTGTGGATTTGAGTAGCCAGTGCTTCCAGTCAGCCGAATCGAATGACTTGTGCAGGATGAGCTTCCCGCGGATGTCTCCACCCCAATTTGAAACCTTGCCCACTGGGTCTGTCAACTCTCCTCGCATGTCACAGTTCCAAGTGTCGTCACCATTGCAAATGTCGGCATTGTATGATCCAGCAGGCACTTTGCTTGGCTATCAACAGAATGGACCGAATTCTCTCCCAAATGTACATGACAATGTTGAACCACAAATGGCTAGAAAGGAATGGCATGCCCCTCACGCCTCCATTTCTGTGTCGGGGTATGAGTGGTCAGCCGCATTGTCTGCCTCTTCTTCTCAAGGTACGATGGTTCACTCTTCTTGCCGCTCCGAGGTCAGTTCTGGAAACCCGAGGCGATCCATTGTTTTCACTGATGAAGGCTCGTTTAGCTCGCCGAGGTTTAAATCCAATGTGGTCGATAACGCACTCTTTAATGATAGTATTGTGGATGAGTATGAGCCTTGTTGTGGATTTTCCGAAGATGAAAGTGGTGAAGACCTACTCTTGCAAGAAGAGATGGATCCATCGTTGGAGAGAAGCCCTCCTTTTGAGTACTCGGTCATGAAATCTTTGAAACACAAGGAGGTGATAAAGGTGGATAATGATGTTGATGAGGATGATTATGGTGGTAAGAGTTCATGGGCCAAATGTCTTCCAGAAGAAGTGAGTGTTTCCATTTCAGGTCCCTTGAACTCGTCTGTTTTGTCATCCGTAGACCAAGAATTGGGCAACGAGACATTGAGATGTCCGGCCGGACAAACGCTTGTCTGTTTCCGAGGCGAGACGAACGCTTTGCGGTGCAGGGAGCACAAGCCTCTCGACATTGCCGCGGAGCTTTATAATGCAGCTGCTGCGAGAGGCCAGGACGGGGACATTACTTCGAGGATTGCTATGGCTAGGTTCTTGTGTAATATCACTGCCACATATTTGGATGATATCGCATCGTGTTTGGTGAAGGGACAGGGAGATGATATGGATTTGGGGAGGATAACGAATGAATCAGTAGAGTTTCATGGATTGAGGAATGAGCATTCCTCGATGTTGGCTGGGACGAAGAAAATGGCCGAGTGTTGCTCTTTGCTACAAGATCTTAGCCTCGGAGCATCGAAATTGAGGAATAGCAGGGGTTTGCCATCAGAATGCAACCTCTTACTTCAGCAAAAGGATGAGACTAATGACATTCTTTAGGGTGAGTTCGTGGTGTTGATAAGAGAGGAGTATATGCAATCCTTTTTTAAAGCCAAAGTAATCATTTCAGTGTGTGGATTTGTTAGTTGTCATCAATGCAATGTCTTTTATTCACTCCGTTTGCTCGATTCAAAGCAATCACATGTAAATATCCCAAATGGATTTACTTACATGGATTTACTTACATGCTAATGAGACCTGATGGCAATGTCCTAATAATAGTTGGATATGAGAGTAATTTGTGTAATGGAATGTTGAAGGTTTGTTTTTTCATCACAAAATAGGATCACGGAAACAAATTTATTTGAAGTTTGTTGAGGCGAAGATATTGATATTTCCTGTCATTAATATATACATATATCCTACCATTTTCCCCTTTTTTTGTGATTGCTTTTTGCTGAATGTAGACATGTATTAATGTTAATGTATGGAACTTCTGTATTCATAGAGTATTGCAGACATTCTAAAATCACAGTCAAGTAGATAAAACTTCTTTGGTAAGGTTGAACTCGTATTTGATAGACTTTTTGGCATGTGTCTTGTAGTTCTCCGACTCTTGATACTCCAAAATCCTGTTACCTTTGCAAGTCCATAAAGGACGTGTTTCCTAAGCTTGATTCCAATTCCTAAAACATCTTGACACTCCAAAATCTTTCTTACCCTGGAAAATTCATGAAGGACATGTTTCCTGAGCTTGCTTGTCATGGAACATACAAACTCTTAATTACTAATTGCTTTTATGTCAAATTGTCTCAAATTGCTTCCATTACTTGATGCACAGGATGTCTTATGCACAGAGTCATAGATGAAACTGAGATTTTGACCAAGAACATGGGGGTCAGATGCAATACGAGGCTGCGAGACGAGGAATGTACTCTCATGAATGACTTAACAGTTATTTGAGAGCCATGACTTGAATAGCTTGCATGGCCAATCAATACCCAATTAAGCATACCAAATGTTGAGGACTGAACAGCAAAGCTCATTTTGAGCATTCAAATTGACTTAAAATTAGCTAGGAGAATGTAGTTAATTGACTTGCTCAATTAAGTAGCTTGTAGGACTAGTCAAATCTCATTCTAGCATTCCAAGTTTTGAGAGCTCGAGAGCAAAGCTCATTATGATATTTGAATTGACATGTCTTATCTTCCTTTCACTTGCTTGTGTCACAATTCTGATACATTTTATCTTCTAATTTTTACAAAAGATGATGCATTTGAGGAAAAAATGAGAGTTTATCGGTCACTATCCATGTTATCCATTGTCATTTCATGGAAGAGAAATGAGATGAATTGATGAAAATCTATAATACTTATCTTTACCTTTTGAAAAATGTCATTAATGTTGAAGGTTATTTGAGTTACAAGTGCCTTTAAAACTGTTTTGTAAATTTATTGTGATTTATTCAAGTGCCTTTGGTAACTTAATGTCGCGAACTCTAGCTCACGTCTCTTGAAAGTACTAACCCTCACTAAGAAGGCCATTAATGCCTTACGTAGGTTCAAGTGCTTGATACATACATAAGAAAAAAATTACTAGCAATGAAACTAATGACACTTAAATTAAAGAGGTAACCACAACACATACAAGAGGAGTGATTAGGGTTTGGCTAAGTAACAACTAACACTAATCACTCACAAGCATAGCAAAAAGTGTGTATGTGTGTGTGAGAGAGTGAGCTTATGTCAAACAACAAGATCAACATTTCGTAATCCAAAAGATTATACCTTAATTTGGGATAAGTTGCAAGAATTACCTACTCCGTATGAGCCAATTCCTTATTTAGATGGGGGGTTTTCAAGAGCTTAATTTGAAGTTTGTTGGAAATAGGAGATTGACTATGATCTCAACAAACCATGCTTATCACAAGTTGAATGACAAACATAAGTGGATGGAAGCAAGGGTTACAAAGATATGGGGTTTTTGCAAGCCCATTACCTGGTGGTTTTATGTGAACAAGGCAGGTTAGTCTTCTTGATTGATGCTCCGAGCAAAGGTATTCATTTGGAGAGTTATAGTTGAAGCTTTACCATTGGGGGATGCATTAAAAAAAAGAAATATTGCTAGAGGAATGTGTTTATTTTGTTTGGTGGAATTGGAACATAGAAGGCATTGAGTTCTTTTTTTTTCCCTCTAAAGAGATACGCCTTGGTATTATAAAATCATAAAAAATACAAAAGTTGTGTTGGATAAAGGTTTATACCAACCGGCTCCATTGTGCTCACATCATAGCCGATTTGATTTGTATACACCATATCTCCCAGATTTTTATGGTCTATTCCTCCCAAACTACAACTAAGCATGCAATGTAACCTATACCACCAACATTTGTAGCAACAGAGTCCGTAAACAAAGTTAGTAGACATTGTTTCCCAAAATGATAGGAACAATATACATCCCTAAAAATGACCATTGAATCCCATAACCTTTTAAAATGCATTTTCTTTCGGAAAATGAGCATTGTGTGTAAAACTTTCGTACTGACCACATAATGTGTGAATACGTAACAACCAGGATTCAACAATTATAACAAAAACATCATGAATGACGTGGTCAAAGACTGATGTACGATGGCTTCCAAATTACCCACATCAGAATAGATGAAATTGTCTTCCAAATAATATCATCCCCAAATTACAAACTATCAATTAGAAAAGGTTGAGCTATGTGAAAGTCTTCCACTATATCCTCCTTTTTATATAACAACAATTGTGTTAGGAACAATATTAAGACAGAGAAGTACTATCAGGAACAATACTAAGACAGAGAAGGAATTAGTACTAAAAGATGAGGATTAGTACTAAGGGAGGTGTAGAACTCTCGAGAGAAGGAAAGAGTGAGAGAGAGAGAGAGAGAGAGAGAGAGAGAATGATGATAACAAAATATTTATATTATGTTAAGAGAATATACAATAGTAGCTAGGAGGCTTAAGACTGGTGTTGAACCGATTTGGTTCGAAATAATGCCTTCTGCCTCCATTTATAGTGTTCTCAAGAGTACTCTTGAAGTTTCTAGAATGTTCCAGAGAAATATGGAATATACATCAATCTTCTATTGTAAAACTTAAATAAAAATAATATTTTGTGTATTACAACATATAGTCTAATGGTTAAGAGCTTGACCCATGTAACATAAGGTCATGGGTTCGAGTCTTGCCATGACATTATCCTTCCTTTAAAACGACGAGTCCTTGCTCTCTCTCTCTCTCTCTCTCTCTCTCTCTTTTCCTTCCTTTCTTCTCCTTGAGAATCTTGGCAAACGTTATCCTCTCCATGGAGTCAGTTAGAAAGCAAGAGTATGTTCGTGTCGTCTCTGAACTAGAGCATCTCGCAAATAAGTTTGTGGCGTTAGAACAAGAGAATCAACAATTGCTTGGAGATTTGCAACAAGTAAGCATAGAAAATGCACAACAATATGATGAGTTATCGACACGTGTATTGCAACTCGAAACAACATTGTGGTGTCTTCATCAACAAGCTTCAAACTGAAGATTTGTTTGCCTAGGAAGTTCGATGGTAATCGATCACAATTTTGAGGGTTTCTAAACCAAGTATGTCTAGTAATTTATATGCACCCTAATAGGTATCCGACTGATGCAGCTCAAGTTGGACTAGTTGGGACCCTCTTAACAGGAACTGCATTAGCGTGGTCTGCACCACTGCTAGAAAATAAGTCTCCTCTTCTCCAAGACTTTGAAGGTTTTATTAGAGGTTTTCAAGCAAACTTTGGAGAGACTGATAGTGTTAGAACAATGATTAACAAGATTCGAAGATTGCGTCAAGGGGACCGTCCTGCCTCTGCCTTTGCCACAGATTTCTGCCTCCTAGCTTGTGATATTCCGTGGGATGAAGAAGCCTTAATGGATCAATTTCTCTATGGACCAAGAAATGATGTAAAGGATTTGCTATTAACTTTTCATGAAGATCCAAGATCACTTACAGAAGTGATAAGTCGTGCAGTGCGATGTGACAACCGCTTATTCAAGCGACATTCGGAGCGTCAATTAATGTCACGACCAAGAATGGATCAAACATATGCTTCGGTAGTAGCCTCGACACCTACGAGCACTACCCAAACTTCACACACGATTCCATTAGATGATTCAAGTCCAATGGAGATCGATGTAACACATCGTCGAGGGCCTTTATTTGAAGTTGACAAGCAAAGACGTCGAGCAAACCGTCTATGTTTGTATTGTGGTGGTCCAGGACACATCGCAATCACATGCCCACATAGGCCAAAACGATAAGTAAATCAAGTAAGTATTAGCGAGAATCTTCATTCCAATTCTCCAGTTAGATCGTCTAGCCCTAGTAGTCCTACGTGTCATGGTCAATCCAATAGTTTTGAAGTCTTGAGTCAACTTGATGAAATATTAAATGAATAAGTCTGACCAAATTTGGTGCCATTTGGTTGGACAATCTTGAATACGTAAAGTCAACCCCAAGTAGTGGTTCCATTTTATTGAATCATGTTAGTTGAGTTTTTTCAGCACAAGTTGGACGATCACCTTGACGTAATCGTCGGATTTTGTTGATTGTTGTCCTTATGTTGTCAGTATCTCCAAAACAGGCTTTAAACTCACTTAAAAACTCTTCAAAATTGTTTAGTAAAGGAGATTCCTTTTCTAACAACGCAGCGAACCATGACAAAGCGGAGCCACTTAACAATGTGCCTACTAAACCCACTCGTGATGCATTTTACTCCGGTTGGTGTTATGATAGGAGTAAACGGAAGAACGTCTCAGGGAGATTGTTACTATTTTGATGCATATGAGGAAGAAAGATGATGGCAAACTGATGTGGAATCGTCAATTTGGCAAACAACATTGCAACATCCAATGAGAGTGGTTGGTAAATCTGGTAAAAGGTGAATTTCAAACCAAACATGCACAAAAGAAGGTGACCAATTAGAGAGAAAATTCACTAAAGATAACTGAATTGCATCAAACATAGCTCTAAAACCCCTACTTGTGTTGTGTTCCCCTTCCCTTGGGTCCACCATCGTCTTTGGTACCAATACTAAAGTCTTCAAGTGTCCCGAGATATGTAAACAAGTATTGAATACATCATTTTTGCCCAATGTGAATTACGAGCCACTTCAATGAAGTTGTCTAGCCCACATATGACCATTATTCTCATCATGAAAGTGTAGTATTGTTGCGCCATTTAAGCATTGTGGCTAAACCACTCAACTAGATTCTCCTCACGAGTTGTAAACGTTAGTGTTTGCAGAAGCGTAAAGACAGAGAACAACAGAGAGAGAGAGAGAGAGAGAGAGAGAGAGAGAGAGAGAGAGAGAGAGAGAGAGAGAGCAGAACGCAATTTCAAAATTATATCAAGACTCTGCATTTACACACTGTGCTAAGTAGCACTATTTATACAAGTCCACTTGGGACTGACAGAAGTACCATGTACTTCAATGCTCACACGAGCATCTGACACTTACTACGAGACTATAGATACCTAGTAGTCTATCCTATTCTAGGCTTCCGATTGGACAACTGGTTACAGATTGCACCCGGCCTCCACTGCTTGCCGGTTCGGTTGCTCACTGTCATACCGATCCGTTTCGCCCGATCCGTCTCCCTTACCGGCTCCGACTTATTCAGCCGATCCGGCTCCGGTTGAGCTTGCCGCTCAACACTCCCCCTCAAGCTCAACCTGAGGTGGGGTCGTAGTGTCGACTTCTGTGGCAGTCGGTTCTTTCAACCGACTTCTCCTGGCGTCACTCCGCCTTGCTCGTGCTCCTCGTTTGGTCCGGTCCCGTTTGCCGCGACCCCTTTGGTTCTGCGCGCCTCGACCCTCTCGGTCGGCATGTCTGCTCAATAGGCCCATCTCAGTAGTCACGTTGCTGTGACTCCGGCGCTTGCCGATCCGTTGGTTTTCCCACGATGGCATCGACTTCCGTTGTGTCCGTGTCCCCTTGGCCTTCAGTCGATCCGACTCATCTGGATCCATCTGCTGATTCGAGTCGGCTGTCTCCGACTCGTTCCAGCTCTTGTCCGAATCGGTACACTCCGATTCGACTTCCGGCTTCAGGCCTCTCACCACATCGGACCACTTCCGTGTCTTGGCCTTCTCCATGCTTCCCTCGGCTTCTTCAGCCGGTGAACCGAAATCGAATTCTTCATTCGACTCCGCATCATGGTCAGTACCGTCGTGATGACCTCCGCACAACATGCACTTCTCTTCCTGAGTGCACAACTCTTCTTCACAGCCGCTTGCTCAAACCTGTTCGGATGTGTCGACTTCCTTCGCCGACTCGGCTTCCTTTATCTTCTTGTCTCCTCTTCTTCCGGCTCTCCTCTTACCGACGGGTTCAACAGTTTGTTGGCCTTTGCTCGTTTCGGTAGAGACTTTGCCCTTGCTTCTCCCCCTCAAGTGCGGCACGTCGAGATGCTGAATACCAAGCATGTCGGTAAAGTGCTGCAAATTGTCCGATCCGAGCGGCTTGGTGAAGATGTCGGCAACTTGCTGATCCGTATGAACATACCGTAGGTCAACTTCACCGCTTAGGACCCGCTCACGCACGAAGTGGTAGTGCACCTCGATGTGCTTTGTGCGAGCATGGAACACGGGGTTCCTGGCGAGCTGTAGGCTGCTCATGTTATCGCAGTAAATCGGGATCGGGGTCGGTACCTCGATCCGCAAGTCTCGCAGGAGTCGCGGAAGCCAGATGGCTTCACAAGTGGCAACGGTAGCGGCCCGGTACTCAGCCTCAGTGCTTGACAAAGCCACTGTGGGTTGCTTCTTGCTGCTCCACACAACGACCGCGCTACCTATGGAGAACATGTATCCGGAAGTGGAGCGGCGATCAGACGCATCGCCGGCCCAGTCAGCATCTGTGTAACCAACAAGCTCTTCGGGTATACCTCGCCGGTATAGCAGTCCCCGGTCCTTAGTGCCGCTGACATACCGTAATATTCGTTGCGCGCACTGAAGGTGCTCCACAGTCGGCTTCTGCATGAACTGGCTTACCATGCCGACCGGATAGCTGATGTTGGGTCGGGTGATGGTTAAGTAGATCAGGCTTCCGACAGCCTGTCGGAACCGTTTCTCATTGCAGGCCGGTCCGGAGTTGGGATGGAGCTTCTGGTTCCGGTCCAGGGGTGTGGAGACAGGTCGGCACTCCGTCATGCCGAACTTATACAACATATTCAACACGTAATGTCGTTGTGAGAGCAATATGCCGTCGGGGGTCCGGATCACTTCGATCCCAAGAAAATAATGAAGGTCCCCGAGGTCCTTCATTTCGAATGCGTCCGACAACTGGGACTTGACGCGGTTGATTTCGGGAAGACCCGGTCCGGTGATGACTAAATCATTCACATACAAGAGTATACATACCGGACCGTCAGAGCCTTGCCGGATGAACAACGAAGAGTCCGACTTAGAGACAGCAAACCCCAGCTTACGCAACCGGTGCGTGATCTTCACGTTCCAAGCTCGGGGGGTTTGCTTCAAGCCGTAAAGCGACTTCTTCAGTCGGCATACCGCCGACTTGTTCATCTCCGAGTGAAATCCGGGGGGCTGAGTCATAAAGACTTCTTCTTCAAGCTCTCCTTGAAGGAAGGCGTTCTTCACATCCATCTGGTGAAGATGCCACCCCCTTGTCGCAGCAACCGCCAGTACCACACGAACCGTCGTCATCTTCGCCACAGGAGCGAAGGTCTCGTCGTAGTTGATTCCGTGGGTCTGCGCGTATCCCTTCGCCACTAACCGGGCATTGTACCGGTTAACAAAACCGTCGACGTTGTACTTGACCTTGTACACCCACTTGCATCTGATCGGTCTACATTGACGGGGAGGATCAACTAGGTCCCAAGTTTCGTTGGCATCGAGTGCCTGCATTTCTTCGTCCATAGCGGCACGCCAATTTGTGTCCTTTGCCGCTTCTGCGTAGCTCTCCGGCTCATGCACTTCTGTCACCTTAGTCATGTACGCATAATGATGCGCCATGTTTTCATTGTACCCGTACCGCATGACGGGATCCTTCTGGCGGGTTGATCGGCGCAACGCACCGTCACCTGATTTAAGGCCCTTCTTGGCTAGTTCGGTTTTCGTTGCCGAAGATCTACCTTTCTCCTTTCCAGAGTCGGATACGCACCGATCCGACTCATCGTTGCCGGTTTCGAATTCCGGCATCTTCCTCTTCCCTTTCTCTTTTCGCGTGAACCGTTTTCTCAGTTCCTTGCGCGGGGAGAGCACGGCAGAGTCTCCACTACTTGTCGTCTCTTCATCTGACTGGTCCAACCGACTCAGACGCCCGTTCGGTCCACTCAACCGAAATGATTCCGGACTCTCATCTTGAGTCCCGGCTTCATCATCCTCTGCCAGGGCTGATTCAGGCGCACTGGCCTGATCTTCTGGCATTGGGTCGGGATCGGAAGTCGGAGTCGGTAGGGAGTACCAGGATGCCGATTTGTCGAACTCGACATCCCGGCTAACTCGGACTTCCTTCGTCCGGGGGTTATAGCACTTATACCCCTTTTGCTCTTGAGCATAGCCGACTAGAATGCATTTTTCCGATTTTGCATCCAACTTTCTCCGCTTCTGATCCGGCACATGCACATACGCTATGCTGCCGAATATCCGAAGGTGTCTTAAGTTCGGCTTGCGCCCGAAATACAGCTCATGAGCTGACACCTTGTCACCAATGCGGTTTTGTATGTAGACGGCCGTTTGGACCGCCTCCGCCGAGTAGAATCGGGGCATGCTCTTCTCCTCCAGCATTGTCCTTGCCGCATCGACGAGTGTCTGGTTCTTCCTTTCGGCCACACCGTTTTGCTCCGGTGTGTATCTGCAGCTGAACTCTCGCCGAATTCCCTTTTGCTGCAGATAACTAGTGAATTGGCCGGAAAAATATTCCTTTCCGCCATCCGACCGAAGGCATTTGATCTTCCTCTCTGATTCCCGTTCCACCATCTTCTGGAGGCTCCAGAAATAGTCGAAGACTTCGCTCTTCCGCTCAATGAGGTAGATCCAAGTATGTCGAGTATAGTCGTCGATGAAGGAGACAAAGTACCGGCTCCCGCCAAGGCTTACACTTTGTGCCGGTCCCCACACATCCGAATGGATGAGATCGAGCTTGTTACGGCTCCGGTTCCGTTCGGTGGGGAATGGAAGCCGGTGTTGCTTCCCAAGTTGGCAGGCTTCACAAATTTCGGCTCTCCGGCCGCTGAACTTTGGCAAACCGAAAACAACTTGTTTCGTTTGCAGGTCTTGAAGCCTCCGGTAGTTGACATGGCCTATCCGCTTGTGCCATAGGTCGATGTCCGACTCGACCTTCTGTCGTTTCGCGAATAGAGCGGTGCCAATGTCATTGGTGTTGAGGATAAACATCCTCCCGTCTCTGCGCCCTTGCGCAAGGACTTCGCCCTCATCCTCAATGAAGCACCCTAGGTGCGTAAACCGCACCTGCATCCCCTGGTCGACAATCTGACCGACGGACACCAGGTTCTTCGTGATCGTTGGAACGTGTAATACGTTCATCAGCTTCCCTTTCTGTCTAACGTGGCTTAGAGGGACTTCTCCGACGTGCACGATTGGGTGTGGAGTGTCATCTCCGGTTTCGACTACTCCTGGTTGATCCGGTTTCTCCAGAAAGGACAACCACTCTTTGTGGCTCGTCATGTGGTTCGACGCGCCGGAATCAACATACCACACTTCCTCCGTTTTTGAAGTGGTCTTCTTCATTGAGTTTGCCTTGTGATTCATCACCAAGGCTGGCCCTTTACCGGCCTTTCCGGTTCCGGATCCTCCTGATCCGTTTGCGTAGTGCGAGTTTTGCCGGCCATCCTTACCGGTCTTGCCGAATCCGAATTTGTCCGAATCGGCACGCTTTCTCCAGCACTCGCTTTCCCTGTGGCCTTTTCTTCCACAGTACCAGCATTCTGTAGCGGATTTGTCTTGTCGGCCTCCGGCACCGCCTTGACTCCCCCTGCTTGTGGAAGTCCCGGAACTGCTGTCGGCACACTCATAGTGCCTCCGTTCCTGCTCTTGCCGGCCGCCTCCATTGCGTGCCGACCCTCCTCTTCCACCACGCCCACGGAACCGATCCGTTCCCGTGTACAACATTCGGCTGTCCGGGGATGCACTAGTAGATGCACCGGCGTGGTTCTCCTCTACAAGGAGCATCTCCCTTGTACACACTTCAGTCCGGAACGCTCCAAACTTGGACGCCAGGCCTCCGAGACATACCTGCACCATCTCGTCTTCCTCTACGGTAACATTGATAGAGGCGAGTGAGTCGCAAATCTCCTTTATCCGGCCCGTGTAGTCTGCCACAGACATGTTCTTCTGTCGAACATTGCTCAACTCCTGTCTGAGTTGTAGCTTCCGGGCAGTGGTGCTTGTGGCGAAAACCTTTTTCAGGTTCCCCCAAGCATCCTTCGGTGTCTTGGCGTCACGGATGTGGCTGAGCAGCTGATCGCCGACACTGGATTCGAAGCAGTACATCACCCTGCTTGCCGCCTGTTCCCATACCGGGAAGTCCTTGTGTGTCGAGTCTGGCACCGCATCATTCGCTCCTTCAACATAACTCCAGTACCCGTGTCCAAGCAGATACTGGTGCATCTTGTAAGACTAGGATGCGTAGTTGCTCCTGTCGAGCTTTTCCACCGGGAGCGACGTAGCCATGCCTCTATCCATGTCTTCTACTGTGTCTGTTTCGACCTGTTAGGGTTTTCTTCTCAAGAGTAAATGTCTGCAGCAGAGGTTCTCAACCCTCGCGCTCTGATACCATGTAAACGTAAGTGTTTGCAGAAGCGTAAAGACAGAGAACAACACAGAGAGAGAGAGACAGAGAGACAGAGAGACAGAGAGAGCAGAACGCAATTTCAAAATTATATCAAGACTCTGCATTTACACTGTGCTAAGTAGCACTATTTATACAAGTCCTCTTGGGACTGACAGAAGTACCATGTACTTCAATGCTCACACGAGCATCTGACACTTACTACGAGACTATAGATACCTAGTAGTCTATCCTATTCTAGGCTTCCGATTGGACTGCCGGTTACGGATTGCACCCGGCCTCCACTGCTTGCCGGTTCGGTTGCTCACCGTCATACCGATCCGTTTCGCCCTATCCGTCTCGCTTACCGGCTCCGACTTATTCAGCCGATCCGGCTCCGGTTGAGCTTGCCGCTCAACACGAGTGAACTCACATCAAGGTTGCTTTGTGACTTTTGTAGATCCTTGTGTAGGCAAGCTTATCAAGTTGATGGACCTTGCTTAATCACCATCAAAACTCTCACATTTGTCAGCATGCTTTGGTAGCTTATCCTTGCCATTATCAAATTGGGCATTTCATAGTGTTGCACCACAAAATATTGTAGTCAAGTCTCATGAACTCATGAAACTTTGTTGTGGCTACTTTGTTGTGGCGTGCATTTGCATGAGAAATGACGAAGGCTTCCTTCACTCTTTTGAAGAACATTGTGAATTTCTTGGACTAAAGACATCAAATCTTTCGGCTAATTCTTTTCTTCACAAGGCTTTTCTAGTTGTGAAAGTGAGTAAAGTTTTCAGTCTTCATATGCATTGGGTTGACAAATGTGTAGTAAGAACATTTGTCTTTGAAAGTGACGTAGTATCTATACCAATTGAATGAACTTGTTATATACATAACCTGAAACATATGAAAGGTTGATATTTGGGAGGGAGTCCTTTGCTCATGTTTTCCTCCATCAGAAATGGATAACAATGTTACTTCTTATCAACACAATTCACACACACGCACTTCTCATCTCTTCTAGAGTTTCTTCCTCCACTAACTCTCTTATGCTACAGTTGGGAGTCCTCATTTTGTGAATACTCCTTGCCCAAATTTTGGTGGCTATGACCATCGTTTGAGCATGTGTCCACCCTTTGAGTGATCATGCCCATGTTTTCTGTGCCACCATCATGAGTTTCTTCTACTAATAGCATTTATTGCAACTAAAGATGCATTGAAACATTGTCAAAGGACACCAAGACAAATATCCACCATATTCTCATCCTTATCTTCCTAGCAATTTAAGGTGAGTGATGTTGGCCTAGGAGTATGATCCAAAGGAGAAGTGTGGACGGGGAAGATTCGGATGAATAATGTAAATATTAGTTAGTAATTTTATAGGAATGGACAGATCCGGATAGTTGTACCAATCCGGATCTGCACCGAAGAATTTCGAAAACCTAAGGGCATCCGAGGAATTTCAAAACCTGAGGGTATATGAATAGAAATTTTAAAAACTTGAGGGTAGAAGACTAATTTTAAAAACTCATCAACTTTGAGGAATTGGATGAGATCGACTCACAACTCATAAAATAAAAGGAAGAACCCCCCCACCCCACAATGCTTCTCAATGCACATCGCAATCATGCCACAATCACGTCATCACCCTGCAATGATCAACAACCATCATACCGTTTATCATCAACCCTAACCCTAAAACATACAACAAGTGAATCACACAATCGCTTTATATTGAGGGTGTAAAAGTTTAAAGGACATATCCTAGATGGATTTGAAGTGTTCCCTTGAGGTTCAATCATGCCTCCATTGGTGTATTTGCATCCCTCACATACCCTAGCATGTGGTATTGTATACATAAGGCAATACATTCCATGGTTCTCTCCTTGCTACTATCCACAATAGTCAAGTATCTCTAATAGGCTTCTCCAACATAATATTTCCACAATATCTAATTCTTGTAGTGAAGTTTCTTCCTTAGAAGAGAGCGCCCCGTTTGTTGTTTCACTAAAAGATTATAAGTTATGTTGATAAGATGGGAGAAAATTACAATAAGGCTATAGACGTAATAATCAATGTAAATGAACTATAATCAACACTCTATACAAAAGAGAGGACTAGGGCTTTGTTAACATATACTCTTTATGGCTTCTAAAAGTGCACTAACTTCAGGATACTACCAGCAGGTGGCACTGTAGGAGTGTTAATAGGCACAGAAACTCGCAATGGAATCATGAGTAACAGGCTGCTAGAAGACAATATTGAGCTTGGAAAGGCTTTGTTGGACATATGCTATATGTGGATAGGTGGATCATGGCTCAACAGAGATTTTTTGTGTGGTTTACTTGGTGAGGTATAAGAAATATTTTCAGCTTTGATTTCGAGATACAAGGATGTGGGATGCACTGATTTTGGCCTTGAAAAGTTTGCCAAGGTGGCAGTGAAAGAGTGATTGACATGCATAAAAAATCATTGTTATGAGTAAGAGGCGATTAGAAGACAATATTGAGCTTGGGAATGCTTTGTTGGATATGTATACTATATGTGCCAATCTTGAAAAAACACAAAAAACAGTCGATGATATTTCAGTTCGAGATGTAAATGATTTTCTTGCAAAAAAACATGTTCTCTTGTGAAATGCATCTATTACAAGATCGTTGCGGAATATAAATCACAATGAACAGACAATGCTGAAATACGAATCACAAGGAAAATGCCAAAGAAAAGACAAGACAAACCAGAGTGCACAGAGATTTACGTGGAAACCCTAAAACAGGGAAAACCACGAGTGAACAAATTTCTTCACTATACAAAGTGGATATACAACATTGAGAGGAATACAACACTCTACCGAGTGCATCAACCGCACAGGGCTCTTCACGTCTGCTATTACGCACACAACTATGGAGCAGCTCACACTCACACTCTCTGTCTCTAACTATTCTGCGCATACACACAGTTTTCTGTTCATATCAACTCTAACAGTTTGCCCTAGTTGCATATATACTTACGCAACTTTTGGGTTATTTACATAGGTAGCCCTCATGGGGCGCACACTTAGACTATTTACAATTATAGTCTCCCGAGTTGGCTATTTACACGATTCCGGTTTCGGCCAACTCGGCTCCTGTCTTCCGACTCTTCGACTATCGGATCATCCTCCCACTAGAGGGAAATATTCCCAACAAAGCATGGATCAACGAAGATTGGTACTATAAAGGTGGAGCAATAATTGAAGCATGAGCACAGTTTGAGAGTTTATTGCTGATGGAAAGAAATGGGTGATCCTTAGGATGTTCGCGAAAGTAATGGAAGGATGTACTTGATAGGTTGTACTTGATAGATTTTTTTACTTGATAGGTTTTTTTAAATTAATGGAAGGATATTTTGTTTTGGAAAAAAAAAACATATCCTCTTTATGCAAGTAGCTAAAGAAGTTAGGACCAATCTAGTTATAAATTGGAGATGGAGTGGAATATCGAAGGTATCCACTTCATGTAATGCAAAACCATCTACCATTCACAACGTTGTCGAGGTATTCCTCGCGGATGCGTGGAATGAGGCGGGACCTCGGGGGTCCTGTACCGAAGAGCAAGAGAGAAAAGAGAAGAGACCCACTACGTGCGAGCGTAGATTCACAGGGACACGGCCCTTCGACACAAAGACGCGAGTGGGACAGCGACACAGAGAGACACGACGGTATGTATGTATTAACAAAGACAACAACAAGAACACGAAAGCAACAAAAACACGAAGTCGGTTACAACCGAACAGGCCGGCGAACAGATGCTGATGCCTGTTCGTAAATGTACAGAAAGAAAGGAGCAGGTTGGAGGTGCTGCCGGAAGCACTCGGGCATTCCTCAGAGCAGCGCGAGCCTCCCGAAACCTGCACAGAAAGAAGCTATGGAGTTTGCGAGCCAGAGAGAGAGAGAAGCCTTCGCACACAAACCGACAGCACTTCGTCCTCGACTCTCCGCGATCCCTTCCTCCTCCTCGTCTCCCTCCTTTTATAGGCAAGGAAGGAGCCGTTTCCCCTTTACTTCCCACCTACCGAATCTACCTGCCTAGGATCTCCTATGTACAACATAAGGCACACGTGCATGAAGAGCCGGTTCCTACGCTCCGGTGCACCGATTCCGCTTGTGGACGGTTTTCTTCACGACATCCGCCCCCACCTAACCGCGCATCCACCGGCATGCGCCAAGTTGTGTTGGGACGGAGAAAACCGGTCCAGCCTTCACTCCCCGCCCATCGGTTCTTCCTCGGTTTCGGATCGTTCATCGTCGCGGTCCAGGTTAACGGATCCGGCTCGTCGTCGTGACGCTTCTTGAACGCTTTGATCCGCTTCCCAGCTACCGGTATCGCCATTCTCGTACCGTCGAGTTCCGCCAGATGGTACGTCCCGTTGTCGTTGGCGCTTTGTACCACGTAAGGCCCGAACCACCTTCTTGCGAACTTCCGTGTCGCTCGGTGCTGGTTGTCGGGGTTGCTGTCGTAGACTAACACCCAGTCGCCTTCCTCGATTTTCTTCGGTCGGAGCCGGTGCGTTCGGTCGAACCGGGCTTTGTTCCTCGTCCTTGCCACCCGAAGCTTTTCCGCGGCCTGCTCCACGTCCTCCGGTCTTCGCTCGAGCTGTCGTATGCGCGCCGTCAACAGTTCCTCCCGGCTCATCTCGTCTCTCCAGTCCACGGATGCCCATGAGGAGATCGTTCGTTCCATCGGCATGATCAGCTTCTGCCCAAACATGAGCTCTGCCGGCATGAATCCGGTTACCGAACTGTGTGTAGTTCGGTCAGCCCACAACGCGTAAGGCAGCAGTCGTGGCCAGTTCCCGACTTGCCCTCCGCATGCCCGAACTAACGCCTTGACGATCGGTCCGTGTCCGCGCTCCACCTTTCCATTCGCCTCCGGATTGTACGCAGTGGTAAGCGAGAGCTTGACTCCTAGCCAGTCGAACAGCTCCTCGGCCTCTTCGGCATCCAACTCCCCGCGATCAGCCACGATCTTCCCGACGCACCCGTACCGGCATATCACGGCCTCAATCAGGAACCGACATACGGTCACGGTCGTTTTGTTCTGAAGGGCTCGGCCTTCTACCTAGTTCGTCATATCTTCCCGAGCCAGGACCAGATACCGCATCTGTCCTACTCCCATCGGCATCGTCACCAGGTCTACCATCCATTTGAAGTGGATGGTCGGAGGGTACGTAGGGTGAAGCTCGTCCTGATGTCGGACTACGGAGTGCATCTGACAGCTCTCGCAAGTTGTCACGAACCGATGCACGTCCCGGTACAGTCTCGGCCACCAGTACTTCCCCTTTATCTTCTCGAACGTCGTCCAGCCCAAGGACTGTCGTGGTAGGCCGTCAGCAGCTCCTCCTATTCTTCCTTCATCGCCACCACCCGGAGCGGGACGTCGTTTCTCTTCTTCGGGTGCTTCCATAAGTATCCGTCCCGGAGAAAGAATCGGTATGCTTTCTTCCGGATCCGGTTAGCCTCATCCCTTGTCCATGACGCATCCGGCGTCATTGTCCTCAAAAACCCACCGATCTGTAGCCACTCGCCGTCGTACTTGCTCTCGTCGAAGCCGTTAAGTGCCGGAGTGCTCGCCCCATCGGTCGTCACGTACGCCGCCTCGAAGAAGTCCACGCCGACTTCTTCGTCCTCCGAAACCATGCCGCCCTCGTCATCAAACCTCGCCCTCGAAAGCATGTCGGCCATGGCGTTGTCTTTTCCGGAAATGTGTCGTATTTCCGAGTCCAGGGACTTGATGTATGCTATCCACTTGAGCATCGCCAGGTCCGGTGTCGCGCATCCGGAAACCATGCCAAGAATTGGCAGGCAATCCGTCTCGATAATCACTTCTGTCCCGATCAGGTAGTCTTTGTCGGCCTTTATCGCTGAAACGATACCCCAGAGTTCGCGTTTAACCTGGGCGTACCCTCGCTATCGCTCACTGAGGACCTTCGCGCCGAATCGGATCGGGAACCGAATGCCGTCCTCGTCTTCTTGGTTGACGACCCATCCGATTCCGGTCGGACTCGTATCCACCGTTATGTATACCGGGGTACCCTTCTCATAGATAGCCTTCCAGAGCGCCGGTGCTGCCGCAAGAGCTTCCTTCAGCTTCCGGACCGACTCCGTGTGCTTGTTTCGCCATTCGAATCTTCGCCCTTTCTTCAGCAACCCGTATAGCGGCTCCGCAACGTGGGCGTAATGCGGGATCCATATGTGGTAGAACGCGCATGCCCCCAGGAACCTCCGAACTTCCGTAACCGAGCTACAGTCGGTCTTCATCGCGGAGATGGCTTCTACCTTTGCCGGAGACGGCTTCCGGCCATATGGTCCACATAGGTGTCCGACCACCAGGATTTCTGATTGCCCGAAGGCCGATTTCTCCCCGGAGAAGGTGAGCTTCGCATCCTCTAGCCTTTGTAGCACCTTCTCGCAGTCGTCGATGTGTGCTGCCACGAATCGCCGGCATCCGTCCAGCCCGAGTGTCTCGTCCTTCTCTTCCACCGGGCACCCCTTGATCGGGATGTCGTCTAGAAACGGCATGGTGATGTCCGGGATACAATCCCTTAGTACCTTGTTCATTGCATTCACCATGTGGGCTACCGAGTTAGTCCCTCCTTGTGGCAGGGTACACATTCGCACTAGGCCGAGGGGAGTTCGCATCGTCGTAATGTCTCTGCTCTCCACGGCTAGCTGGAACTGGTCGTACCCCGAGTACAGATCACCGACCGAGTAAATCGACCTTCCGGCGAAGGCCTCCGCGAACTCGTCTATGGTCGTTCCGATTCCTGCGTTCCGAATGGTCACTCTGTTGACCGGCTGCAGGTCTTGAATGAAGCGCAACGTTCCGTTTTTCTTTGGTACGGTAAACCATCGGTTCGAGTATGGGGCACTCGACGGTTCGAGAATGCCCATATCGACTTTCTGCCTCAGTAGCTCCATCAACTCCGGGATGTGAGCTCTTGGTACCAGAATCGGCTTGAGATTCCACGGCACATGCGGTACCATGAATATCACCATCGGCTCCACGATTGTCGGGTCTACGCACCCGATCTCTTCCGGCGAGAATGCGAAGGCTTTCCCGTGCCTTCCGAGCATTCTCCGAAACCGGTCTTCCTCCGCCGGCAGTAGGAACCCGCCCCCACCGATCTTGAGCTCCTGGAGCATCCCGTCGGTGAAGGTGTGTCCTATGCAGGCCGGATCTCGTAAACTGGGGTCCGACGCAACCCCTCTGATTCGGGACTCGCTGCCCTCCGGTAAGGGTGCCGCGACTGGCCTTACCTTCCGGTCCACAGTCTTGTACTTCGTGCTAACTCGGGCCGTCCGATCCGACCCGAGCCCCCGACTAAAGTTCGCAATGACTTCGTACATCTCTTCGGAACATACTGGTATCATCCGGTCTTTGGTAAGGTCTTCTCCGGCTACCTTCCTCAGCATTCCCAAGGTGTCGTCGAAGGAGACCGCCTCCACGGCTCCGCTGATTTCCTCGTCCGGGCCGAGAACTCCGCACGCTCGAAGTTGCACTTCCACCCTTGTCTTTTCTCGGCCAACGATGTCGTCTATCATACACCCTCCGTTGTCGGAGAAGCAAAATTTCCTACCTATTGTACAGGGTTCCTTCGGTTTCGGTTCTATTGTACAGTCGTGGGGTCTTTCCCGAGTGTTCGGGCTGTCTCGGCCCCACGCCTTGGCAGCCCTTTCTAAAAATCCTCCTGATTCTCGCCACCGAGGGATTCGCGGTTTCGCTCGTGGTTTGGCCCACCGTCAGAAATTGGACCGAATGGCGCCCGTCCTGGCTTTTGACCCTCGCGTAGGCCGAACCATTGTCCAGCACCTTGGTCTCCATTCGCGCCGCCGTGATGTATGGTTCCCCTAATATGACCGGGTGCGAGGACGTCTCCTGTACGAAGAAGTGTTGGTCAATCTCGACGTCGCCGATCTTGACTCGCACGTTCGGGCAGGCCCCGTGCAGTTCCTCTGTGGCGCGCGTCGCCATCCGTATCTTCCACCCGTGCTTGGTGTTGATCGGCCACTTCCCCTTCTTATAGAAGTCCATGGACATCAGGTTTATTTCCGAACCGTGGTCCACCAGTGCCACCACCGGTTCCTGAACATCTCCGATCTTTACCAGGGTCTCCGTGGTCGCTCGGGCCCAGTGCGGCCTCGAATAGTGGCTCTCCGCCCACTCGTCTTCCATCGCCATGTCGTCGATGTGCGTCGTCCGCACCTCCACCGGCCTTTCCGGTTCCGTCTCCGTCGACAACCTCTTCCGTTTCACCAAGTCTACAATGGAGTCGTGGAACTCCTTCTTGGCGATCCCTAGCACCTCTCGCAATGACAGCTCCCCTTTGTTGTCGAGGATCCGTTCCTCTAGGACCTTCCGTAGGTCCGTAGTCCTTTCTATTTCCGTCCCCAGTCGGTATCCGCCCTTCCTGGGTTATCTTGCGAGCTGGACCCGCCGGCATCGTTCCGTCGTTGCCCGAATCGGGTCTCGTATCGTTGTGAGGGCCCGGCCGCACCGGCTTTCCCCACTCGTTTGTCTTCTACCAGAGCCTCGTAGTTCCGGCAGGCGGCTTCTACGAAGCCCGTCTTCTCCTCGACCAGGTCGCTCCACCCGGTTATTTCCCGGACCCGTCTCTCAGCGGGGTCCGTTTCATCTTTCCTCAGCCGTGCACCGGCGAGGCCTTCCAGCATTGCCGACCAGAATCCGTCTTTGCCCTCCTTTCGGGCCTCGCTGCCCCCACCTGAATGCCGGCCGACGCCGAGTAGTGGATGGCCTCCACGTGTCGGGCCGCTGCCTCTTCCATCAGTCTCTTCATACCTCCTCGCCCGTCGTTTCGGTTTAGGGCCCTTCTGGTATCGCCAGCATGCACCCGGCCTTCCCACAAGTACACCACCCGGTTCCTCAACGCCTCCGCGAAATCGCCGCAGTCCTTCCGAATGTGGCCGACCTCGTCGCACCACATGCACCTGTTCCCCGCTGCCGGCCGTCGGTCACGAGCCGGTTCGCCGCCTTCCCTTCGAGTCTGGGCGATCTGGAGATCCTTTATCGCCCGCGTCAACTCCTCCAGCGTTGCTCCTCCGGACAAGCCATTGACCATGCCGGTCGAAGCCGAACCGGTTTCGAGCCATTCCCGGGTTTCTTCCCTTCGCACTTGCGGTGCCGGTTCAAGCCTCCTTGCTGTAACAGAGCCCGCACCGGCCGCCCCGTTGTCAGCCCATTCTCGCCATTTGTCGAAACGGCCACAGACTCTCTTAACCGCAGCCCAGTCGGTTGTCAGCCCGTCTTCGGTTTCCAGCAAGGAGCCGACTTGATCCCGGTCCCGCTCGTCCACCGACTTTACGAACAGTAGGACCCGGCTCGTATCCAGAACGGTTCGGTCAAGCGCCGAAAGGCGCGCAAAGCGTTCTTCGAACTCCCGGAGGAGTGCCGACGCGTTTCTTCCCTTGCCAGGGGACTCCACCCATTCCATGAAGTCTCGTTTCGAAAGCCGGAGCGCGTCGTCCAACCCGTATTTTTCCAAGAGTCGGCCTTCGAACTCCTCCCAGGTACGACTCTCCGCCCGCACCTCGAGCACCTCCGCATGGATGCTCGGCATCGCCACTCGAGGTAACCCGGCAAGACGCCTCTCTTCCGGAATGTCCCGCATCAGCATTTCTGCCCCGTAGGACGCCAAATACTTCGTGGCATCCTTTCCGCTGAACCGGCCGATCGTACCGACGACCGCCTCAATGGCTCTGTCCAGGGCGCCGGAGCCCTCGCGTGCGCTCAATATCCGATCCACGGCCGAAGCCATGGCCTCTGCAAGATCCGACCCCCTCATCTCCTGCTCTTCTGCCGCCTCCTTCACGTCGGGTTGACCAAGATGTCGAGGTATTCCTCGCGGATGCGTGGAATGAGGCGGGACCTCGGGGGTCCTGTACCGAAGAGCAAGAGAGAAAAGAGAAGAGACCCACTACGTGCGAGCATAGATTCACAGGGACACGGCCCTTCGACACAAAGACGCGAGTGGGACAGCGACACAGAGAGACACGAAGGTATGTATGTATTAACAAAGACAACAACAAGAACACGAAAACAACAAAAACACGAAGTCAGTTACAACCGAACAGGCCGGCGAACAGATGTTGATGCCTATTCGTAAACGTACAGAAAGAAAGGAGCAGGTTGGAGGTGCTGCCGGAAGCACTCGAGCATTCCTCAGAGCAGCGCGAGCCTCCCGAAACCTGCACAGAAAGAAGCTATGGAGTTTGCGAGCCAGAGAGAGAGAGAAGCCTTCGCACACAAACCGACAGCACTTCGTCCTCGACTCTCCGCGATCCCTTCCTCCTCCTCGTCTCCCTCCTTTTATAGGCAAGGAAGGAGCCGTTTCCCCTTTACTTCCCACCTACCGAATCTACCTGCCTAGGATCTCCTATGTACAACATAAGGCACACGTGCATGAAGAGCCGGTTCCTACACTCCGGTGCACCGATTCCGCTTGTGGACGGTTTTCTTCACGACAACGTTATGGCGGGATTTAATGCATACACATGCCCTATTAAGTGTGTAGCTTACACACAAGGTGTGTTGTTGAGTTTGATATCTCAACATTCAAAGTTCTTATAATCTAGTTCGGATTCGTCTAAGTGATGAATGGAGGGCTGCATTTTGCACTCAATATGGGCATTTTGAGTATATAGTTATGTCTTCAGTCTCACAAATGTGTCAATGGTTTCTCAACATATAGCCAATGATATCTTTTGAGACTTCTCGAATATATTTGCCATTGTTTATTTGGATGGTATCCTAATCTTTTCCAAGACTCAAGAGGAGAATTATGAGCTTGTTTGCCAAGCTCTACAACGATGATGAGAATATGGTCTCTATGCCAAACTTGAGAAATGTCGTTTCGACCGCAACCACGTGAAATTCCTAGGGTACATGGTCTTGCTAGAAGGAATCTGAATGGATCCAAATAAGGTGAAAAAACTTCTAAAGTGGCAAACACCACAACCTATGCATGATGTCCAATGTTTCTTAGGATTTGTAAATTTTTACCGTAAATTCATCAAGATTTACTCAAAAATAGTTCTTCCTCTTACACATTTGACACAGAAAAACCAACCATTTATATGAAATTTAAGTGCAATGGAGGCATTTGAAAGCTTAAAATATGCATTTGCATCTGCTTTTGTTTTGATGCATCAAATATTGCACTCAAGAGTCTCCTCTCACAAACCGAATGCACGGGTAGTTACATCGAGTGGCTTTTCATTCACAAAAATTTGAAGCAACGAAAATTAATCTTGAGTTTCATGAGAAGGGGCTTTTGAGCATTAACGCCATTTCTTAATTCTCCTTATCAAATCATTGTCTGCAATGATCACAAGAACCTAACATATTTAGCAGAACCTACTTTTGACCATCAAAGCATGTCCTCCTTGGTCCCAAACATAACCAAGTCCTATATTCTAGATGTTGATGCATCAGATTTGCACTCAAGAGTCTCCTCTTGTTGGAAACAAGATCAACACTGTTCAAGTAAAGGACACCTAGTTGATGTGGATTTAAAGGTGGGAACAAATTGAAGACAAAGTAGGCAACTGAATTGGGAATCAAGATCAAGAAAGACAACAAGAAGGAGACACCAATGGGCACAAGAACAATGTAACTGTATTATTATCTCAGAGAGTTGCAATGGCACATTGTACAATATGAACGATCACATAAACTAGGTTACAAAGCCAATTATATACTAGCTGAGTTAGGGCAACTGCCCTTTCCACTATTTGCATAAATAGCCTAAACCTAATGTGAATACATTCATTATTTTCCTGTATTCGACAATCCCCTATAATGGGTGTATACAACAAAAATCTGTAATAAAAAGAAGGTCAACTCGGAAGGTCTGAAGCCGAATAGGCTGTGCAGAATGTCGAATCTTGGAATGTTGATGGTGATTGCCCGAGACATATCTTTAGTGTCCGACTTGATCGAACCGACTTTCCGTTATGTCCATTTGGTGCCAAAGAGATCAAAATCGGTCTGTCGGAAGGCACTTGGTCATCCCATCTACGACATTATCGACTATGGATATTTTCTAGAGGCTGATTTTCTCGGAAATGACACAGTCCCGAAGGAAGTGATACCTCATGTCTATATACTTTGAGGTGTTGTGATGAACCGGATGTTTGGACAAAGAGATAGCACCTTGATTGTCACTATAGACAACTGGAACCATGTCACAGTTGGCTTGTCGAAATGTGTGCTAATAAACCGAGCCATAAGGCCTCTTTGGCCGCGTCGAACACAATTACATATCTGGCCTCGATCGTTGATGTTGTGGTGCACTCCTGCAACTTTGACTTCAACGAGATTGCTCTGTTCCCAAACATAAAGTAGTATTTGATTGTCGATTTTGGACTACCTAAGTAGTCGACAAAGTTCGAGTCGGTATTACCGACTGCGCCTAAAGTCTCGTTTGGGCCGAACAGGATACCATAGTCTTCTATGCCTACAAGATATCTAAACTCATGCTTTACTGCATTCCAATGCGATCGACCGAGGTTGTGCATAAATCTGCAGACAACTCCAACGGCATGGGCTAAATCCATATTTGTTGCACCCATTGCATACATTAAGGAGTTGACAACCGGTGCGTATGGTATGAGCTTGAAAAATTCCCCCTTTGAACCGAATGTCGAGCAGTCATTTTGAGATAGCCGAAGGCTAATTGGGAGTGGGGTTGAAACAGATTTTGCCAATTGCATGTTGAAGCGTTCTAAGACATGTCAAATGTAGTTGTCGTCGATTCCCAAACCAACTAATCTTTATCCCTAGAATGTGTCTTGCTAGACCGAAGTCCTTCATGGAAAACTTCCACTACAATTGTTGATCGAGGTTGGTGAGCTCTCTGGCATGCTGGCCGGAGAGTAGCATGTCATCCACGTAGATGATGAGGAACATGGGAGACCCATCTCAAGCTCTTTTGGTGAAGAGGCAATGGTCCTCATCGCTCAGACTTTCAGAAGTCGACTAATTGGATGAAATCGTCAATCTTCTTATACCACTACTAGGGTGCCTATTTGAGGCCATATAAACTCTTCCTGAGTCTGCAGACTAGTTGTTATTGGCCAAATACCACAAAGCTTTTCAATTGCTCCATATAAATCTCCTCCTCTAGGTTACCATGGAGGATTGTCGTTTTGACATGTAGTTGGATTAGCTCCAAATCCTCGACTGCCACGATGTCAACCATAAAGCGCAGGGTTGTCATCTTCACCACTAGTGAGAAGATTTCGTTGAAGTCAACATTGTATTCCTGTCAAAACCCTTTCGCTACTAATCTGGCCAAATCGGTTGATGCGGATACTTCATCATAGGACATCGGCTCACCGATATCCGTGAAGAAGATTATAGGAGAGTATCTCTATCTCTCCGAAGGCTGCAACATTTTTTCGGATCTTCTTGGTATGACTGGGTTAGACAGGTCGAGTGTCTAGGTCGGATGGTTCTGAGTTGAACCATTCAACTGTGCCAAATCGGTTGGAGCTAATTCGGTGTTAGAGGATTGAGCTACCCATGAAGCTGACCTCGTGTTATGAGTTGGGCCGTCATGAAGGGCCAGCACTTCTGAAAAGTTTAACCTTCTGAGTTCAATAGGCCTTTCGGTTGTCTTGAGCATGACCAACTCATTAAAGACAACAACCGAACTTCAGACTATTTGTCTATTCTCTGGGTCCCAGAGGCAGTATCCAATTTCGTTGTCCGGTTCATAGCCAAGGAAAATACATTTCATGGACCTCAGTTCGAGCTTTTGGCAATCCTCTTTCGTAATGAGGGTGTATGACTCGCATCCAAAAATCCTCAACGTGTCATAATTTGACTTCAGGCCAGTTCGTAATTCTTGATGTACTTAGAGACATATTAATTATGTGTAATGTCGTAAGCAGGTCCTCTACCTAGAAACCATCCGACAATCCAAAGTGTTGGAGCATAATAATGATTCGTTCCTAAATTGTTCGATTCATTCATTCAGAAATTATGTTTTACTTTGGACTATACGGTGTCGTATATTCACGTCGAATAGTGCGATGCTGGGAAAATCTAACAAATTCCCATAAGTATTTCTGTTCTTGGCTGGACTGGTTCTCGGCGAGCCATTCTTGGAAGATCGAGAACACCTAATCTTTGGTTCTGGCCGGGTATATGCGCATACGTTATGAGTCGTATTGTCATAGAGACTGGTGTGGCATCCGGACTGAGTGTGGAACAAGATCAACACTCATCAAGTAAAGAACATCTAGTTCATGTGGATATAAAGGTGGGAACAGATTGAAGACAAAGTAGGCAACTGAATTGGGAATCAAGATCAAGAAAGACAACAAGAAGGAGACACCAATGGGCACAAGAACAATGTAATTGTATTTATTATCTCAGAGAGTTGTAGTGGCACATTGTACAACATGAATGACCACATAAACTAGGTTACAAAACCAGTTATATATTAACTAACTTAGAGCAATTGCCCTTTCCACTATTTGCATAAATAGCCTAAACCTAGTGCGTCCAATGGGACAATGTGAATACATCCATTATTTTCCCGTATTCGACACCCCTCACAAACCGAATGCAACAGGTAGTTACATATAATGGCTTTTCATTCATGGAAATTTGAAGATATGAGAATAAATCTTGAGGTTCATAAGAAGGGGATTTGGCTATCGTGGACTATTTTGAGCATTGGCGTCATTTCTGGATACTAAAGACTAAGTGTGGAACCAAGAGAAGGGGAACATATTAAATTTGTTTCTAGATCTTTAGGTCTAATGGCTACCTCAACGTGAAAGGGGATAATCTCATTGTAAAAGAACTACAAAAGTCAGTTTTGTGCCTTGAGTCTCTCTCTCTCTCTCTCTTTTTATCGTAATAGCTTACCCTAGTGGTAAGTTGATAACACTACAAGCATTGTGTGTTGGGTTCGAAACCCAATTTCCTCACCTCTCTAATATATACTTCATATATATCTCTATTTCACTAGATGCCACTGTGGAATGTAGGGGTTGAGCCCATGACCACCCGGTCTCCATTGGGCAACCTTACCAACTGAGCTACATCCAACTGGGCATCTCTCTCTCTCTCTCTCTCTCTCTCTCTCTCTCTCTCTCTCTCTCTAAAAGGACAAAATGGGAATATTACATTGCAAACATCAATCATGAATGTTGGGTTATATATAAGGCAAGACAACCTATTGATCGCATTCAACCTTACCTCATTACTGTTAGAGTTAGATCCTAATGTAAGCATATGATAAGGATATAATAAATAGATAGAAAAAAAAAAAGAGAAAAAGAAGGGTGTTGATCCACTCGGCCACCCCCGAGCAAAGGGATCGAGACAGACTCGTGCCTTGATCGGCGTCCCATACCACTGTTGTGGCATCGAGTCGTACCTGGTACTGGTGTGCTCGCTCACAAGAGTTTGATCACCACTTAAGCAAAGTCTCGACGTAGTCGAATATTCTCAATGAGGGTAGTTAGGCCTCATATTTATAGCCAGACCTAAGGGCCCCATGCAAGTTGACACTTGGCCTTAATGGGTTGTCTCAATCCCAAGGATTAAAAGGAATCATTCCGTTCTTTACATTGTCGTTTAACCCTCAACACGTTATCCACGTGTATAGAATACTATGATACAATCTTACCACATGAGAATTTATGGTCATGCCCGTAACAATTACTAACATGAGTATTGACTCTCGTAGAGCCCTAACACTCCTTCGTACTTGATCACACTGTTGGAACTGGCCGCCAGGTGCAGAACAATCTCAGCACTCTTTGAGTGGAAGATCTTCTACAAGTACAAAGAAACAAATTGATAACAATAGGCAACTGAAACAAATTGACTGATAAGTTCTATCATTGGCATATTGGTTATGTAGGTCACCTGAAGGAGAGGAGTTTGAAAGAGCGGATGCGAAGAGATCCTACTAAAGTTATTCGTAAAGTTGTATTCCGTATGCTTCCCAAGAATAGGCTACAAGATGATAGGGCAAGAAAGCTGCGAATTTTTGTGGATGATAAGCATCCATTTGCTGACAAGCCCTTGCAGCCTTACATAATGCCCCCTCAGAATGTGAGAGAGCTTAGACCTCGTGCCAGACGAGCATCAAAATGCGCTCAGAAAAAGGCTACAAATAGGAGAGCAAAGCTTGCATTGCTTGAGCAAAACAATTCTAGCACAACACTAACTTGATGTGACATTTTCTTATATCACATTCCTTGAATAATTTGAGGTGGGAGTTTCTTGATGTTTACCTTTATGTTATAGTTGCTAGAAATTTAGTATATGTAGTAGTCAACTATAGTGATATACATGATGATGAATTTGAATGATTCTTCTTTATCCATCAATTTCAATTATTTGGCTATTGCAAAGAACATCAAAGGTCAATCGATTTGGTCCTTTCCAGGGTCTGTATAAATCAAAAACATATTTGTTGGAAAGAGATTTGACTTAGAGAGAGAGAGAGAGAGAGAGAGAGAGAACCCCGTCTTAGTTGGCTTCCCCTATTGTTGGATATGGCAGGCTTTTGTGTATATATATAAATATGCATAACAACCTCTTGTAAAGATCTAAGAAGCACAAATAACAGTTGATTGATAATACAAATCTATTTGGCAGACAAAAGAGCTCTAAGGCAGAAGGTGAGCGACTGAGAGAGGCTATAAGCATTAATAAATCTCTTTCCACACTTGGGTAAGGAAATCTCTTATTCTACGGTGTTATATTAAATGTGCACTTTGTTTCATAAGTTATCAAATATAATTGTCATTCCAGTTTAGTTATCATGGTGTTGGTGGGCATTGCACATGGAGAACAACACCATGTACCCTACCGAGATTCCAAACTCACATTCTTACTTTAAGTAAGTTACTATCTAACTCTACCTAGATTATTAGGACATGAAAATTTATAGTTGATGATGATTCAAGGAGTTGTAACTCAAAAACAGCCATTATTGCTATAGTGAACCCATCTATCTCGTAAGTCTAGCAAGAAATCTTGTTTAACAATTTTGTTCAGCCTCACAAACTGACACAAAAACCTGTTGACAGTTATTACCAACCTCTAACCTGTTGATTTGTTGTAAGTAGGCTAACATTGGTAACCTCTCTTTATTACAGGTGTGCCAATAAGACATGAGCACATTGAAATTTGCACAGCGAGCTAAGTTCATCCAAAACAATGTATGGTTGTAATACTTTTGGTTTTATGGATACAAAACATATGCTAATTGGCAATGTCAGTGGTTGCTCAAAGCTATATAAAAGTATGGTTTGTTCCTTTTTCCCATTGCAGAGCTCAATGAATTCACAAAGCCAGAATGATTGATAGACAAACCAGATAGGCCTTAAACAACCATTATTGGATAAACAAAAGCATTTCAAACATTCTGATTTTGAATATGGATAACCAATGCCATGATTTTTTTCTTGGATAGGAGAGGCTAATTTCCTAGAAATGTATCTTAACATTGTAAACAACTTAGATATAGACGAGATATGAATAGTATTGAAGTTTGAAATATTTGTGTGTTGCCAATGACATCCGATATCGAGCCTCAAAATCAAATCTTTGGCCATCACGACGGTAAATGGTTCATTAAGAAAACATAACGTGATAAAACCTTGTGAATTTGATTAAGATGTTTCATTAGTTTGATATAATTTGATGTGCCAAAAAAAAATTGCTATGTGCCAAAAAAAAGATTTGTACATGTTCCGGTTGACATTATCACTCGTAGGAAAGTGGCCGGTTAAAATTTTTAATTTCCGGTTAGGATCATAAGTAGCAAGAAATTTCCAGTAGGGACTAGAAACTTTGCCCAACACTAGTCGTGACTCATTATTTATTCATACACATGCATGTACATACATACAATCATTATTCATACATTCATGCAATCATTCATTCATAGACAAACACAAATACAATCATACGATCATTCGATCATTATTAAACATACATGCATACATACATTATTCTGCCATTATTTATTTATACACATAAATGTACATACAATCATTCATTCATTCATTCATACAATCATTCGATCGTGCACACAAGTGCATGCGTTCATACAATCATTTAGTTCATGCATGAATTCATATGTGCATAAACATCCATAGCCATACAAATAGATTACATATATACACATACATATACATATATGTACACACATATACATACATTTTGATATTTATTTTAGGTAAACATGCAATCATCTATGATTTAGACTCTTCAGTTATGTCTCACATAGAACTAAACGAATTGACTCAGACTCTTCGGTTATCTCTCCAAAGGCAATAGGCAAACCATCTATTAATGTGATAGATGCTAGATAAGGTAGTTTTTTAAGAGGGTTTTTTGTGTCAAGGTAATGTTTTAGTCCATGAAGCAAGAATTGGCTCTTGAATACAAGAAAAGGCAAGGAATCGATGACATCGAAAAGCACTAAGTTCAACTTCTGTTGCAAATGCTCTACTAGTTAGGTTAGACTAGCTCAACAAATTATGGGTTGTAAAACCAAATGGCTTCTAGCCTGGTTGTAGTTACTCATTTAACACTTCATCTAGCTAGCTAAAGACCTCAAACATATCAGATGGTGCAAGGCTACTAGGATTTCTAGATGTAATTAGAGAATAAAAATCGAGTTTACCACGAGCACTTAGTTAACTTGATTTTTGGGTCAAAACGCAAAACTAATCACCACGGTCCACCATAATATAGACATAGGCGGTTTTCTCGACATAACTACTTTTCAACATCAATCAAAGACCCTAGATAAAATGCAACATTGATCTCCATTGTAGAGGGCCACCCTTCATAATTATGTTAGGTTCTTGAGTGTGGCTACTTTAGAAATGCATAAGTTATCATTGTCCTTGAGCATAATGTTTGTTGTCATTTATAATGTTCCTCAAATAGTTTATCATCACATCATACTTCTCAATTGATATCCTAATTCATCAGTGATTTCAGATCTTCATGGAAAGTAAAAAGTAAATCTGCCACATTATTGTGTATTCCATAACATAATTGTGCATTAATTCTTCTTCATCCCAAGTAATGTCAAATGCAAGGAGGCAAAATTTTGTTGCCTAAGTCAAGGAAGGGCAATCTCCTTGTCTCGAACTTTGAATCTTGTTGGTTGTCATTCTCACACTATCGGTATCCCCAAAACTTGCTTGGAATTCCTAAGTGATAAAACCATTAAAGTCTTCTAACAAGAGAGAGTTATTTTCTACAAATGGTGCAAACCATGCAAGTTTGTACATGTTAGTAGTGTTCCTAGTGGCTATTGGATATATGTTTTGTATCTGGATGACAAGGCACACTTGGTTTATAAATCCTCAAAAGTGAGGCAGAGTACCATGAAACTTTCCTAGTAAATAGATGTTTAGTTCATTATGGGTCTTTGCAAGCTTAAATCTTGTTTACATTAAAAAAACTCTTAGAAAGAAAAGTGATTATTATGGTTCAAATTGTTAACAGCATGGCTAAGAACAAATCAAATGTAAGATAAGAATAGGAAAACAAGTAAAGAATGTATGTGTAATAACAAGAAGAAAATGTATGTGTAGTAACAAGAAGAAAATGATTACAAGAACACATGGAAGACTAGTGTTGAACCGGAATGCTTCATCAATTATTAGAGCACATGCTTACATAGCATGGTTGGATTGGACATACTACCTTACATACTCACTACCTCAGATACATGCACGATCGCCACTTGCCATTCATGCAATCATGCCATTTGGTGATCATGCATTACCTTGTATGAGGTTGCAACATATTGTAATATTATGTGTATGGCCTAGATTATCTCTAAAAAGTTATAATAAATATTATCTATGGTTCAAGTCCCCCTATGACCTTTTGTGGTGACATGATTATTGTGGTATTCAAAGTTGGCCTATATATACTTGCTAGTAAGATATAATTGCTTGATAACTAACAAAAAATAGTATGTGTGGCCTAATGGATAAGGCATGTGAGCTTTAATCAAGGGGTGTGGAATTCGAAGAAGAGCAAATCTCATATAACTCGCATGACAAAAAGGATGGATAAAACCCTTATTTGTTGAGAATTTGATGAAAGACTCATAACAAAAGTGAGATTCATTGTTGCCTCCATCATTCAATTGTTGTGGCATAAATCTTCACAAAGCCTATGTTAGAATATTATGTGACTTCTCTTCATGCTCCAATGTGTCAGGTCAAGCCAAAGTCTGGAAGATGGATGTACATACCCCTCTTTAATGTCATTCCTTGTGTAGATTTTGGTGGAAATTAGTTGAAAGTGATTAAACTCCCACCATTAGGAAAAACTTGGACTTTCATTAAAAAAGCTTGTGTTATGGTTAACTTATCATTAGAACAATATTAGTGAGAAGATTCCAAAAAATTAAGGATCACTTGGTTTGGGATTATAATGTTAAAGTTGTGACCTTTTTTTACTCAAAGGTACACCAATCCCAATGATTGCCTCTAACCTATGCATTTTGGGAATATTCCAAATGTTGAAAATGTCCAAGACTAAATCCAAATTCTTAATGTACAATGTGAAACAAGGATGTTTGTGCACCCCTCCATTGTCTTACTTTGTAACTGATGAGCCCACTACCTAGAGCATACGGTTCCCCTCCACTCTATTACTTTGCTACGGATGAGCCCACTAGCTAGAGCATACACATAGCAGAATCTTAAGAATATGATCTACTTAATCTTATGAAATGCTTTTGAATTCAGATATTTCATCAATCTACTTGTGAAATTAGAGATATGATGTTGTGTCAATAGCTCATTTCTAGGATGATTTGTTTAAATACTTGTCAGCAAATCCGCATAACTTCCTCAAAAATGATGGTATTCACATTTATTTCCCATTTCTAATAATCACGGCAAAACATATAACATATTTTTAAATGTAACAATTGCATTTCCTAAAGAACTTAGACGTCCCAAACGCAACGCTTTGTTTGTTTTCTACAAAAAAATTATGATACAAAATTAGAGAAAATGATTAAAGAAAACATTTTTTAAAGATCATGACTTTTATTCATCGTTCAAAACAACACTTATTTATAGATTTTGTTATCTAGATATTTATTTATTTAAGTTTTGTGTCCCTTGTTTATCGTCTCGAAAGGTTCTCATTCAAAAACGGTAAAGCTCCAACCCTAGGGAGAAGGCCACTCATAGGCTTTGTTCAAGTAGGACTAGGAAAACTATTTTTTTGAAGAATGTTCTTTGGAGCGAAACAGTAGGCAAAAAAGAACACCTCTAATTGGTCCCGAGTTATTGTCATTACAGCTGAAAACACGGTATAAAAAGGCACCCCATTGTTCTTTATACATAATGTCTTGTTGTTACGTATCATTATCTTGCTCAATTTGGTAGCGTTTTAACACAAGTTTGTATTGCTCAAAATCCATAGAGTTGAACTAAGTATTTGCTTTGAAAAATGTATTGATATTTTTGCATGATGTTTACATCATCTGGAATGGATGGTTTTACACTAACTATCTTGTATTGTGTTCTCTTTGTACCTTTTTATCTATGGATACACGAGCAAAGAAGATCAATGCACAACCTTGCATGTAGTTTCTTGTTAAACATGGGATATCCCCAAAATAGTTGCCAAGTCCAAGGTGTAATTAACATTTACTATTTTGTTTGCCTTATTGATTATCCTTGGTGTTCATGCGCTAATGTTAATTGGTTGCTTTCAAGACAATTTCTAGAGAGGAATGGCTTAGCCTATGAGGATTTGATTTTGTGTGTGCATATGTGTGTGTGTTTGCTCAAAAATTTTAGAAGAATCTACAACTCTAAACTCGTCGAATGTGACTCCAAATTGGCAAAGTCATTCGGAAAAGATGCCAAAAATACAATCGGGAGTGTACTAGGGTAATTAGCTAGAATTGTCACATGGCTTGTGAATCAACTTGAGATTCATGGATAGAATGCTAAATTGCCCATTTCACAACAATTTGGGGCGGAGGAGCTATTCTATTCCCATTATTGGGGCTTGTTTGTGTGGGTTTAACCACAACAATAAGTTAATGTTGAAACTTTCAATCAACTCGTGATGTCTTACACTATTCAAATTTTCAATATATTACGAAGAAAAAATATGTTTTGCTCGATTTACGTACATGTCACACGCGTGTGCACGATATACCACTTGCAAGTCAGTTCTGGATACAATAAATATTTTAGATAGAGAGGAAGTAGGGAGAGGGGGGGGGGGGGGGGGGTATGCATATGGCATGTGACAATGAATGTCATATCGTGAGGGTAGTGTCATGAACCAATGAACAAAAAGATGGATGACGACCACATACGAATGGTATTCGTACGGTCATCACAGGTTGGATTACATTACCACCAAACGTATAATCATTCTAATCAATTACCAGTCTTTGTGTCCAGATAGTAGTATGAAATGGTAAATATCCCATCTGATTCTATATAATGGTTTCCTTAAGTCGGGGCAATTATTCACCGAATAATCAGAGAAAGTTTAAAAGTTCCTAGAGTGGCATCCTTTTCCGCACCTCGAAAACAAAACCCAAAAGAAAGTAAGTCACCTCTTATCGTAGTCTCGGCTCATATTTCCAAAGATGCTTGCCCATGGCCCAAATTTAAGGTTTTTCTTTTAAACAATCACATGGTGGTGGTTGTTGAATAATCATCTCTTGATCATATACACGATGCGTCATATCAAATGCCCACCATAAATGCTACTAGAATGTTCAATTTGTGTAAATGTGAAACTAGAGCATTAATGAGATCACTTTCCTTCTTTCTATATGTGTATGTCTCCTTTCACTACTGCACATCCACATAAATTATTGGTCCAATTTGAATTCAATACCACATTTATGTTCTTCTCCCTTGGTTTGATAACCCCATGTGGAGTCACATCGTGAGTGTATGTTGTTCAATGCTAGTAAATAAAAAGAAATCGCTAGTATCTACACCATTGTAATAGATATGGGTACACGTCCGATGTCGTGGTCATTCTAATATGTTTTTAAATACTTGCTCCTAGTTGTGAAGTAATGGTTGCTTGGCATCATGTGTTTGTGTGTGCATGCTTTTACACTACACAAACAAAGAGAACATTTAGTAGGGTTCGAACTTGTGAAGCATCCTTGACACTCGTACTATTTCCTCAAACGTTTAGGTTTTTGTACCGTTGTCACTCGCCTAATGAATGGTAAAAAAAAGAATCAAGGGCAAACATCCCGATTCGCGATTCCCTTGATTTCTCAAAACACAATAATGTGAAAGGATTTTTATACATTGAACAGAGACATGCAAAGTAACTTCTCGACATTATTTCTTACTTGGTTCACAAAGATAACACAATGCTCTACTATGTGGCATTGTAGCACACGCAGTTGTTTTCATGTTCGAATAAATTCTTATGTAGCTAGGGGTGATACCATCAACCACATGATAGTCTCTATATGTGGATGGCTATTTATTTGCTTGAACACGTGTATAGTAGATTAAAGTCATGAAAGTACCTCGAAGGGAACACGATACATGTAAAATCCGTGCAAATCAAAGAAAGGAGCCACTCTAAATCATGATATATCCTACATTACAAAAGTACGAAAACCTAATACTTAATGAAAACACATTAATTTGAGCTATCTTTTCTGTGGCCTCATAGAGTACATCAACGCCCTTATAGAAGCTCATTAGATGAGGCTTCGTTTTCTCTTGCATACAATATCACACATTCTTGGAATAGAGCTTTGGGACACGTGCATGTGTCTAGACCGAAGAAATTTGGCAAATGCTACAATATGCACAAGGAGTGTGTAATTCGGATGTGCCCCCTCCCTTTAGGAAGACTATGGGAACACTCTCAAAGAAACATGTTTAATGAATAGATTGGATGCCTATTGTTTGTTGAGATTACATTCTTTCTTTAGTGTTAGCATTTTACACACCAAATTAATGGCATACAACGCATCAATTCTACATATATATACACATATAACATATAAGTTATAACATACAAACAAGTACTTTTCTTCTTTCCTTTCATGCTCTCCCATGATTCTGGTTCAAATGATGATTGCTTTTTCTTTCATTGTATCTCCCAAGAGCAACATTTGTCTCTCAATGTAGGATAGTGTCTATGTATATGTACATCACAATCTTCTGTAGCCGCCAACCTATGTGCCACTTCTCCCCCTAAACTCCATGTTAATATATCAGTTGACCTCATTGCTTCATTAGTTTGGCACAAGCAACTAAACTATAGCCCAAGTAAACTATCTTTACGAGTAGATCTCTCTTTTCATCTTTCTTTTTTTGTTGTATTTGAGTCTTCTGTGATCAAGTTGTCTCTCTCTTCTCGTCCCTAAACCATTACACAAGTTTGCTAACCATGACTACATAAGTTGTGTAGGAACTTTTCCTATGTTCAGAAAGATGTATCAAGTGACCAATCAATTCAAATTTGTATTCATTGACATGAAAATCTAGCATGAAGTTGGTAGAAAAATGGCACACATTAAAAGGAAAGTTTTATGCATAATCGCTAAATCAAGTGGTATATAAAAGAAGAAGGTGCATCTATGAAAGACAAGATCGATGTATGTCCATTGTCAAGCACTCACAAGAATTTCGCTAGTTCACAATTGAAATGGAGCACATATCTCTTTCAAAAACGAGGATGCAAGATTAACAAAGAGTGACTTGGAATATTGCATGATTGAACTTAACAAAAGCACAAATCATTGAACTTTATGAGAGCACAAATCTATATTTATGAAAGGTTGTAGGGTGCATGAATCAACTTGTATCCTGGATAAACAGAACAAATATCAAAGCTCCAAACAATCTGAATCAGACATACATTTCATATACACGCACATACACAAACACGAATGCAGATGCACATCCATATTCACACACATCCATATCCCACGTATGAGCTAACATACACATAAAATATGTGTCCACACATGACCACAACCACATTGACAATAACACACATACATATACATGCACATGGACATATCCAGATGCATTCACCCACCCTAATATACATGTCCATATACACATACTTGTGCACACATACACATACACATACACATACACATACACATACACATACACATACACATACACATACACATACATATAATGCACATGGACATATCCAGATGCATTCACCCACCCTGATATACATGTCCATATACACATACTTGTGCACACATACACATACACATACATATACATGCACATGGACATATCTAGGTGCATTCACCCACCCTAATATACATGTCCATATACACATACTTGTGCACACATACACATACTTGTGCACACATACACATACACATACACATACACATACACATACACATACACATACACATACACATAACACATACAAATGTCCATGTATTGTATAATGTCAATGTATGAGAGTGAATTTGAAAGGAGGGTTTCTTGGAGAGGTGATGATGCTAGCATTCTAAAAGAAAAGCATAGGTATTGTAAGCAAGTAAGTAGCCCAAGTACTCTGAGATGAGAGAGAGAGAGAGAGAGAGAGAGTACTCAGACAGACAAACTCTGTTCAGTTTGACTCCTCCCAAATACTGACTCAAATACAGGAAAACAAAATAAAGAGAAAAAATAAATAAAACAGCTCTCTCTCTCTCTCTCTCTCTCTCTCTCTCTCTCTCTCTCTCTTCTTCTCCGGATTCTGTCTGCTCTATTTCCTCTCTATTTCTCTGATGTATGCTTTTATCCTTCAGAATCCACCTTGAGACCTTGAGTTTCACTCTGTTTTCTGAAAGGCATATATTTTATTACATATACAAAGAAAGGGATGCAAGTTATTACTACTTATCCTCTTCTTCTTCATCCTCGCCTTCGCCTTCGCCTTCGCCTTCACCTTCACCTTCGTCTTTATCATCATCTTCTTCGTTTACATCTTCATGGATTCAAGAAGTAGCGAGGGAGGTCTTGCTACCAAAACTTGTCAGCATGATTTGTTCTTCACTCATCGACGTCTCTCCTTCCATTGCCCTGATCTTCCCCACCCTTTGGATCAAGATCTTCACTTTCTTAACCGCAGGTAACTCTCTTTTCTTTTCTTTTTCGTTTGTTATCTCGTGTTTTCTTATGTATACCTTAGAAATTTGATGTGGGTTTTGGAAAGAAAGCCCAGATATCATGTTGGTTACTGAAACAAATCCTACAAGTTTATGGCAGTTCGTGTAAGAAATCTAGAAACTAGAAATTATGTCAGAAACCCTAGGATTATGTTGGTGTTATAAGAAACCCTCGAAATTATATGGGTATGTGAAAGGAATCCTCGACAATGTCTGGTTTTTTGAAAGTAATTGTTGAAATTTATGTTGGTCTGTATAGAAAGACGAGAATCTATGTGAAAACCCCTAGAATTTATGCGAGAAACGGTAGATATTATGTGGGTCTGTGAAGGAAACCCCAGAATGATTATCTGGATCTTTGTGAAAGCTTTGTTCTTGTCTAGGAACTCTTATTATAGTTAATTTATATACAATTTTGAGGTTCTTGTAATAGACATCGAGTTCTTGCCATGCGTAAACAATAGAGTTCTTGTAATAGATATACACATATTTTAGTGGTTTTGTTGGTGTTATTTACACAAATATTAGGCTTTTAGTTCTAGATGGTTGTATGAATGTGGAAATTTTAGAAGATTTTTTGTCATTACACATGCATTTCTGGGGTTTCGCTGCAGGTATACACAAGTTTTTGTGATTATGTTGCATATACAGTAGTTATATACAAATTTCATGGTTTTTACAGTCATATACAGAATTTGGGTTTTTTGATGCAGTTATACACAAATGTAGCGTCATTGAGTAGATAGGATTTATGGTATGGGTTTTCAAGCTTTTTTACGAAGTCGTGAAGCCCAAAGTAAAGTTTTGCATGCATTCAATGATGAACTTCAAACTTCTCTATGGACCCTCAAAATGTTATATTACTCTAATTATCTATATATAATTAGTGTTTTATATCATTATTTGAGTTTCCATTTTGGAATCTTTTTAAAAAAAGTTTAGGTTTTATTTGAAGCCCAAAATTTATTTACAAGTTTTTGCTATTATTGAGGGCTACATTCATCTCTATCTTTTCCATTTTCTGTATCATTATAAAGTTGATTGAATGAATGAATGTAGTGATCTCAAAGCACGTTTGAGTTTATCTTTCAATGTCCTTCACTTGCGGTAGAGTATATAAGGACGATATACCATAGATAACCCTAATATTTTGGATATTTATGAGAATACCTGTAAGTTTTCGAAACTTGACAGAATAAATCACTGTATATTAAAGAGCGTACTCCAATAATTTATTGAAACCTTAGCTGGTGGTTCCCCCTTTTTGGGCATAAACTGATTGAAGCTTTATGTTAAAGATAATGTATGAATACTTTTTTCTGGTTAGGTTAAAGGAGCAAAGGGATCGAAATCTCGCACCCTTGATTCAGAAGAATGAAGAGCTGAATGCAGAGCAACAAGCTCTTCTTCTGAGGAATAGTGAGCTCTATAGCCAAAAGTTGCTGCTTCACCTCGAGAATCAGAGGCTTAAACAACAACTTGAAATAGAGTTACGAAATCGTCAACAAAAGGAGAATCCTGGTTCATTATCACCCTCATCATCATCGTTATCATCCTCGGGATCAGCCTCTTCATTAGTGCTTGAATATTTCTCAAGTGATTCAGATTCTGAGGACGAGGATGAGGTATTCTTCTTTTTATATGGTTTCATTGCCTTAGTGATAGTGGTAATAATTTATTGTGGTTTTTCTTTCCATTATCTCTCATTATAGTGGAACAAATCTACACCTCAATTTTGGGGGTTTTATACGTAAGAAATTATGGTGAAATTTGCTTTCCATTATTTCTCATGATAGTAGAAACGAATTCACACCACAAAGTTGGTATGCTTCTATGTTATGAAAGCATAAGCATAACTAAGTCATTTGGGAGCTTATAAAGGGTAGAATAGATCCATTTGTGTCTGGATATCTATAATGTTGTCAGAGGGTTTCCAAATGAATGAAGTCCTAGCCATTCTTATGCGCAGCCTGGGTATTGAGTTAAGTTTGTATTTAACTCTCTGCTTGATATGTGTTAATTAATCATATTTGTTAGTTAATTATGTTTATTAAGGTAGTTGATAGACTGATTAATGAAAGTAGCATTGGCATAGATAGCACATGGCAATAAAGAGTGTTTTCTAATTGTAAGGCTGAATTATGACATGCAGGTTAACCATGGCTGATGAATTCGTTAGAAGCAGCCTGTTCTCTTGGCAGAGCAAATTTTATCAATCAATAGAAGCTTGATGGACATGAATGAAGTCTACTTTTTGTTTTGTTGCACATATCCTGTAGGGAAGCAAGTCTCTATTATTATTGTACCACATAAAATGGTTACTCTGCATCTTAGCTCCTGTATTGAACAAATTTGCTTTGTAAATAAATTTATGGCTGCTATCTTCCGTAAATCCATCCAAATGTGACATGTTTGTGTGCACGTGTTGACATTGTTAACTCCTGTATTAACATCTACAAAAGGCCAACATGACCAAAACATCTAGTTTAAAGGATATTTTTGTCTCCTCATAAGGCCAAGGCCCAAAAGCACGACCCAAGCAAGGGAGTGAAAAGTAAAACAAATCATTCTTTAACTATCATAAGTTAAGTAGGTACAAATAGGTACAAAGAAGGAAAAATAGATGTCAAGGGTATGGAATATTGTATTCTTCCATGACCATTGTGGCCCATGGAGAATTGCCCATTTGCTAAACTTTGTTGGTTGTGATGCAATTTCCTGAGTTCCTTGCCTTTGCGTGTAAGTTGGATGACAATGAGCTCCCTTGTGATGAATGTGATCCATCACTTGGCCCCTCTATTGAAGCAAGGTTAGGATGGTTCACAAGGGAAATGTCGAACTTTCGTTTTGGATTGTTATCAGAGGATGCATGTGAGGGTTTCATAATGTAGAAACAATATTATGGAAGGGTCTCATCTTGTAGAAACAATATTATGTTACTGTCATCACCAAAGAAATAAGTGATGTCTTAGAGTGTGAATCCAATCATCCTAAGCATATATGAATGTGCATGTGACCATCGGATCTGAAAATTTTATATCTGTAACTATCGCACATTAATGTAAGGCAAGCCCTTAATAATTAACCAAAAAGTTTGAAGCTATTGTCTAATATTTTCTCAGGTCACCTCTTCCGAAACCGCCTTATGAGAATGGGGGCTCTTGCTTTACCTCACTAACAATAGAGTATATAACACAAATGGAAACATAGAGATAGTGAAGGCTTAGAATGTAGGGGGATGACAAGAGATACTCTTGAATCTCATCCTATGAACTCAATCACAAGTTGTGTCTTTGATGGCATGAATTGTTGTTTTCCATAAAGCTATGGGGTGTTTGAACACAATAAATCATTGGTTCTCATGTCCTCTTATGTAGGCCACTTCTCCTATGTAATGGGTCCTGTAGTTAGAACATGGGTGCTCTAACAAGTAGGTTCTCTCCACTACAATTTATTAGACATCCCCATTGGAATTTGATACAAATTTGCGTCTTTTTGTATCATCACCATGCTAGTATTTCTGAAGGTAGATGAGGGTATCTTCTCTCACAGATATCACATAAAACAAACAAAACTTCACTTACAATGACCATCACCTTGCATCTAGATGGAGGATGTAATGAGGTTTTATACTATTAAGAGAATCTACAAGGCAAAGTAGTAGATGTTGGTCCTTCATTCATCTTCACACATTGTTCCCAACATTAATAAACAATGGATGAACTTCATTCATCTTTCTTGTTCAAGCATGGTTTGTTTTTCCATGAGAAGGGAAAAAAGTATATCTTGTTGTATCAACTCTTCAAAACTGTGGTTGTATTTGTGTGACAATCACGAGGTGAGGAGACATGTTATATTAATGATGCCAAAAGAATAACCGATAATTAATAATCTTACAGAATAACTAATAAAAATTATAGCCAAAATCACATTATAGCTAAATTAGCTATAATGTGATAACTGAGAATCTTAGAGAATGACTGATAATAATTAGAGGCAAAATCACATTATAGCTAAACTAGGTGACTAACTAGCTAGCATGAGATAGTGGATCTTTGGAAAGCCTCTACTCTGGACTTTCCAACAATGCATTTTAATACTCTGCGCTCAACGCATACTGAAATGATCTCAAACATCACTAATGTTTACTGAAGTTTAGGATCATCATTAACAAATTTGTTCATGATGAAGACTAAGTACACAAACTCTTTCCAAGAGACAACCGATACAGAATGGAAATTTCAAGAAAATGGAGATAGATGTAATATTGGTCATCATGCAAAGGCATGTGAGAATTGTATAAGTGGAGTATGGAGCAGGAATCTTGATCTAGTGAAAAAGAATGGATTCTAATTTCTAGAATACACATGCACAACTTGGCAAACTGTGTGCACTCCAAATATAGATTGTTCACCATACATATATACAGAAGTCCAAATATCCGCACCTAACAGCGACGGGTGGATTTCAGTACGAGCAATGAACATTTTGTCAAATGAAGGAATTAGTATATTTATATCATAAGCTATCATCTTTCCCGATCATTTCATACGCTCAGACACAATTTTAAAATTGTAGAGATTGTAACGCAACTTTGGCAGCAAGTGATGATCGATTCAGCTGAGCATGTTTGGTGACCTTTTGCAACCGTTGCAATGTATCAGTTGTTTCCATCGCATTCATCCTCTCTTGTAGCAGTGCCTGTAATTCTGTGGTACCAGCACCTGTGAAAAGAAATTCAACACACAGTTTTTAGGGGCCAGGGAATCAAGAATGCTAGTGTAGGAAACAAAGAAAACAAATTAACCCATATATCCCAAGCTTCACCCCAATGGAAATTTTTACATTAGATCAGATACGGTTTATTTGAGCCCTAATTTATCTTACATGAGTGCTGATTGAAACATGTTAGCTATTTCATAGCTAACACATCATCCATATAATCTACAAATGCCTCATCTTTTATAGTATGACATCTCGTCTTGCACATGTGCCCTCTCCCTTATTTTCTGGTGATACGGATAGTTTCTAAAGGTTGATTCACTATTATGCACATACCTCAGCATGGTGTATACACCTAGAAGAAATAGGCAAACCCAGCCCAATGAAATTTAAGAGAAAATTCCAAATTCCCCAACATTTTTTGGATATTTACCATCATACCTCCAAGCTTTTACAAAAAATACCAGAAACCCTTCTGTATTAAAAATTATTCGAGAGGTATTATGGTCATTTACTTAGTGGAATTCTGATAACTACTCAGAAAGTTAGGAAATTTTTTGTGTTTTGCCCATAAAAATATCGCGTAGTTACCATCACAAATAGCAGAAATTTGGCTTGAAACTTCAAATACTCACTCTTAGATATACTAAACTTTAAATCCCTGTAAACTAGTGATATCCATAACCAGAATGTATCACAGTCGTGAAAAGTTGACCTTTTTGTGTTTCAAAAGTCATGTTGTTTCATGCAACCCCAGAGAATACTATACCTTCTTCAAATTTTGCTCTAGACAACCTACTCAAGATAGTCTACAAAATGTATTGTAGATTAATATACATTAGTTTTCTGTTCTAGATAACTATCCAGAGGCCAAAGTAGTATCAGCACAGAAAGCAAGCTGACCACATGTTTTGCAAAAATCGAAAGAAATGTAAATTTTGGTCTGTATCGAACAACTTACTTGCTACTGGCTGTAGTGCCGCAAAAGAGAGGCTCTCAGCTCTAGAAGGCATAAAACTCTTGGAAACATTTGTAAAATCCCCTTTCTCAGCCCATTTCAATGAGTTCTCTAGAGGTGTTTGAAGCAACTCATCTTTTGAAGCCTGCAAAAAGGAAACAGAAATATTAGACACATCTATACATCCAGAAGTCGATAGGAAAAGACAAAAGTTTGCATTTTATAAGAGGAATTAAGACAAGCCGCACAAACTGTCAGATACTTATTTACAAGTTTCTTGTTCGGAAATAGTATGAAATGTGTTCTTTGGAAAAGGGTGTCCACGATATATTTAGAATGTACTCTGCTCTGACAAACTTATTGTTCAGTCTAAACATGCAGATTGTACTAGCAAACATATTAAGGAAATCCTCCACTCCTTTTCTTATCATGGAATCCTTTCAGATATTTTTGAATTTTAAGAGAGTAAATACGACAAGCAGCATGAACGCACACTACTTTGAGAAACTTACATGCCACTCTAAGTAAGCTGGTTGTATCAGCAAACCCTCTAATGAAACACAAAGTTCAGATTTTTGTCATTTAGTTTTTAGTTTATATCTTGGAATCATGTTCGTCTTTCACATCCATGGTACATTTCATTATTGTCATCGACCAAATTTGGCTTCAGGATTATGCTAGTACACCCCCTTCTTTATTCCCTTCCTTTTTGTTTGTTTACATGAAACTTTCAGTACAACGGTCACAGCATACATTGTACATAATCCATACACCATAGATCGCATGATAGAAAAGAAGTGAGTTCTTGGAAGGTGAAATATTCATATCTTAAAGTTCAGCCTCTGTAGTAAAAATGTCATAATATCCAAGATAGTTGGAAGTCGGTTCAGTGTCGTCTTTCATTATAGTCCTGGTATATTACGTTTAGTTGTTACAAATCCATCCATAAAGGTAAGCATTTGTGCTTACCCTCCTAATTTCCACAACACACCAACAAGAAAAACTGATTTATGCAGAAAATTTTGCCAATGTTATGTATCATCAGCTATACTCCTATACACATATTAAGCATAGGAATATATTTTAATTTAATTCCGTAATGATATTAAATTTTCTATTTGACTCTATTTGATGCTTCAAAAAAATCAGACCCTCAGTTTGATCTGCAATCTTTGTACATCTGTCAAGACTGACTTTAGTGTTTCTACAGCTGCATCGATTTCAGAGATCTCAGACGTAGGTGTATCTTGCACCGGAATTACACTGCCTTTCAAGAATGGTTCCAGCTGCCAGAAAACAGAAACAAGAAGCTTAAATATTAATAAGAGAGATGTGTAGATCTCATAAATCCATCCAGATAACTATTATCCATATGCAAAATATAATATAAAATGAATAATAAACACAAAAATATAATTTGCATAGAAACCTGAGTCAGATTGGCTAAATTAACACGTCCAATACCTCTGATTGTTACCAATGCCCCAATTTCCATTTGCCTTACCTGGAAATGACACAAATGCACATAAATCACACTGGCAGAAGTAGAACTCATGTAGCGCAGTATAAGCTATAGTATAGTATTTCTGCATTCAGTATTATGTGCTAGGACTTGCAATAATGATTGCCTAACTAAGTAACAATCAGTAGCTCAGTCGAAATTCTAATAACATATTGCCACATTTTCTAGTCAAATCCCATGTCTATACTTCCAAAATATCTCCTGGTGAAGGCATAAAATTGAGGCAACTCAAGTATTTTCATTCAATTATGTCTATTCGTCATGTCAGACATCAAAAGATCTAAGCATGTTTGGAATATAAATTGTCGTAGAAGAACACAAGTCATAGTTTATATTTAATATTTCTGTTAATTAAGCCAGGTTTATGAACCATTATACTCCCTTTGATAGTTCTCAGGAATAGATTGAGGATGAAGCATACAATATTTGCCATTGTCAAACTAGACTCACATATAACAAAATGAAGTTACAGACAGATCTTAATTAAACTTTATACCACTACATCTCGGCTGACAAATTAAATGCATGAAAGTGTATGAATAAATAAGAGAAATGAAAAGAAATGTGATTATAAACACCTTTAAAGGGTCAAAATGAACCATGAGACCAAAGCTATAGCCATCAACTAATAAATGACAATTATTCGACATAAACAAAAGAAAGAAAGAAACATTTCTGGAAGATCATATTGCCTGGTGAGACCTGACAAAAATGGCAAGAGATTTATGTTAACTCACTAATGTGAAAAACAAAAGAAAATTATCTTTTTGAACTAATCTCCTACATATAAAGGGCTTGAATATATGTAATCATAAATAACTGCACCAATCAGGTTTGCCACCTGATCACTAGAATTGTTAGGAAGTAATAATAGTCTAAAGCCCTTATAAGGCCCTATATCTCCTCCTCTCAATGATGCTCCTAGAGACAGGGATTGAGTCCCATAAAATTACGGTCATCAAAAAGGTATAAACGTATGTGATCAAGGCAAAGGAAATGCCTGCTTGTCACTTGCAATTATGAGTGTGAAACTCTAGCTACAAGCAAAAGTAAAATCCTCTCATCCAGCTAGCTGCCAAACTGTGACGTCAGCCAGACAGGTGCTGACCATTAAACCCTCACATACCTTTTTCAAATAGCCCAAACCTATATTTCTCTATAAATTCTCATCTAGCTTTTCAGCTTAATCAGGAAAACCTTCTATGGAGGGTCAAGAAAATATTCTAAGGTGTGGCTCTATAACTAAAGCACATCGTCTCCCACTAATTGATTGCACTACTCACTCTCAGACCTTTGTTCCTTCTTATCACCCGTATGTAGTTGAGAGCTCCCCCCATTGTATTAGTTTTACACTTTTAATCACTCATTCTGCCAGGATTTTGCAGTCTCTCTATATCTTGGCTTCTCTATTCATTCTGTTTGGTGTGATCATCCTATGTCCTCATCAACTGATTTTTTCACTCAATGGTTCAAGAAGTGGGTCATAAATTATCTACTCGAAGTATCCACAAACAATATGCATTAGGTAGGCATTGAGCTCCATCTTGTCAACATCCTAAAAGCCAAATGGACAGCAGAAAAAAGGGAAACGACATTACGAACTTCTCATAAACCCACCACGTGGGGTCACTTATCAAGCAACATGCCACTGTGCTCAACCTCACTTGTTATTCCCGCACCTTCCCAGATGAAACAGGTAATTGACCTCTTCAGAACAGCCAGGCACGACTTAACTGTTCACCCATTGTGGATGTGACTGGCTGATTGCACAAGAAAAATCTAAATCCTAACATGTAAATCAAAACCAATACTAATACAGAAGTTTAATGTCATGGAAGGCAGGCTTAATCACAAATAAGACTTTAACTCCTACAGGATTTCCAAGGCCAAGAAAACATACATTCTCAATATGAGCCAAGCACCCATGCTTTGCAGCAAAGGAAAGGACACCTTCTTCTTGATCATTTGAAACCGGCTCGATCACAATGTGTGCAAACATATTGCCATATTTCCCCATAGCCTGTAGGAGATAAAGGCACATATAGTTCCAACAAATAGGAAGTCTAGATATTAAACATCGACTTTAGCAATTAAACATCTACCAAGTGCTACGCACTTGATGTAACATTTATAAACTATTTAGATTTCTCTATCAAATGGGAAGGAGTTTCCTAGATATTTCTAAAATGGCTTACCTCCTCTAGTAGAGCTAGAAATCTTGCCTCGTACAAATGCAATGTTTTTGTAGCTGTAGGAATAAACACCTGTAAGAGATGCATCAACCAAGAGTGACAAGGATAACGTGATGCATCAAAACCATAATAAAATGTGTCCTACTTCAGCAGGAGAAAATGGTAGACATGGAACCTCCATGATTGCTGGCTCTGCATGTGTAGGTATAAAAAATTATTAGTTTTGAAGTTTATATGCATGGAGGACAAGAATAAACAGACAAGCAGTGAAAGTGAAGATTGATGACCAAATGTTTGTCAAAAAGCATAGGGAATGTGGGAGGGAAGATCAAAGCATAAAACAATCTTCTAACTATGAAGCCAATCAAACGAGCATCCTATTAAAAGTGGGCAGAAAATTCATAAAAATATGTTCATCCTTTAGCAATCATATGCATTCAACATATAATTAATTTAAAAATCTACAACAATTTTGCAATTTACCAGCAGAATTGCTTTTAGATCATTCAAAGGAATAAAAGACACCTTCGATATAGTTTGAAACTAAGAAAATGGTACAAATTCACAATAGTTTGCAATTTACAAGCAGAATTACTTTTCGATCATTCAGAAGGAAAGTATGAGCACTATCTTATCATAAAAATAGCTTATATATAGTCCAAAGGAATGAAAATTGCAAATTTCACTAATTGTAGAGCAAAATCTACAATGTTTCAGCAATTTGCCAACACAATCTGCCACCAGGCTCACTTCTAGATAGTTCACGGTGAGCAAAAAAATTATAGTTTCACGGATCAGTGTATAAAATCCACGTGAGTATAGCAATATACTCGCAGAATCAGTTCTACTTCACTCAATTGGGAAGAAGTCAGTGATACGATGGCCTAATTATGAGTATATATTCTTCATTAATTTTGGAATTCACAAAAAAGAATTCCTTGTAGATTTCTCAAGGACAAGAAAGAAAAAAAACATGAGCATTTGGGGTACCTAAAACATATTTGTGGTTGAAACAGAATCACTTATGAGTAGAAGAAAGGAGAAAAGGGTTGGTGATAAGGAGCACAAAATCTAAATATTTGCAAGATTGACCAGAAGAATCCCTTCTAGACCGTTTGAAAATAAAGAAACGAGCAAAATCTCACCTCCTTAGGAGTATCAGACATACAATAGCTTCCCAGTATTCCAGTAGATTTGCTTCTGGATTTTCTAAAAGTGAACGAGAAAATTTTGGACTATTGGAGCAAAAACAAATCTACAACATTTTCGCAGAATTGTTTGTAGAACATCCAGAAGGGAAGAAAGGAATAATTTTGCATTTTACAGCCACAACAATCGTGTTTAGATATTTCAAAGCAAAAGGATGAATTCTAGAAGAGACAAGAGAGAAGAACATTACCATCGAGGAGAGACCTCTCGACAGAGAAGGAAAGGGTACGAAATAAAGCTCTGCTTAGCTTGTTTCGACGATGACTATGAAGATGGCGATGGCGATGGCGATGGCGATGGAAGAGGAGAGGGGAGGAGTAAGAAGAGGGGGATCGAGAGAGAGGGGAGGGGAGATCTGGATGTGTAGTGGAAACGAACGTGAAGCGATGAGGAGCAGGGGATGAGCACGCCATCGCCATAGCTCGACTGGCTCATCTTCCCCCCCCCCCCCCACCTGGACTTGACTTTTTTATTTCTGTTTTTCTTTTTTCTTTTTTTTTTAAATTTCTGTGGTCCACAGAAAGCGGACTCATTTCTTGACCCTCTTGACTCCCTGACTCTCTCTCTCTATCTTGACTTCCGATGTTCTCGGGTCTTGACTGCCCCCTCTGTGAGCCTTGACCACTGTTCTCTCTTGGCTCTCAGTGTCTCTCACTATCTTGACTACCGATGATCTCGGGTCTTGATTGTCCCAGTCGTGAGCCTTGACCACCTATTCTTAGTATCTTGACTACCTATGTTCTCGAGGGTCTTGATTGCCCCCTCCCTCTGTGAACCTTGACCTCCTATTCCCTCTTGACCCTCTTGATTATCGATATTCTTGGGCCTTGATTGCCCCCCCCCCCCTCCATGAGCCCTGACCATCGATTACCTGAGCTAGCAACCTCAACCTCCATCTCAGTTCCCTAAATGCATAAAGGGCCTAAACCTGAGCTTTCATCTACTTACTCAAACACAAGCAATCATAGTTGAGTTGTATTGTCGTCCTCTGAATCACTATCCCTTCTTGTACCCTTGGCTAGAACAAATGACCATAAAAAGAATGGCCAATTTTTAATTAGTATTAAAGTAGCCATTGTTAGTTGTGATGAGAATGATTATCCGCGAGCTAGACTTGAAATCGAACATGTATGCAATGAGGTTGGTGTTGAAACACGCGATGCTCGACTCTGATACCTTGCAGGTTTCTTTCTCAATGTTTGATCTATATGCATGTTTGACTATGGTACCTTGTATCCAATAGCTTTTCCAAATTCCCAAATTGCGTCTTTGACTCCGATGTCTTTCGAATACATACTTGGTTACTTGTGATTTGATTATTTCAATGGATACATGTTACAAGGACATTATCGTTTCCATTATATTGATTTATATACCTAAGCATCTTGTCAGTTTACTATGTTGACTACATACTTGTGAGTTTGGTGTGTTGACTAATGTGCCTATACTCTCATTATCTTACGAGTCTAGTATATTTTCCAATGTGTTGACTACATACGTTAGTACCCTATGAATTTATTGTGTTGACTACATGTGTATTGATTGTGTATCTTACAAATCCAATGCCTTGACCACATGCTTTGATAGTTTGTTGATGACATGTATGATGCACTTTATTGTAATGTCTCTCCTCTATGTTGTGACTCTAATATCCCGTGAAGCCAATGTATTGATGACATGTGCCTTCACTCAATATCTTCTAATTCTAGTTTAATTTCGAGTATATTAACCACGCGCTTATTGATTCCAAATAATCTTCGAATTTTATCGACCATCACCCTTACACTACACGTATTTCCAAATCACACATGAAATACCTCAATAATTTCATTAAAGTTATCTAGTAATATCAACCTCTTTTCAAATAATGGTGCAAACCATGCTAGTCTTGATCTATTATCAAGGCATTAATTCATCCAAGTCATGCATCATTGATTAGGTATTGTGGGTACATTTGAATTTGATTTAGTAATCCTTTGATCATGCACCATTGAACATTGGCAAGAAACTTATACATATTGGGCTCCTTTGAAGAGTTCCTAAGTTTGTTATCGTGACATTTATAAAATCGTTTCTAGTTGTTAGACCCATTGTGATGGCTCCTTCTTGTTGTGCCTTTTTGGCACTTGTGTCATGTGCCTCAAGAACCTCTTATCTCTTGTTTAAGTGTCACAAAATTGGTTTCAAGGAATGGACACTTTCATAGAGATACTTGTATATGATTTATTGCAATAAAACTCATAGTTACGAGAAATATTGTAGGGTTCTCGTAAAGACTAAGAAGAAATAGAGTTCAAACCATCTATTGGTTCATATTGAGAGACTAATGAGTTGAACATTCCATGCTATGATTAGGTTCATCCTGTCCAACATGTATTCTATGTTCGAATAGGGGAAAAAGCCCCTTAAAAAAACTAGATTGAGAAGGAAGGAAAATTTTATCATAGAAAATAATAACAATAGTTGCAAATTTGTGCCAAATTTGGTGTTGAATCAAATTGGTTTGATCGATCGAGATATTATATATGTATATTACTCTTAATCTTATACATGCTTGTCAACTAGTTGTGATGCATGTTTGCCAATTGATGATAATGCAACATAGCCATAACACAATTTGCTACAATGACCACAACTTAGAGTATCACGATAATGATATTCTAATGCATGAGATACAGAAATGTTGTACATGATATTGTATGTATTATTGTGAATAGTGAGATCACCATCTCCAATATTGTTGACCAAATATTGTATATAGTATATTGGTAAATTCGATTGTTATGTCAATGATAGCAATATCGTCACTACTTACCTTGTAGTTGTGCAAAATTCTATTGGGTCCTTAGGGATCATGTCAATTGTTTATTGACTTAACTCTGGCCTCTTTTTTTTTATCCCTTCAAAAAACTACATATGGCCATTCTTGGCTATATGCATATCAATGTGGCCTCGCATATTTTAGCAAAGACATTAAAGCAATCGTATTAACATTGTAGTGTTTCTCATTTGCAAGTATGTTTTGTCACAAAAGAAAATAGACTTCGTAGCAAACAACCCTACTTTTTTTTTCTTCCAAAGATATTGCATTAGTGTTAAGAACACCCTAAGGCTTTACATGAAGCATGTACATATAGGTAATGAACCCCGTGCTAAGTTTTGACTAACAACTTAAATAAATACTTTGGTCTAGAATAGAACCACTCCACCTTGTTAGAAATACGCCTATAAAGTGTTCCTTTGTCCCATATAGCATGAAATTCCAATCGTGGAAACTCTGATTGTTGCGTATTACCTTTTATGTTATCCAAAGAACCCCAGAGATTATGCACCATGTTCATCCAGATCCCAATTATTTGGGTATGTCTTTTGGTCACATTTTACCAAATTGTTTCAACATTGTAAACAATAACTCTCCTTCAAAAGGCAAAATAGCTCTCATACCGCCACAATAACATTGAAATGATAAACATAACCTAAATTTGATTCTTCTCCTCCCAAATCATCTACTTCATATTCATCATCACCATGCCTTAACTTCTTCTCTGTATATCATGCATAGGGGTTATATATTGACACACAAGGCTTCGTGTACAATAATCATGTTGGAATAGTTTGGTCCTCTAGAATATACTCAACACTTATATGAGTCACCAATAATTCAACCATGCAAAAATGTTGATATCATTTGTAAGCCAAACATTATGTTGGAAAACAAGATCATAGAACGATTAGAGCCACTTCTTTTCTACAACCAACATTGAACTTTTTTTGTGCAATAGTATATGTCGCACCTCCAAAGGTAATTCAACAAAACATCGAAGGGAGATCTGCGCGTTCGTGAATGTGCATGCATTTTTTGTATATACTATTGGGTATGATTGTTATCATTGTGTATTTCCTAAACCGATTTATAAGGGGTGGCGGGCAGTACACAAAGGGGATATTGAACCAAAAAGTGGGCCAAAACGTTGTAAGTCCTCCCTCCCCTCCCCTTTCATTATAGTTTCTCGCCCTCAAAAGATAGCATCTTGATGTTAGTTTGGAAATGAACTCGTGTTTTAAAAGATTTGATAGCTATTTTCATACAACCTTTAAGGATTGTTAAACATATTATGGCATTGACTTATTATTAACGTTGGACAATTGCAAGCCAGTTGGAGTGGTCAAGACTTATTTGTTCAATCCAACATCTTCCAATCATTTTATGAATAAGTAGGTTATGAAGTTAAAATATAATAACAAAAACAATATTTACAAGAGTCTCATTCAAGACCTATACAAATTTGGTTTCTTATTCATGACTTGAAATATAAAGTCATGAATTGAATCTTGTAAATCATATATGTATGCAATATGCCTCGACACTACAACATCGACATCAATGATTCAAATATTTAGTTGAATACGAATGGTTGCAAACACTATATTTCATCATAGGGACATTGTTTCAATTATGTGTTGACATGTCGAATATGATTAATCAATCATCCATTGGAGCTAGTCAAAGTCAGTTCAAGCAATCACCAATGGTATTTAGTTGGGCTCACTAGTACAAGGATGCAAAGTACTCGCTTGTGTTCCCTCAATGAAATAAACATCACAACTAGTCAATCTCGATTGGTCAACTCACAAATAACTACTCGAGCTCAGTTGATGACCCACCCAAAACTTGCTCCCACCTCAGTTGGTTGAGCGAAAATCAAACAAATTGGTCGATAGCACGTTAACTTTGCGGAATGCAAAACACTTAGTGAAGAAGTGGGACGAGCTCTCATTCGAACCGAATAACCGAGACCACAACAATGGATCGAGCTACAACCATAAGCATGGCAATGAAGTAGTGGGGTGGACCCGATGAATCGACCCACGAGAACTTGGCACAACAAAGATTCGGACCGATCCGATAGACATTATTGATCGAGGCTGCTCTTAGATTCATACTCTTAAGTGTGTAAAAGTTTAACCCCCACCCATGTTCAAAAGTTCCTCTCTCTGTCTCTCTCTCTCACACACATAAACACACACACACACACACACACACACACACACACACACACACACACACACACACACAGAGTGTATGTATGTATTTCTACACAGATTTCAACACACGATTGCCCTTTTTCTCTTTTCTTCACTAACAGAAGGCCGTAATCAGACCCTTTCTGTGTAGGAATCTCTCTACCTCTCTTTCCCTCTCTTCCTGCGGATCTACTCTCCCCTCCTATCTCCTTTGTACATCATCTCTCTACCTCTCTCTGTTTCTGCTGCTCTGCTTGTTTTAGGTTCTCTGTGAAAAAACCCTAGATCCTTGGCTTTTCCCCCACGGAGAACCCTAAATTTTGATAACCTCGTCCAAATAAGGAAAGCTCTCCTCCTGTGTGATAGTTCGGGGAGATCCTTTTAAGTTTTCGGAAGACTGCAGAAGGTTATAGAAGATTCCAAAGATTCCAGAAGGGTTGTTGAAGCGAGGAGAGTCTGAAATTTAGGAATTCCATCTGTTTACTTGAAAACTGTATTTTGTCAAGATGTTCTGGCACATGGCTGGTTTGTCCGCAACCTCCCCTGTAAGTTATTCCTCTGTTCTTTTTTTTACTTTGAAATTGTTTTATATCTTTCTAATTGCTTTTATGAATATGATGTTTATCATGTAACAGAGATTGTTTTGGTCATGTGATGAGATTTTTTTTGGGTCATGTAAAGATATTATTTGGGTTATTTCTATCTAATGATTTTTTCTTGGAAATGGGCACATTTTTCTGGTGATTTAAAGAGCGCACTTTGAAGAGAATATCGGTCATTCAAAGAAATTTTCTGGTCATATAAAAAGATTTTTTTGGTTATTTTGTAACACTTTTTGGGCTATCATCTAAATATATTTTTTAATTGTCCTTTAAAAAGACGAGTTTGGTCCCATAAATAAATTTGACATCCGAATTGGATGTGAATATTGTGGAAGGCATAGTTGTTTTATTCTTTTAGTTCTACACATCAGCTTCATTATCATTCTAAGAAGTAAAAGGGCTCATATACCAAAGGAGGATATTCAGTTTAATGATTTAAAGCACCTACCAATATATTTATGGTAAATTCGAAATAAGTTAATGGTGATTCTTAATTTTCTTCACTAAGGCTATGGAAATAGGTTTATATATATGTGTGTGTGTGTTGGTATATATCTATGTATCAATAGATATATGCTGATAGATACATATTGTAAGGAAAATTATTAAATACTAAGTTTTTAATTTTGTGATCAATTAAAAACTCCATTTTCTAATTAGCTGTTTCAGAGGTTAAATTAATCATGTGCTCTATGCTACTAATGAGTTTTCTTAATCATGTAAGTTTCACGTGATCACAAGTCTATACTTTATCAGTCGTATGTAGGTAACTTTGAAAATAAGCAAGTGTGTTTTTTAAAACTCTAACGCATAGTACGTAATATACTCGAATGCATTGGCAAACATTTTTTTTCATACGAATGCGTATGTAATCAAAACATTCTTATGTTTTTTTCACACTTTTTACCTTAACTTTCTTACCTTAAAATAAAATTTACCTTATAATAAATAATGAATACAAAAGTATGGTATTTACCATACTTTGAAGGTGTTTTCCATACTCGAATGAATTGAAACATTCTCGAATGCGAATGTACATATGGTTCATACTATGCTCTAACGCATATAAGAATACTTTTGTATCGATAGATTCTGGTATGTCTATATCTGGGCATATACCCTTGTTGAAATATACTTTAACATACTCTAGAATTGAAACGATAGGATTTCTGCACGTTTTTTTTGTTTGCTTATTCTGTTATTCACAATATGGTATTTTGGAGGTGCTTAGCTCTCACATACATCTGTTCTGATATTTTATTTATTATCTTATGACATTATTGTCATTGTTTTACCAGTGTGTCTATATTTCCATATGTATCCATTTAGTGACCACTGGAAGCTATTGTCACTGTCATGAAGGTCGTTTTGCTTTGGAATAACTCAAGAGTTCTCCAGAAATCTCAAAGAATTCTAGAATGTTCCAACATCCTTTGACTTTTCTAGAAGAAAACAAAAGTTAGTTGACATCACACCAGAAGACACACACTCATTAGTATTCATCATGCTTTATTCTGATTACACTACTGAAGATCTACCTGAAGCTAATTAGACATTCCCCTGTCCCCACCCACCCCTGTTTTTGGAGGGCATGACTGTTCTTCATACAGCTGTCATGCTCGCGAGGTTTGATTCTGGTTGAGTGTATTTTATGTGTAAATCTCATTTGTTTATACTGTTGGAACATCTAATGCGGAACCCAAACCTAGGCCTTTGTTCGTAGAGTCTCTTTCATTAGGGTTTGCATTTATCTGTAGATTTGTGTTCATCCCTCTACTCTTTCACTCTCTCTGAGGTGTGTTATGGACCACCTAATCTTGTTTCTGAGAAGGCTCTTCAAAAGTCTATGTTCTTCAGCATTTAATTTTACCATCGTTTTTGAAATGTCTATGTTGGGAGACTTAAATTATGGAGTATGGAAGTTGAAAAGGCCAAGACAGTTTGCAACTCCAACGATATGTTGAATTAGCTAATAAACAGTGACACCAAGGAAAATTCTGTGAGTGGGAGTAGAAAATTCGCAAGCATTTGGTTTTATGAACTTAGCTGACTTAGTAACATAAGAAGTTCAGACAGAAGAGTATGTTTATTCCTTTTGGAAATGGATCATTGAAATGCATGAAAATATGTTTGCACACATTTTAGTTTGGGATTCAGAGCTGGCAAACTTGTGATAGGTAAGTTCAACTCTCTGTGTGGAATCTCAAGGAAAATCTGAGAGAAGTGGAAGGATCTTGTAGCAGTGGGCATCTAAATTGCCACTAATAAAGCTATTTTAATAATTCCTGAGAAGTAAAATAGCCACTAGCTGCTTTTTAATTGATCGGTAACATCATCTCAATCCAGACCTCACTTGATACTAATGGTGTTTGTGCATGACCACGACATGAATGCTTGAGCTTACTTCTTTGAGGCTAAATGCCTTTAAATACTTCTGGGATTAGAAATTAATGTGCAAACTTTTAAGAATATCAAAGTGATCAAGTATTTCCCTGACTTGGGGATGGGGATGTTCACTCTCACAAAGTTCTCAAAGATCAAGGGAATTCTCATAATATTACCGTTCTTGTCTTTGGCTCATCTAATTTTGGATTGACGTCTTCATAGCCAATGGGCTTAGCTCGTCTGCTCTAAGTTTCATGAAATCCATTGCAAAAGGCCTACAAGCATGCCTTTCTGTAAATCTCTTGTACAACTTGTCACTGGATCTTCTACCAACTTGCTGTATACTGTGGTATTTTAGGATGGTGTGATTTGGATTAGGAAGGGGTACCCTGACACCTTTCAATCCACTAACTACAAGAGGGGTGTGTCTCTGCTGGGTCTGTGTTGGGAACCTGTTCTCTGAAATAGACCAACTTTTTTTTCCATAATATCTCCATCCTTTCTTTGTTGGTGGGAATGGGAAAGCTAAGACTCCCCCTCAGAGTGAGTAGAGTGTTCTTCTCACTTAATGATCCTGGTCTCAGTATTGTAGTTCGGGAGCCTTACCTGCAAGTCAGGTCATTAGCTCAGTTGGTAGAGCGTGCTCATGATGATTGATCTTTTGTGGGTGGGGTGTGAACAAAGGCTTTCATGCACAAGCCCATTGATGCCTGGCCTGAGGATATTTATTATCCAAGGAACTGCCTTGAACGATTAGTGGCAACCAATGGTTATGCTACTGTCAAGCTGAGTGCCCGGTTGCTTGTTTCACATAATGTGTAATGCTATTTCATGTTGACTTCTTTTGCTGATTTGTTGCGAGTTGATTGCTACTCACAGTGTGATACCAGAGCCGCCTCACTGTCACTGAGAAACTTGCTTTTCATTCCTGAACAAAGCATATTGAGTGGCAATACCATTATCTTCGTGAGGAAGCCTTTATTGGAGATTTACAGCCCATTTACTATCCATCTCTGGACATACACTCAGATGCCTTCACACCCAACTGAAGCCTTTCATTACAACTATTTTCTGTTGGATCCATCCAGGTGCTGAGAGCGGTGTTATGGGCATTTACCAGCCCAATTAGCTAAGTAAGGGTATTTACCAGCCCGATTAGCGAACTATTTTCTAACAAAGTACATGTGGGAAACGGAATTGGCTCCCTTTGCTCTTTGGAATTGTAATTATAAATCTTGAAAATATTTGGGAATAAACTATTGCTGTTAATCAATACATTTGTTCTTTCATGTTATTTTCCACTTATATGCTGCATTTTCACAATATAACAGTGGTTTTTATTTGGTTCTGCTAATTCTCTCCTTTGCATTTATCTTTATCAACCTAGGTCAGCCATTTGATGCTTGTGCTTCAATATGCTACACAAAGCAATGCCATTTTTTGCAAATCCATAAATATAGTCATTGTCAAAGTATATATAGTATAGCTGCTTTTGATGAAGGAAAGACAATTTTAAGTGTTAAACCCAAATCACTTATTTTTAATATCTATAATATTTGCATTTCTCACCTCTCTTGGTCTCATAAATAAATAAATAAATAAACATATGCATATACATTGCTATATTAACTACTTGGGACAGACAATGTTTAAGCTTCTAAATTCAAACAATGTTTTTTTAATAGCTTCATATATTTTTCATCTCGCTCTTAATAAAATTGAATTGGATGAATGTTCTAATTATGCTTCGTGATGGCAGGTTGAGACTTTACTTGATAGGGATGACTTCACACTTGAAGAGCTTTTGGATGAGGACGAACTTATCCAAGAGTGTAAATCGCTAAATAACCGATTGATAAATTTGTAAGAATTTGGTATAGAGCAGTAGTATTTAGGAGTCGTTGTTCTGAGAAGATGCTCAGGGTCATCTCTTGACATTTTGCAGTCTTAGAGGGAAATCACAGGTTCAGCAGCTTCTGAAGTATGTTATCGAAGAACCACCAGAGGGAGCTGATAATAAAAGGGTTTTCAAGTAAGTGACATGTGTTAATTGAATATTTTCAACTGAAGCGAGGGTGTAACCCAGATTTCTAAATGTGGAAGAAAATGGTGATCTTTGCAGGTTTCCTTTCATTTCTTGTGAAATCTTCACTTGCGAAATCGAGATAATAATGAAAACATTGGTAGAAGATGAAGAGGTAATTTTGTATTGTACCGCATGTCTTGTTTCCATTCATCTACTGTATAGAAACAGCAATGCAGAGTCTGCATTTATTATGATAATGAACACAAAACTTTTAAATGTCTCGGTTATTATGACATGCCCTGTTTTTAGCTGTTCATCAATTTTACCCTCCATATGCTCTTTAAGACTCTCGTCATTGAAACTGAAAACTCGTCTAGAGGCTATTTTGAGAACTAACAGAGGCTCACCATGTCTGTTCTTTTATTGCTTATTTATAGATAAGAAGAATGGATCCAAAAATGCAATATCTATGCAAAATAAGCTTAGAGTAACAGTCATCCTTTCTTTGAAATTGAATTCAAATTGTTTTCTAGAATTTGTTAGTATTTCACCAACTGTGGTAGACAAATCTTTCCAGGAAAACGCAAAATGTCATTGTCCCAAGTAATTATGTTATAGATGTTTTATGATTAACATTTTTGGCTGGCCAATATAATTTCATATTTCATGCACTTTGCTTTACTTGAAATGGAAGAACAGCATTTATTTGAAATTGAACTTTAATTTTGCTGGCATATAATGTATCTACTGCATATCTCTCATCGTCTGTTTTAGTCTGACTATGTGGGCGAATTCACATGGTTGAGAAGCTCTATGGAAATATTTCTCACTAAGTGTAGGTTTGCCTTTTTTTTGCAGTTGATGTGCTTGCTGTTTTCGTTTGTAAATCCAGATCGACCACATGGCACTTTATTAGCTGGGTATTTCAGCAAGGTACATGTACATTTTATTTCATCAAGGACATGTCCTTTTATCCTTGTTGTTGCACTGCAAGTGTTTAAACATTATTATGAACCTAACACAGGTAGTGATCTGTCTTCTAATGAGAAAGCCAGTAGCGGTGTTGCGGTATTTACAGGTATATACACACGTTGATAATAACCTCAACTTGCATATGAGCATATGTATAAAGAAGTGATTAAGGTTTTTATCCATATTTCTGAGAAATATTTTCTTACTTTGCATATGTTCAGATACATTTATAGCTAGGTTTAATTATCACATTATGCTGTGGATGAGTATACTGTGTCACAATAAATATAACATTCTGATAATCTTCTTTACAGAACATTTCAGCTTGAGTCCTCTGTTTCTATTCCCTCTTAGATAATAGATATGCAGTGCTTTACATGGGAGTCCTCACTGTTAATTCTCATTCTTCGCCACTCTAGCACGTTTGTGCTGTAAATCTGATTTATTTGATCTTATGTATGGTGGAGATGGTATTACCGATTGACATAAAAAGTGATAATTTAACTTGCAGCTTCTCTGTGCTTGTGTTAGTTTAATCATGCTTTGTTCAGTATCCACCATTCTTCATGTAATATTATAAATTGCTTTTATATTGACGTTTTCCTTTAAATCTTTTTTTGATAAATCTATTTTGTCTCATTGGTGAGTTTATCCTTGTCACAGGCACACCAAGAAATTGTTAAGCAGCTGGTCGAATTGATTTCCATTACATCTATTATGGAGGTCAAGCTTTTTATTATCATATTTATTCAGTTTGCTACTTATTTAGAACCAGACAGAAAGAGTTAAAATATAATGCTACCAGGCTTAAACTATCGTAGATGTTTCGATGGCAGAATCGTAACTGTTATATCGAACAGGAAATCTCTTTACCAGAAACTGCTTGTTATTTTCCAGGTTCTTATAAGATTGATGGGAGCAGATGAGACAATTCATGCTGTCCATGACGATTCTCTTCATTGGTTAGCAGAAACGGACTTGCTTGAGATGCTTGTAGATAAACTTGGTCCTCATGTGAGTTGAAATGCTGTATCTCTACTTCAAAGATTGGGTCCAGTTTGAAATAATCTCTTGAAATTATAGTACCTGACTTTATTCATGTTCTTTGCTATATCAGAACTCGTCTGAGGCACATGCTAATGCTGCTGATGCTCTTTCAGCAGTCTCTCGCCTATCTCAGTCAGAACTGGCTGCAAAGCTCTCAAGCCCAAGGTATTTACCTATTCATGATTTGAATTTTTTTGATTATACTAATGAGTGACATTTCAGTATGTGTTTTGGACATGTTCCATTTATTAATATTTTATTGCTTTGTAGCTTCATTCAAAGACTATTTCATCAGGCGTTGGAAGCCACTGATTCCCGCTCTACCCTTGTCCATTCACTGACAGTATGTATTTCTTTGCTTGATCCAAAGAAGTATGTAGTGACTGGAATGGGAAGAGGGCAGCAGATACTAGATTCATTGGTAACTATTAACCCAGAGGTTATTGATGGCATGCTACAGAGATTAGGTCAGTGTTTTTTAATTTTATTGTTTGGTTAGTATTGATTTATATTATTTATCTTGTGATGTTGGTTTACAATATATGTAAGACTAACTAATACACTTGCCACTTAGAATGAAAGCTGGTATGTGAGTAGAGCTTTAAGAGTGTGCTTCTATGTTGCAACGTATTGTTGTTTTTACTCCATGTTTGCTCATGTCTGTGCTTTATTCAACTTGGATGAATCTCATGATAACAGGAGACTTGCTTAAGTTGCTTGACGTATCAGTGGATGAGACTGTCTTGCCTACTACTTATGGAAAACTACATCCACCCCTTGGTACCAATCGCTTAAAGGTATCCATATGCCTAACTAGTGACTTGACATTTATAAGAATTACAGGTATAAGCATAGTTTTTCTTATTCTCCTTGGTCATTTTCACAGATAGTAGAGTTCCTAGCTATCCTGCTTCAAACCAACAATGAGGAAGCCAGACAAGAGTTGATAAGATTGGATGCAATCAAACTCGTTGTCAAATTATTTTTCGAGTAAGTATATTTTGCTCGTGGGTATAACTCTTCTGTATTTCATATTCACTGTTTATAAATTAATTTGTGGTTCTGTGCAGTTATCCATTCAATAATCTCCTTCATCACCAAGCGGAAAATATTTTTATATCATGTTTTGAAAGTAATAGCAAGATGCTTAGAGACCACCTCTTGCAAGATTGTAATTTTGTTGCAAGGATCTTGGAAGCTGATGAAAATCCATATGTGCTAAACACAGATGGCAAGGTACACAACCAGAAGCCATTTACTTATCTTGCTTTTTATTGGAGAAGTTTGTTTCTCTTGGCTCAGTATGCTTGTGTAAACTGTGATTTGGCACATTATTTTTGTTTGTTTGTTACTGTTATTGTTACAGCCTACAGTACCAGCATCTGGTAGAGCTCCTCCGAAAATAGGAAATCTGGGACATCTAACAAGACTAGCAAATCGGCTAATACAAGCTGCAAATAATAACCCGGACATAAAGGATCACCTGGAGGTTCCTTGAAATTGATTGTCTTTTGTTTCCTATTCATTGGTCATGCATATAAGGCTTGCAATTTGGTCAGAAGCTTCTCCATTGCTCTTTTAATAGGTATCATTAATGGTGCTGACTTTTTGAATGATTTCAGGGAAATTCCAAATGGGTTGAATGGCAAGCCAATGTTTTGCAAAATCGGAATTCAATTGAAAATGTCTCTTACTGGGCATGCGGGTAAGCAGTTTTTATGCGTGTCTGAAGTCATCAGCAGAAAATTATTTATTTTTAAATTTAATTGAAGTAAGCCTTGTAGATAGTGTATGCAATTTGTAGCTCCAAACTTTGATTTGATGGAGCTCAGTATATGTGAGCTATATTATAATGCATATATATCAACTTACTGAAATGCGAAACCAATAAGGGTATTTTAAAAGCTGTTGGAGTGCACACATAATTGATTCTCTGGATTCAATTGGAACTGCGAAGAGTTTATCTCTGGTTTTAATTTGTTTGCATGATAGATGATCTAAAACATGCATGATAGATGATCTTCTTTAAGGACATCCATAGGCCCATACATGAGCTAGCATTATAATATATATTCTGGGAGTAATATGGTGTCAATAATGAACAGTCATACGACATGCCATACCATTTCCATTTCTTAGTATATCAGTAGCCAATGGCAATAATGTATGAGCAAAACACATGCCTCTCAGAAGGCATAAATATTTGGCACACTTGGCTCAGCCCAGAGCACAATGCATCAGACCATATTGTCAACCTCAGGTGACAAAAAGGGGATGTAGCAGTTGTAACGTGCATCTTGATTCTGCAATATAATCTTGATTTTGTATGGTGCTGGGAAATCTTCTACTCACATATGCCATAGCATTTCCATTTCTTAGCACACCTGTAGATAATGGTAATAATGTATGAGAAAAACACCCATGACTCTGAAAATGGGATAACCTAGGTGTATAAGTTTGGGTGTAAATTTTTGGCACAATTGTTTCAGTTCTGAGCACAATTCGTCAGACCATATCCTCAACCTCAGGTGAGGAAAGGAGAATGTAGGGTTGTAATGTGCATCTTTATTCTGCAATATAATCTTGATTTTGTGTGGATGCTGGGGAATCTTCTACTAGCAGACCTGGACTAAATATGGGAAATTATTCTGGTACTTATAAAAAGTAGTGTGTGGAACTGAATCAGCTTCTTGTGCTCTTTGGATTGTAATTATTGAATATTGGGAATTATCAGAAAACAGCTATTGCCTTTGATCAATACATTGTGTTCTTTCATGCTACAGTCCAATTGTATGCTACATTTTCACTATAGAATAGTATATATACTTGATTTTGTGAATAGTATATGCTGGTAGCATTGAGCCTTTAAATACGCACTCATACTCCCGTTTACATTTCTTCATTTCCCTAGTTAAAGTGTGATTCAAGCATCTTCACCTACAAAGATGCTGGATGCTGGTAACATTGAGCCTTTAAATACACAGTCGTATTTAAGGTGTAGGATCTGGTGACAAGTGATTTTTCTGATTTGATTTCTCTAATGATTTCAAATTTTAAATCTAAAAAATATTCATGTATCATACAACTTTGGCCAAACCCCTAAACAATGGTACTTTCTTGCTATAGCCGTCCAAGTACTGTGAGAGACCGGGCTGGCGACAGTGATGATGATGATTTTAAAGATAGAGATTATGATATACATACAATGGCGTCCAATCTCACACATGAAGTTTTTAGATACGGAATGTTTGACAATGAAGATGGTGACGAGGTAAATGAGTAATACAAACTGTTGGCACCTTGATAATCTGCTAATTATTTACCCATTTATTTTTGCAGGGTGTTGGTATAACTGAAAGAGATGAAGATGTAAGGATCTTGTTTTTTTTTTCACCTCTTTGGGCAGTGAGGCTGCTTGTATTTCTTAAGGAAATTGTGTTATATATGATATTGTTAACCATGCAGGATGTATTTTTTGATGATGAGTCGGCCGAGGGAGTAATGTCCTCATTGAGGCTTGGAGAAGAGCATGACAGGTTAGTGTTCCTAGTATCTGATGTAAACTCCTTTTTGACCACTATAAGCATCTTGTTTACCATCTCAAATAACATAATCTGTTTCTCATGGTGTTTGCATGTGTATGTGGAGGGCATTCAAATGACTCCATATTTTTGTTTCAGTGGGTGACTAACATACATGTGCTTGGGCATGCGTGCTTGTGTTGATTGATACAGACTACAGTTATGCACTCAATGTTTGCATACGCTAAGACCTTTGCAGGCCGCATTTTGAAAAGTCTAGATAGGTCTATATATGAAGGGTCATGTATTAGCTGCTGATTTGGGGAGACAATGAAGTTGCCTCATATCTCATTCACTAGGATGCATATGGAAACTGTTCAATTAGGTACAACACTCATTTCATGAAATATATTGATTTGGGTTGCGTCATGTGCAGTTGGCCCCAAATTTTTTATATCCTTCATGTTCAAATGCTAAAATATGAGGTTTCATGAAATAATTTAGACCAGTTTCAAATGTTTCTTGAAGCTTACTAATGCCAATGTCTTGCAGGGGTGGGTCGAAAGACAGCTTTTTATCGGGGTCAAACTGGTTTAGTCAGTCTTTTCTAGCACATCGTTTTGAAGAAAACCAAGGAACTGATGGAACTTCTCCTAATAGCAGTAGTAGTGACGATGATGTAGTTGTGGGAGAAGAAGAAGATGTAGCTGATACAGCAACATCTTCTGATGCGACTAGTTCTGAAGCTGGAGTTTTGCAGACAGTGGTCTCATCGGATATGGTGAAACTAAGTGTTTCAGATAAATTACCATTTTTCAATGATGAAAATATGAACACAGATTCATATTTATTGAGGCCACTCGATTGGGCGAGTTGGAAAGAGCCTTCCATGTTGGAAGGAACATCCGGAAGGGTGCTGTTTACTGACAATAATCCCTTCAAAGATGAGGAATCGAGCTCAGCACTAGTGCCTTTATCTGACGAACCTAGTGAATGTGAAGAGCAATTTAAAGAAGTTGATGGTGCAAGTGTAGTTCACAATCCAATTATGTGTGATGAGAAGGAAATCGAAGGTCGCGAAGCATCTATTCTACCAAAAAGCAATCGAGTTGAATGTGGTGAAATTCAGGATGTAGCAAATGCGGAAACTGAGGATGCAACAAACACTGAGATTGAGGATGACGCAAATGCCAAGACTAAGGATGCAACAGATGATGCTGAGACTAAGGACGCAACAAATGATACCGAGATTAAGGATGGCAGTGATGATGCCCAGATTAAGGATGTGAATAATGATGCTAAGATTAAGGATGTGAACGATGATGCCCAGATTAAGGATGTGAATAATGATGCTAAGATTAAGGATGTGAACGATGATGCCCAGATTAAGGATGCAACAAACACCCCTCCAGAAGTTGCTGTTGGTGAGGCTGAGTTGATTCATCAAGTGAAGAATTTATCGAAAAACGAACTCGATCCTCGAGCAAACACTGGAGATCTAGATTTCAACGATGTCAATTACTGGCGTAGCGACTACAATTCATCTGTAACTGAAGTAGAATCGTCATGAGTAGGAATTCACTAACTCTACGTCAAAGTTCAAACATGCGTGTTTTAACTAGTACTACTTTCTTATGCTCTTCATTCATCATGGGGCCCTCTTAACGTAATGGACCAGAATCTTGTGAGTGCCCTTTTGTATCATAGTTTCCTCTTTTAATTTTATTCATTTCTGAGGACATCCCTCACAATGCTTTTATAATGAGGGAGCTGATGTATTAGTCACAGATTTGCACCTCGCAGTTGCAAACAAATTTTCTCCAAAATTTAATTTTTGCTTTTCCCTTGAGGATGCAAAGCAGGTCAGTGTTTGAATTAGAACTATGGATTCTTGAAGCTGGATCTGGTGACATCTTTGAAAATGTTGGTCATGTTAATCCCATTGTTTGTGATAATCATTTGGCTTGTAATATTGTCCTAATATAGTGCACACTAAGTTAACAACCAATTGTTGCATACCAATGTTATCAGAGCATGCAACATGCTGTCCTTTCGAATGTTACCGCTTCAGTTTTTGGTTGTTTCCTATAATGATGGTGCGTTTTCTTATGGTTTGTGTTTGTCTGTAAGGCTCCTTTGGGCTTTGCTTGGACAATCTACCGAGCATTCCAAGATAAAATTTAAAGATTTCCTTCTTGTCTGAATTGGAGTGCACAGTGAAGATACAATAATTGAATATCCTTGCATCTAAATATTGACACGCATATCGACTTTTGTTTGATGGTGATGAATATTCCGTTCCATTAGTAAAAAACTGGAATGCTAATGTGGAACAGTCTCCATTAGAGTCTATAATAAACTAAAAGCTTGAGCAGATGTAACGATTTTCCTCTTCGATATTGAGGGTAGGGAAATAGTCTTAAAAGTGTCATTAAAAAAACTAGATTGTCTTCCCTCGTAACCAAATTACACTAGGATTGAAAGTACATGAAAATCCATGCTGCCAAAGAAGATTTTGTTGTTGATCTATAACATGTGTTGATCTGCAGCTACGTATTATCTAAAGATTTAAGCACAGCGTTAGGATTCTTTGGGTAAGCAAAGTTGTTCTAACACACCAAATTTGCAAGGATTTGTGTACTGAGCAGAAAGTGAGTTGCCTACCATGAATGAAAATGTCAATAATCTCATCTAGCAAAAACATAAACCCCTTTGAATGCCCAATGTCTTCTATTAAAACATTAGTTATTTGGTCCACTAGTTTCATTAATTTATGCCAAACTATGACTACAAGTATATTGAGCCATTAATGTTTTGTAAGTGGCATTGACACTGAACTTTATGTGACATAATACTTGAGATTAGAGTGTCGTGATGCTCATTCTGATGTATACTAAAGTTGTCATATCCCTACTATGAATTTCACATGGGAGGTATTGATTATCTACTAAGTTGAACATGATGTTATTGGTGTGGTATTTTCGTCCATTACATTAGAATTTAGTTTGTGTTGCTTGTAGATCAACTACTAATTTGGTCTTCTTTGTTCACAACTATCCAATACCTTAAAAAGGACCATCATATTAGAAAGAATATAAGATAAACATGTTCTCCACTAGAAAGAATATAAGTATGTTCACCTTCTTCAATCAACACACGTGGGGGATGCACAATGCACAAACATACACTCTATGAAAGAGCACGTGCTTAGTATATGCACACTCTAGGAAAGAGCACATGTGCACTATAACAAAGAGAGTGAGCATCTTCAAGCCCTATGATGTGTCTGTGGCGCTCAACTTCTTTGTTGGAGTGAGAATTGTTCATGAAAGTGGTTAAAATCTTTACATGAGAGGGAGGCCAAATGTGTTGCACTATGTCCCATAAGCATAAAATTGAAAGAGTGTAGGATAGGGCCATTCGTGTTTTGGTACTAATGTTCATTCATCTTAATTAACGTTATCCATGGATCATGCATTGTTCCTTCCTCTCATTGTTCAACGTAATGTATTTATATTGATCATAGATTCAGAGACATCACAAAAGCATGTTGTGCATATTTTAATTTGAAGAAAATGCTTTGGCCACCTTTTAATTTGATGAATGTGTTGCTAAATAATTGTGTGATAGAATGAAATGTTACAAGTATGAGTTAATATCTATGTGAAGACACATACAGGCAACTTAGATGACTCCTCCATGAACCTTTTCAACCCTTATACGCTGCTACTACAAGTGTTGCTAAAGTTTGTGGACAACATGCACATCAAATGATGAGAAAGGTGGCAAGCTCAGAGGAAAATCGAGGAATGTCGTAAGGACCATGGGGCATAAACAAAATGATACACAATCCAAGATATACCTAGGCGCCATGGAGAAGTTTACGGTGTTAGAGTCAAGATCTTGGTACCTTCAAGTCAGGATGGATATAGAGACCTTGAGATGGATGAGAAAGGGACAAGATCAATGGGATAGGAGGACTAACAACTAGTACGAGTTGTGATATATTGGCATGTGCACAACAAGTGTTAGGAGAAGAAGGTGGGTTACCGAGAGTTGGAGTTGGTTGGGGCCGGGCGTGTTACAAGCTCATGTGCAATAAATTGGTGACAGTCAGTATATATGGATGGGTAGGCAGGCGGACAACGGACGGAAAATCAATGTATTGTGAATGTCGGACATGAATCGAGAGCTTCGGGTGAGAGGCTCTCTAATAAATGGAAGGATTGAGGAGAAGCATTCATTTGGGGATGGTGTGAATGGAGGAGGCTCATCATCATCATCATCAGCATGTCCGCCCCGCCCAAGTGTGAAACCGTCCATCCAAAAAGACGTTATGTTTGCGTGAATCGTAGAAACAATTTGATTTTTATCTAAATTTTATTTCAAATTTTATTCTTTCTATTTTTTTCAAAACGAAATTCCTGAAATGAAGCGGGCCTGGGCTGATCGCTCGGATTCATCGCCAATTAGGGTTTCCCCCATCGCCTTACTGTCTTTTCTCAGATCGCATTTTCAGGGTTTCTAATCCGTTTAGCTTATCGGGTTTTAGGGTTCCAGAAGTGCACCTCCTGGTTTAGGGTTTCTTAGCCGCGCGAGTTAAGGCTCCTCTGCTCAGATTCGTCCCAATTGCCTCCTGCAAGATATCTGTGGTAAATAAGCGTTTCCCCGATCTGACGTTTCTTTCAGAATCACAATTTCTTGTGATTTAGAAATAATTTCAGTGATCTTAAGGATATCTTCACGGATTTCAGGGGATTAGAAGTTTTCTTCTGCACAGATTGTAGTGTAAGTTTGATGGGGAACGAAAACACTATCCGCAAGGCCCAGAGAGGTGGAACCAACAGAAAGAAGCTCTCGGAGATCACAAACACTCCATTGCGCTCACACGAGAATTTCGAGGTTTCCATCGAAGCTCAGCTACAAAAGGTAATTCGTATTTCTCAAATCGTCAAGGTTTCACCATCTTGATAAACGTGTAATTCTTTCGTTCCAGAGAATATTTCACACTTGCTTTCACTGATTATCTTTAGACCACGACAGCTATAATGACTTCGGAGCAGAAAATGTGCAGAATGAGGATGATTTCGAACTAAGTAGAGAATTCTGTCAGACTCTTTTATGAAGTTAACTTATATAGATATGTAGAACTCTTTCTATCCCAGGGACATTTTTGTGAATACTATCGTCATTTTTGGACTAGAAAACTCTTTCTTTCTATGAGCGTAGCTTATATACACTGCCTGGAGGCATAACCAAGGTTATGCTTGTGATATCAAATAGTTTTCCTTTCTTTACGTAAGGATCTATTAGACTACAGAAATCTTTATATTACGCAGTATGGCAACTTAATCGATATTTCGGTGTGATCATAATCCAGGATCTAGCTGCCTCGAGAAGACTGCTGCAAGAGAAAGAGTATGAATTTCCATTCTTTTCTCCATTTCTGCGCGTCTTTCTCTTCGAGTTTTTCTTGTTTCCATTTGTATTTCTGTTAGTTCCTTGAGGACCATTTTAATCTTAAAAATGTACCAGAGAATTGATTGCGGAAAACAAGCGTTATATGGAGAAACTGTTGATAAAGTACTGCCAAAAGACAAAGCAAAATGATGAAATCATTCTACATAATGCACAGCTATTCAAAGTCTGTATCACTCTCATCTATATTTATTTAGTGCAATAAATATCGATGAGAATCTGTATAAAATATTTTGAAACTTACACTTTGCATGCATTAACAAGCTACATTGTGATTTTGGTCGTTATTTTTGTTGATGCAGGACCTGATGCAGGCGCGTGATAAAGTAAGTACATATTTTTATGGCTCATATGCGATAGATATGGTCAATTCTTTTCATTGCATTTTAATCAATCATATGGATTCCTGTTGGTACATTTCAATAAGACTTCCCGGTTCTTATTAATGAATTTCTTCTGATGCATTCCTGAATATTTTTATCCATAGGTGAAGGTTCTACTGTGAATACTCAAATTTATGATAAATTACCTTCATGAATATACGAGTGATAAAAATTTGTCAATCCTTCATAGTTCATTTATAAAAAACAGTTGAATTAAACATGGCTTGCAATGTGTAGCTGAAAGTTCTTCAACACGAGAATACTCAGATGTCGGCAGTTCACAAGGCCTACAAGCTGGAAATGGAGGTTAGAAAGCTCATAGTTTTCCATTTCTTTTTGCTATTTGAACATAGTTCTGTGATAGTAAATGTTTTCTTGTGCAAGCATCCCCCAGGATGGTTTGAAGATTCTTTTCTTATAATCAGTTGATTTTGTTTTAGTACTTCTGTTGTTAGTAATCATATGAGATAGGGTACACTTTCCTAAACAGAAAAAACTTGCTGAGTCCATGGAACAATTAAATCATCACTCAGGTGCACAGTTGCGTACCCAGGGAGACGTATGTGATGTTATTTGAAGTGTTTTATATATAAAAAATCTTTTGGATTTGATCTGGTAAATGATATTTATGTCTATTTTTTGTTCCCAAGGTTGCATGTTTTGAAGGATCTCCTCATAGTGGACCAGATGATATAAAGGGAAACAAAACACTTGGCCCTCTATGTAAGTGATTTGCTTAATCCTGGTATTTAGTTAGATATTGTTGATTTTAGATCCTTTGAGAAGCACACTGCTATTTGATATCATTCAAACGGTTAGTCTTATCATTTATGCATATGTAGGATTTAGATCCTGTAGAACCACACGATCTCCATATGGTTCAAGAGATTTGATGTCTTATGTTTTCCAGGCAAGGATTTCTCAGCTGCCACGTGCAACAGCAATGTAAGGAAGAGAGAGAGTAAAAGTAGCCATCAACAGTCGATGAAAATGAAGATAAGGCCGGCCGAAGGACAATGTGTCAAAACCTCAAAGGAGTTTGTCTCCTCTCAAGATGGAAGTAAAGCAACCAGATCTGATGGACTGCGAAAACAAAGTGAAAATGTAGTTGGGCATGGTCGTGTTCTCTCAGTATCAGATGCGAAAATGCGTTCAAGAGATAAGATAACATCTGAAGGTCAAATGGGATCAGAACCTAAATTGATTTCAGAACATGAGACGTTGATTAAACTTAGTTCAAATGGTGACATGAGCTCAGACGATAAAATGATAACTAAACTGAGTTCAAATGGTCACATGAGTTCAGAAGATAAACTGATAACTGAACCGAGTTCAGAAGGTAAGATGAGTGTCATAGATGTTCAGCCAATAACATTGGGACAAAAAGCTAGAGACGAAACGGAGGAATTATTGCAGAGGTTTGACACACTGAATATTTCAATGAGAAGACAATCTGGAAGGCCCCAAAGGAGGGCTGTCAGCTCCATTGGTTCATATAGGGAGCCTCCATTGAACATAAAGATGAGAAGACCATTGTAAGTTAATGGGCATGATTTGCCAATATTTGTTACAACATTTCTTTAGCGTGTATAGCCAATTTTCATGTAGAGAACTTCCATTGAATACTAAGATGAGAAGACCTTTGTAATGACCATGATTTGCTTCAATATTTGCGTAACACCCATACTTTACCATTTTCATCTCCATCAGTTTATACACAGAAAGTCCTTTGAACTCTATAATGGAGGGCATAGTTTGTTTGCTACTGCTTTAGCATATGTTGCTATATACTACGAATGTATACTACTGTCAGACACTTCTCTAATGCCCGGTTTCTATTATGTGAATTCTATTTTGTAGTAATGGTTAAAGAGAAACAGCTAGAACCCCCTTGCCTCGTGCAACTAAAATTTGATGTTAATATCTCCAATTATGTAGAAATTTTACATTAAGATGGTAATCATTACAGAAATGTAAACGTCTGCATAAAATATTATTCTAATATTTTCCTATTAAAGATGGTAACCTATTATTCTGCTGTAGGAAGTCCACAAGAGCTGCCTAATAGTTCTAAAACAGAATAGATTATGAAGAGCCGTTCTCTGTAACTGCAAGGTTAAAACTATGTTGTCCGATGGAATACCAATATCTTGGAGCTTAAATGACATATAACAATCGACAACATTTCTTTTAAATTTTAAAATTTGTTTTTAAACAACCTTTTCATTTTTAGACCTTATTCTCACATTTTAGAAACATCATTCAAATTTAAAAAAATGTAAAATAATAAAATATTTTAAATTAAAAAAATTAAAAAATTAAAAAACTAAAATTTTACCTAAGTTGAAAACGAAACCACGGTTTAATGATTTAACGATTTGAAAAAAAACCGAACCGTTAAACTTTCTCAACGAAGGCATAGGCATACAGGTCGAGCAAAGATGCATTGAAACGAAGTGCTATTATTGTATTGAAGTACATAAATTCTTTATGCATCTTTATAGCTCCTTCAATTTGATCAACTCACATGAATTTCGTATGCATATTTATTGCTTAAATGATTTCTTCAATTTGATCAACTCATAGGTAAAAATATTTTTCTTCATGTACAGTAAGATTACATATCCAACACCAAATGTGTTATCTTTTAGATTTCTTTGCTTTTCTTCTTTAGAGAGGTCCAAACCTCAGATTGTACAATAGTAGTCCTCAATAATTAGCCTTCTTAAGAAGATGAGCCTACATACAGACCCTGTAAATCAATATCAGATATCCTCAGAAATCGTGCCGCATATTGAATGCATTATCAGATATCCTCAGAAATTTGTATGATGTATTATATTAATCATGTGCATTATGATAGTTAGTCAGATGTATACATAAACGACAAACCACAAATGCCCAATATCTGAATACTCCCCATTCTGAAGATCCATCACATCCCCCAATTGTAGCAAGTCATCAAACTAGAGGCTATGAATGGCCACTATTTGATGCATAATTCGATCACTCAACCTCCCAGATATCCCATTTTAATTCTGATAGACTCTACCTAAGTTACTCACAAAACCTTATGCCATTAACAAAATCCATGAGCAGGTGGCAAGCAGATGAGGTTCGGTGAATTGGTAATTTTGTTCTGTAAAACAAAATCTATGAGCCTCCTAATAGCTAGATCGTCTAAGACAACCAGTTTTTGTTGGCTCAGAATTAGAGCACAATTTAAGTAGTCTTTTTAAAGATCATTACCGTGATTGTATAGCCTACCGAAGTGATAACATATTGGAACATATATAAATAATTATTTTCTTGATCAAAAACACAAAAATTTAGTCTACATACACATGGCAAGAGCTATCAAGTAGAACTCTGACCACTTCATGTTAGATGTTGTAGAATACTGTCGTTATTGCGACATTGCTCTTGCTCAGATAGCACAATATTCTCGACAATCTTGAGAACACTGTTTCTGCTTCTCCACATAAGATAACATAAGTTGAGAAATGTATGATACAATCAGGAACCAAGACACCATATAGCATTGTGTGTATACTGGGACGTGTATGAACCCCCAAAAGAACAAGAAAAGCAGTGTGCATGAAGAAATAAAGTGCACAGTGCACTGCTAGCTTCTCACTCACTCTCATATATTCACATACCTAACGCATTTGCTCAAAAGCATATGAACCAGGGACAATGTCAGAATCCTCAACATCTTCCCACACCTCATTTTAGTACAGCGGATACCGGAGGAATCTTCCGATTATTCCCAACATTATAGCAACTAAGCAGCGATTATAGAATCTTCCAATTATTCTCAACTTGTTGTCATCAGTATATAATGATATCATGAGCCTCAAATCAATCACCTTCATTGACAACTACCTTTCTTTCTTCACAATTAATGCCAAAACTCATATAGTTTACAGTGTTTTGCTACCCACCGGATGCATCAAATCCTGAGAAAATATCTTCTTGATTGTCTAAGAATCCACCCTTGCAAGTATCACATGCCCAGCCATGGCATGTCCATGACCATGCAGCTGAATCAGTAGCAAGGCATTCTTGATGAACAACAGAGCCACAGCCAACACACTGAAGATCAGAAGGTACGGATCCATCACAACAAACAGCACATGGAACATCCTTTAGTTCCAAAGCAGCATTAATGTTCTCTATCATACTTTCATTTCCATCCATGAAGACGTGGGGCACATCTTGAGAAGTTATTTCTGCTTCGGGGCAAACAGTAGTTGAACTAATTGAGCCCATTAATGCATCAACATTGAAAACATCAAATCCATCAAGATCAAAATCCCTGTCAAACCCAAGTTGCTCCACCCCATCATCCTCAGAAGATAAAAGCTCAGTGAACGAGAATGTTGGTTTTGATAGAGTTACCCCATTTTGAACACCACCTAAACCACTAAATGCCTGCGGAAATTGAGGAATGCCATCCACTGTTAGCCCATTTATGCTTTGAATAGGGATTTGGGGGTCTACTTGAGATTGCACTTTGACCTCAGCAGGAAAATGGATGTTTTCCTCAAGAGATGTATGATGGTGGTGATTTCCAACTGCAATCGCTAATGGAGTCCTCTTGGCTCTGTAAACATCTCCAACTTCTATAGCCACATTATTCTGTGAAGGTGTATACGCTGGCGCCAACATGCGATCTTGCATAACAAGTTTTTGGATCTTACTCTTTGTGCCATAAGGGCATGGTGGCATACCCTTTTTCCTACATTTATGGCATTTAAATCCCAAAACTTCATTAGCATTGCTTTGAGTGACTCCAAACGCTGCCCCATGAAACCATACTGCAAATCATAATATATGATTAGATGACACTATTTACAAAATTAAAAAACAAAAACATAGAAGTCAAGAAGCTGTTAAGATTGAAGCTTACAAGGACAAAATTCACATTTGATGTAGAGCTGATCAACTCTATACTGCTTCTGACAAATAAAGCATTTTGGATGTCCTACAACCTGCTCATTCATTTGAAGAGGAAGCAACATATTGTTTTTAATGTGCATTCTGGAATGAGCTTCATTTTGCTTCCAGGAAACTGCTTCATAGGCATTCTTCTCAATATTCCTTGAGATAGAGTTGGAGAATCTCATACCATCTGACACAACTTTTGTTTGTGGCCTAGGAGTCTGAGGTATAAAGGCCTTCCTTGATTCTAAATCATGGTTTGTCACAATATTCCGATCTTTCAATGCCTCAACTGTACAAGGTGATCTCTGCTTTCCAACAGTGGTATTGGCAGATAGGAGTTTGGCAGGTGTTTTTAAACACCCACAACATGTATTTTTCATCTGTCCAGATCCCTCCACATACGATGTGATAGTACAATCCTTATGAAATGGTTCTATCATTCAAAAGGCACGAGTTAGGTTTTGATACTAGGAGTGTTTGTAAGAAATTAAAATGGCAGCAAAAAAATATTTACCTCGACATAAATGACATTGCACTGCCAAACTGCACATGAAAGAGTAGAACGTTAACTCTGGATGTTTCTCTCAATACATATAAAACTTCAAATGATTTAGTAAAATTTTAACCAATTACATTTTTACTACATAACATAAGCAGCTCCTAAATTTGTGTTTTATACAACGGCACTAGTCAACAAAAATAAAATCATAGTAGGATATAAATGACAGGATTTCTTGTGGTGGTAGTTCATAGATATGTGCTTTTAAGGCTAACTTAAACGGATTTTAATCATAAACTATAAGAATACAATAGACAGGTAGTGAGAATGCACATCATTCTTTTCTTGGATATGCTGATTGTCCAAAGTTGTCTTGCAAGAAAACGTATCAATAAATTTTGTTATTGACAATTCTAAGATTTGAATGTAGGACGTTCTTCATAATTTGCAGCCTCTAATGATCAAGGGCATTACTAATGTTCACTCAGGTACTACTTGTTACTGCTACATTATATTGAAGCACTAATTAGTTGACATTTTGACATTTATACATTTGAGCACTAATGTTTCTTCCAGTGCCATATCATGAGTGATCCAATTTTTTTACACCATGAACACATCATTACCCAATGGCACAATAATAGAATTGCTTTGAAAGCAAAAATTAGGTAATACAAATATCTGGCATAATCCCAGGGGACAGTAAGTTTTATTTAGGAATATATGGGGAGTTTCTAAAAGTTTAAGAATTTGAAATCAGAAATAAAAATATGGGGAGTTGGTACAGTTTTAGTCATGTAATGCTTAAACGTAATAGTGAAGAAGGAATATTGAAAATAGATGAAAAGCTGTGACTCCTGGACCTAAAAGATCCTCAACAGTGGTTGACTTTTTTAGGGACATCCACATGATTGATATACCTCCCTTGCCAAACTTCAAGGCTCTTTGTCTCATAAAAGCTAATTTGAGTTTATCAGACCAGACCAAAAATTTGAAATTACAAACGTCAATATTAAATAAAGAGAAACCCATTGAAGGAGAAAAAAAAACAGCAAAAAGGAAGAGAAAAACAAGAAAGTCATGAGTTTAGGTTTCAGGTCCAAGCATGCATCTCGAGACAAAAACTGCCAAATACTCTGAAAACCGTACACTTTATGATCATTAAAATTTATCAAATCACATGCCAAATAGAGAAGAAGAACCACCTGGCTACCATCTTCTCCTTGCAATATTTACATGTAATTGACATCACCAATTTGGTTGCTGTAGAGAAACCAGCTCTTTCCCAAAGGATCTTAAGGAAATCCCTTTTTATTTGTCTTTTAACTTCAATATGCTGCTTCTGTAGGACAGAGAACTTTGTCACTTTGTTCTGAAGAGACAACCTCTCTCGTTCTTCAAACTCCCTAAGAAGATATAATGGCACTTGTCGTTCATCAACCCAAGTTTCCTGATCTTTCGGTTTTGGTGTCAAATCCTTAACAACCTGATTAGCTGTAGGGATACCTTGCCTTGCACCGGGATTTTGAATCAGTCTAGACGGAATCAGATATAATGTAACTGCGCCTTTTATTTCCTTGGCACAAATGGACGGCTTTGTAATATCTGTCGTGTTATTCTCCAAAGGCACTACATCAACCTTTGACAGTAAATCTGCCCATCGAAATAGTGCATCCAAACACCGAACCTGTGAGAGAAGAACATAATAAAGTATAGACCAACCAAGGAAAAACAACAAATACAAATAACGAACAGAAGCTTTAAACAAAAAAGGTTAACCAGTGGTAACCTGAAGCGCAAGTTCAGCAACAGTGCAAGCAGCATTTACTCTTGCACGCCATGCTACTTGTCTGCTGCGTTTTGGAACTTCTTCTTCTTCAGCATATGTAACCCCTATGATGCGTTTTAATCCACCTGAAATCAAGGTTGTCATGATAAGCAAGTGATCGACCTTACTTATAATATAAAAATAAACTCTGAAATACTCTGAGCTTTTCTTAAAGTCCCTGCCTGAAATACTTTGAAACTCTGAAATACTCTGAACTATCCCAACCCAAAACAAAGAAAAGGAGGAAAGGGGGCCTGTCAGAGTTATCCCAACATATAAACTAGAATTGCAAGGAATCGTAAATACCATTTCGGCCTGCTTTTCTCACCACCTTGCTTGGTAAAGTTGCCCAGCCAGACACTCTATGTGCTAGCTTCCCCCGACGTACCCATCGCACTATTCCAATTGTGGTGGCACGGCCTTTTGGCCTTCGTCGAGCTAAACCAGATCTCCTAGCACGTTTGTTGCTTGTTGCTTTTTTTAAAAATGGTTCATTCAGTGTAGATGAAGAACAACCTCCTAAGAAAAACGTTGGCGCATCTTCTAGTCGCCTGGACCAATCTTCCAGAAGAGTCACTGTTCGTAAATGGGCCTCAAACTGCAATCACATATAATAATAAAAATCTACAAAGCTACAACAACGACTTCGTATGGTATCAATGTCACCTTATAGGTCTCAATTCCAACAACTTCTTTACCAATATTTTGTTTCCCAATTGGTAAACAAATTGTTGCAATTGAGACACCTGAGTGACAGTATTATTGGGGGGAGAGAGAGAGAGGGAGCAGGATATTCAAAACTCACATCTAGAAGAGCATGCTTTAATTCAGCAACAGAGCTCGCTTGCTCAAGTTTTCTACGCCAAAGCTTTCTGAACTGCAGATTCTCCCAAGGCCCTTGCAATAAACTGTGCACACTTTCTTCCATATGAAGGAGATACCCAGCAACACCAGGTAAATGACCTTCACCAGATTTGGAGGGTTTGATTCCACCAGGCACACATGCAGCTCCAGATGCAAGCTGTCCAAAGGCTTGATTCATCAAACATCCTCTTTTCAAACCTGAAAGGCAGGAAAAGCACCATCCACACCTTTCTTTTGGTATTTCCATTAGCTTCTTCTTCATGCTTGGCCAGGAAAAGCGTGGCGGTGACTGAAGAAAAGCATTTAGCTGTTCAGCAATTGTTGTTACCACTTTTTTCTTCTTCAACCCTTTTGCAGGCGCATTCTGATCACCAGTAGCCAAAGTTAAGTTGGCTGCTGCTGTAGCTGAGGCATCTCCCAACAAATATCGATTGGTATAGGACATCGCTTTCTGAAAATGCTCATTGCGTAGACGTTCATAGTGTAGATATCTTTCTTTCATCACAGAAAAATCATATTCATCTAACTGGGTGTTTATTTTCTTTGTCTGTTCTCCTATGGAGGGTGGAGTAATTGCTTCAAGAGGCTTGGCCATACTGCTGACAGTTCCTTCCAAGGAGTTGGAAGCTCCTCCCTCAGTCTTGTCAGTGTTTCCAGGTATGAGCTCCTGGAGTTTAGAATCATCTATCAAGGTTTCTTTTGAAATTTTATTATCATTGTCATGTCCTGGGACCAAAGTACTTGGAATAGTTGCTGACATAAATGATTCATCCAGATGTTCAAGAGATATTGATTCTATGACAGGTTCCATTTGCTTGGAATTCACAACACAAGGTTCTGACTGTACATTAATATCTGGATCAACTTTTACAACAGTCTCCAGAGATGCAACTGCAGAATCCTGGTTCATAGATTCATCGAAAGGCTTTTCAGGTACTTTTGTTTGTGATATTACTGAGCCTGACTCTGATTCTTTCTGCTCTCCACGATTACTTTCATTTGTTATTTGGAGAACAGAGCCATCTTGTATATTCACACGTTTAACTGGATTGGGTGATTGCGAATTATTAGATGCATCTAAGTTGGTAGATAGCATTGGTAACCCCCATAGTTGCCGTATAGCCTTTGCAATCTTGTCACAATGAGGTTTCAACATATCTAAGCTTTGCAATACTCTTGAAATGTCATCTTTACTGTAATACTTGTAGGAGCTCTCTGTAAAACTAGAAGACTCCAGTCTGCATCATGTTCTCACTGGTGTCAGTGTAAAGAATGCAAGTTAACAAGAGACAAGCTAATACAACAATGAATATTCATATGAACTCAAAAAGTACAACTATTGCTAAAAAATAAAAAGGTGTGCAATGGAAAATTGATTTCAGCTTTGTCAAGGTTTTTTAACTGCAAACAAGGATAACCTAACTTAACAAGGTTGCCATATCAAGTCTTTACATAGAACCCTGTACACAAGACTAATGATGAAATTAACTCAATAAGAAAAATTGATGATGAGATTATGAAATTACTCATGTTTAAATTTATCCTCGAGAAAGGGATGCAATCTTGATTAGCGAAAAAAACGATATGCAGACTTTGCATAGTATATCATGCACAGCACAATGGAAACTGCTGTTCAGGAATGGGAGGAAAAAAAGGAACTATCATCAGAACATTTAAAAGTGTCAAACTTAGCAATGAGTGGCATATATTCTGGGAAAATCACATTGATTTCCAAACAAATATAAAAAGGTTTGATATTAAACATATTGACATATAAAGTACTTACACTAATAGGTGGCCACACGCATACAGGAAAGTTCGGCCATAGGGATCTATACCGATGGTGTGACCTCCTCTTAATCCATCCATACGTTTGCATTGCTCTCCACCATCTTTTTCTACAATGCATTCTGGACAGAACCAATCACCTGTAGGTAGGGAAGCTCTTGATATTCCAACGCACCTACTGTGATATGCTGCAGGACATCCATCACAACATATCAAATTTCCTTCCATTCCACAAAGCATACATTCATCATTGTTCGTATGGGTGGACATTTGATTCTGAATAGATTTGGTATCAATAGCGGGTATATTAGGTGACAATTGTCCATTCATCTGGGAAACATTGTTGCTGTTAACTATAGCTTGTTGTTCATCTGTTCTGATGGATTCTTGATTACATGACAAATATGCTCCTTTTCTTGCAAGATTTCTCTCCTTCTGCCTAACCTGGCTTGTAAATCGCAGCTCACGAAGATCCATCACTGCCCTGATCTCCTCTGTTTCCATCACTTGATCACAAAGGAACCCTAGAACAGCAAGCTTAGTCTTTGAAGGGACTTTGTAATATTCCGAGTCGAGAAGTCCAAGTGAAGACAGTGTTTTCCCATACATCTTACCAAATCTATGAGTAGCTAAGAAGACGAGTACAAAAGCGGGCCAAGTAACATTATCCAAAAGGTTCCAATCTCGTTGCCTGGAGTATAGAAAAGGAAAACCAATCAAACAATTCTAGGTTCTTCCTTGCATGAAAATATCAATAAACATGCTGAAATTATATTTTTGTTTCAAAATAGGAAAAAAAAAGAAAAAGTATTTCTTCTTGCAAGAAAGAAGAGCATAGTTTAAACATTTTTAAGCACAATAAATCACTCCAAATTCTCATATTGTATGATAACATCAAAAAATTGAAGCACGACTATGTTCCAATGTGGATGAAAAAAGGTATGTTTTAGCTTACCATATAAACATTCTTTGAAATGATCATATCAAAAAGACTTTAAAACCTTCAATTTTTGTTTCAAAGTAGAATAAAAGATCAAATGCTTTTTTTCCTCCGCTAAAGGCTCCTTGAACATAAAACATTCCTCATCATTATAATACAAAAAAGCTACAAGCTTCCATGATAGGATCAAAATTTTGTTTTCGTTTCAATGTGAACAAGAAAACCAGCATGTCTTCTTCACAAACAAAGCTCAAACAGTACCAAACAACGTTTGGCATGATAATATCAAAATTTTCATATCAAATAATGATTCTAGGTGCATTCACTGTAGAATCAAAAACAATAAAAGCCAACGCTTCACAAAACAGAACATAAACCGTACCTTAAGCATTCTTTAGCCTCCTTGTGCCCTTCTTTAGAGAGGCGTTGGAGATGTCTCCTTAAAGCTTGCATTAGCACAAGATGTATGGAGTCAATCAAATTGTTCGGTATCTGCCTGGTCAATGCAGCGACAAATTCATCAAGCCCGAATGGACTTAGAAACAGTACAAGGCTAAAAGACCTCAGAACACTGTATATTGCACATGTCTCTACCACGAGATCTTCTGATATTGCAATATCACACGATGAACATGGCAATGGGATCAACTCTGGAAGGACAACATTACTTGGGTTTGTCTTCCTCTTTCTCCTCCTAACAACAGAAGAAGATTCATCTGAGCTTGAAGATGAAATGGAATCATTTTCTTCTTCTTTGGATCCTTCCATCTCAAAATCACTGTATTCTTCATCACCACTATCATCACAATTATCATCTTCATCAACATCATTATCTGATCTTGAACATTCAGCATCTGAAACCGAGCTCTCTTCAGCCTTTTGTTGTTCCTGAGACTTGAACATAGAAGAATCGGCAACAATCTCCGATTTCCTTTTTCTTCTCGAGCTTGGAAGGGGTGAGGGAACAATAACTTTCTCCTCGCATATCTTCTCTTCCTCTATCAATTTTTCATCTCTCGTGACTGATTTCAGAACAAAATCTTCGTCTTTGCCAAGACTTAGCCTTTGTCTCGATGACAATGATGATGGTCCAACCTTATAATTTCTGCCGTTAGATTTTTTGATAGAAATCGTGTTCTTGACAATCAGTTCTCTCTTCTGTCGTTTTGGAGTGATGAAATCGATCCCACCATCTCGAATACCTCTCTTTCTGCTCGAAACTCTATTCTTCTCTTCTGAATCCACCAGTATTTGTTCTATTTCTTGAATATCTAACTCTTCCCTATCTCCATCGTCATAGACAACCTTATAGAAACGGCGTGAAGAGCTGTAAGAGACTACCTTTCCTGAGAAGATTCCGAATCCTTTGAACTCCTTCTGGACTATGCGTCCGATCAGAGAAGGTGTATTATCGTCGCCGTCGTCGTCGTCGTCGTCATCATCACCATCTGCATCTTTTGCATCGCCTTCTGCATCTTCGTCTTCGTCCTCGGGTTTCTTCTTCTTCCTTCCCATAGCACCCGAGCGGCGATGGAGGAAGGTGAGGAGATGCAGAGAAAAGTGCAGATCGCACAGAAAGAAAGGAACAAACAAGACGATCTGAAATATATATAATAGGAAGTAAAAGAAGAAGATGATGATGATGATGATGATGATGATGCAGAGGGAGAGGAGGGATAAGGAACGAAGAAAGGAGGAGGAGGAGGAGGAAGAAGAAAATTGCTCGCTATTTTAGGGTTTGCAGAGAAAGATCAGATAACGCAGAGAAACACACACACACACACACACACATCACAGAGAGAGAGAGAGAGAGAGAGAGAGAGAGAGTATCACGATTTAGCATTTCTTTTGAAAAAAAAACAAATTACATATAATTAATCAAAAGAAATGCAGAAAATTGTTTTTCTTTTTATTTGTTCCCACACATACATACATATGTTTATGTATATATTTATATTTATATTTATATAAAAATAAAAAAAGCTGTTTTTCCTCTCTCTTCTTTCTCTTTTTTCTTTTCTTTTTTTATTTTTTTACTGGCTTTCCTTTCCCTCGCTTTTTTCTTCCTCCCTCTTTCCTGTTTTTTTTATGGCGAAAGCTGCTGCTGCTGCTTCTGCTTCTTCTTCTTCTTCTTCTTCTTCTTCTTCTTAAATTCCATTTTTCTGTATTATTTATCTATTCATTCAAAAAATAATCCCCAAATATTGATATTTTCTTTTCAAATTTTCAAAACAAACAACCACTCCTTTCATAGAGAAGCCGCACAAATAGCCATCCACATGTGCATACATATACATACATACGTACATATATACATACATTACATACATATATGTATATATATGTACATATATGCATTAGTCGGCCAAACCAACAAACCAACGAGTAGAGTCCATTGCTCTACTTGAAGATGATACGATCAATGCTTTCGGTCTTTAGGCAACTTTCTGAGGCCCACCTGTGGTTCACTCTGTCCTTGCTTGCTGCCTTCGATAGTCCTTCATGCCTTCCCCTCATATTCCTTGTACGAAGGTAAACGTCCCAGGCTATATGCAAACATCCATTTGGGTCCTCGTCTACAGTTGCTCTAGCACTCTCCCTTATCTAGGCTTTCTCTGGTCCTCGGAAATTTCAAAAGGAAGAAATGTCGGTTGCGCATTCCACCTTGCATATCAAAAACCTTTGAATTGTTGTGCATATGTGAATTTTCCTCGCAATACCCCCACATTTTATGCATCAATGATCTCCATTCAACAAAAAGTTCTTGAATATTGTTTTCTTTTGCAACTGTCTACAATTGTGTGTGGTGTTGCACTCATAACAAACCCTACGGGCACTTCCTTACCTCCCTCAATTGTTCCCTTGTTTCATCTTCGATACGTGATACGATACCAAGTGTTCAAGTTGTGGTCATTTGCTTCTTCAATTGATGTGTGCATATCGTTAAGAGAACATAAAACTTCCGATGCGATGGGAATTAAACAAAAAATACCCATAAATGGAAGCATATAAATGAAAACCTATAAATTAAGGATTATACTCTTTCAATGTAGGTATTGCCGCGTTATAAAACTTTCAAAACCTTCATTATCTAGGGGACAAGAGAGAAGGAGATACAAAGATAGACAGAGAAGGCTCTAGTTGGGTGTGACAAATACATTATAAGTGCATTTGCCAAAGTTGATACACCTAGCCCAATACATTTTAATCGTAGGTATATTACATAATGTTCAAATGGACATGGATTATGTCCCACGTAGTCATTGGGATTTAACTTTGGCATAGTTAGATTTGGAGAAAGAGTTTGATTGTGTCAATTGGTTGTTTGTTCAAGTTTAAAGTATATAATGGGCTTTGGAGCACGTATGTCCCGCCTTACCTTTAATAGGGAAAGATATCATGTCTCAAGTAATGTGTAATGGTGGAATTACATTAGATATATATTAGCTTCATGAGGTGTATGTTCATCAAGGATGTGCTCTTAGCTCCTTCTTGTTTGTTATACTTACGCATTCCTTGTTGGTGATGCTATTAAGGCTTGCACCTAATGTGATATTATGGGTGTACACATTCCATTTAGGAGGGACAATTATAGTGCAAGATTTGGGAAATTCAAGCTTCGTGTTTATACAAGCCTGACATGAGAAATCTTGAGAAATGAAGGGCGAGGGGGAGTATAGGATGAAATTGCCTTGGCGTCCGTATTATATATTAATGGGAGGAAATCCCACGTCATGTCATGTACTATTGAGAGGGATTTGGAATATCTAGGATGACAATAATTCGTGGCTGAAAAATGTTGCTTTTTTTACACTCGGGGTATCTATTGGGAGTGAACATTGCAAAGGCGCAATATTTGAATGGATGACTAACAAGCAGGGAGCATTATAAATCATGGCAAAATGAGTTAATCGTGTCTCCTCCATTATTATGTTAGAATGGAAAAGAGAGATAGCAGGCTCAATTCAATCACTTGCTTTGCTTGGGTGTTAGAGAGGTGGAATATATAGTCAAAGCTCAATCTCAAAGAATTTGGGAATTCGTTGAAGTGAGATTATTATTACGCATCACATTGAATGGAGTTTTCGTGAAGGGTAAAGACTCATACCTTGAAGTATTGCACTTCCAAGGGTCACTTTTGAGTCAAGGGTCACACTCCTCTCGATGGGTTAATCGAGGAGATGGACTAACAATTTGGAAACTCTAATGATTCCCTTTCACATTACAAGCCTTGTGCCCATTGATCATTCTTACGTAATAAAGGGTAGTTCCCCACAAATTACAACATAACCATGTTTCTTACATACATTTGGCTTATCACCACTAGTTGAGATTGAAAATACTAAAAATTTATAGAGTTCATTAGAGCTAAAGAGATTGTTTAATGCACAAACATATTTGTAGCCCCCTTTTGTGTAAGGATCTCAATGAAAATGCGAGAAAGGGATAGAGAAAAGTAAGATATTTTGGCTAATCCAACATTGTTGTTGGCCTTTTGTGTATCTCTTTCTTTGTTATGTGCTTTATGAGTTATCGAATAATTCTACAATGTTTAAGTGACAAATCGTGTCTAATTGAGTCGAGTGATTTTATCTCCCCTTGATCACGATGTTGTCAGATTAATTCAGGTGCATGTATCACAATCAACCTATGTGATTTCCTTGTGGAAGTTCAACCCCTTGCTACCCTCGCATTCAAGTGGATGAATACAATTTGCAACATGTAATGTAATTAGACAAAGGGACATTGGTCCCTGTGTAAGGTATCCTATTGACAAACATGAAACATGTCATTGCCCTGGAGGAAGGCCTAGCTTTCAACTCTTCCCATCTCAAGACACCACAGGTACTAAGGACAAACAACGAGAAATAGTAGGAAACTAGAGTGTTCTAGTTGATGACCTCATGATCTACATAAACCCATGAAGATAACATTGCAACCATGATGGATGGTTGAGCTCATAGTCAACAATGGTAAACACAACTCTAAGAGCAATTAGAGCTTCTCTGGTAGGTTCAAAGCCTCAAATTTCCACCCCTTTGATCCACTCTTCACTCATACTGGAGATGATGAGGAGCTATTGAGTGTTAGAGTTGAGCATATCCGGTGAGTTCTTAGCAAGTATCAGATGACCCATAACAACTCACAACCTCAAACCACAACTTGCAATTGTTTTTGGGATGACAGTCCCTCTATCGAATCGGCAATTGCTTTCCCATGATATATTGAGCAAAATTATCATGAAGTTGAGTGTCCAACCTAGAAACTACATGCAATGGAAAGGTTTCAATTATAATCTATTACTATAAGACATATAAGTTTTGATCAAATATGGGATCAAAACTTGAGCCTTAATTTTCTTTCATGACTATCCAACATACATACATTGCAATATACTCAAAGGCAATTTGGAATATTGAAAAGCATTAAGATTAACCACTATTGTAAATGCATAAAGGCAATATACTTCCGAAGGTTGGGCACACACATGTAACAAATAGTATTCAACAATATACCCACACACATAAATGAGCAAATAGTATTCAACTAAACTCGAGGAAAGGGCCAATAATTAAAGTGTAAAGAGATAGTACAAAAACTTTAGAAATATAAGAGATGCATGTTCATGGATTCATTACAAATGATATTATCTCTTTCTCCAGTTACACAAACATAAGCAATTTTCCTTTTTTTAAAAGTTGATTATGTTTTTGTTGATGCTTTTCCTCTTTCAATGGTGTTTTAATTTGGTTATATTAGACCTCCATGGGTTGATAATGAGACCAATTAATAACTTTCAACGAGGTATGAACGCCTTTTTTGACCATTCTCAATAATCAATTTTATTGTTAACCTAATATTATTGCTTTGAACCTTGGCTTAGTCATGCCAACATCTTGTTCATCGAGATTCTGCATTTCAAACATGCAAAATTATTGAGTAGCGTGTAAGGCAATGAATATGGCTCAATGGTAACAAGTTTATTTTTTCCATCTTCATTTTTAGAATGTTGTATGGCTAGACACTTGTACCATTTCAGAGAAGATGTCGGCATCCTTTTCCTCAATGAGATAGAATGAGATCAATAGGTGTACTTGGAACCCCTTTAGTATCAAACCATGAAAAGAAAGAGAGTTTCAACTATGGGAAGAAGGTATCCTTCCTCTAGTGGTAGTGTAATTCCAAATGTACTTTATGCATGCACTTCCCCAAATAAGCATTCACGTGCTTAGTGAATGCGCATCTCCAACTTTAAGGTTACAATCGAGGCACAAGTTGACATTACAAAGCAAGCAAACAGGAGTAAAACATACTGAAAACACTCAAAAGGTTGTAAGGTTTAGACCGGACATTGATCGAGCTTATGGGATGATGCATGTCTCTAGTCGTATCAAACCGCAACCATTCATTTTCGTTTGTAACTTTTAATTGTTTCGGGAAAGAAGAAGAAGCGTACGTGTGTGTGTTATTTGCAGAACCATCTCACACACATTTTGATCGAGTGCATCGATCCATGATTTGATCGGGTGCATTGATCCATGTTTTGGTCGGGTGAATCGATCCATGTTTTGATCGAGAGCATTGATATGTGGTGCCGAAATTTGCGGAATCACTACCAATCAATGGGCTACAACTTGGAGTCTCCCACTCACTCTTAATAGTGATGATATATTGATATGATGATAAATTTCTTTTTTATAGCAAAAATGTATACATACATACATATATAGGAAAAGGTCTATATAGAAGGATGAAAGAAGATAAAGATTATGGTTTTTTAAAGTCATTTTAATGTGGACAAATGTCATGTTCCTAACCCCCCCCCCCCAATTAGAGAGAGAAGAGAACAAATGCATGCAAAACAGCACACCATGTAATTTATAGCTAACAGTTATGCATAAATATGGGAAATCTGTAACAGCTAATTTCCATTGCATTCGGTGGCTTGTTTTCCCCCCATTTGGTTCTCTCATATATATATATGTTCATTTCTCAACCAGACATTATTATTAAAGAGAGAGAAAAACAGCTTTAGCTTAGTAGATTAAAAAGATAGCAAATTTAGAAATCTAGAGGCTGAAATCATTCAATAGATAGCTAGCTATAATACCAATTTGTTAGTACACACAATACTTTTCTTGTTCTAACAAATTCAAAGAACCAACAAACAAAAATCTGTCTGCAGAAAAAGAAAAATTAGAAGAAGAAAAGAAATGGCTAGTGAACAACAACAACAACAGGAACGTCTACACCAACAGGATGATGATGATAAGCATCGCCGCGTGGCCCATGAAAGGTTGTCTTTGGTCGCATCTCATTTGAAACCCAGCGCACCTCGTGTGCGTCGCTGGTATCTCTTTTAATTTTAATTTTTTAAAGTTTTAAATTTTTTCTTAAAAAGTTTTTTCCTTTTTAATTATTTGAAATCATTAACTGTTTTAGATCTCTCTTATAATCTTCCATTTTATTCTAGCTCTTTCCCAAACTCTTCTTTTATTTATTTTAAAGTTGTTTCTTTAATTAGAAGCCATTAATTGTTTTTAGATTTCTCTTATAATCATCCGTTTATTCGAGCTTTTCCCCAAATTATTTTGATATAAAAGTATTTTCTTGTCTAGGCAGTCAGATTTGTCTTCTCGTCTCATTAATTTGGCATTCTAAATTGATTTTAATTATTCTCTTGGGCTTCTCATCTCACTTTTCTGGCATTCTAAAATTGTTCTATTGGGCAACCCATCAAGGGCTATTATCTGAAAGTTGTATATTGCATTCGAAATTGATTAGTAGATTGGGTTTTGTAGATTTTTTTTTATTCGTCCAAAATGATTACGTTGATTGCTACTCGGGTTTGAATGATGCTATATATTGATCATGCTTAAACGTAAAGTAAAATTAAAACTTACATTGATTAGCTTAATTGTCATAAGCAATCCATTTTCCATTGATTAGGGTAAACTGTACAATCAATGCATAGTATATATATAACTTGTTACAATCCGTACAATCCATCGTATATAACTTGTTACAATCCATCATATATAACTTGTTACAATCCATCATAATAACGTACATAGCTGAATTGCCTTTTCTTTCTTTCTTACAATTAGGTTGGGTGAGAAAGCAGGGGAATCGGCGGCTCAATTGAAAGAAGCAGGGAAAGAGGGTGCAGAGGCAGCACAAGAGAAGGCCAGCCTTTACAAAGAGGATGTGAAAGGCAAAGCAGGTGAAGCTAGCGAGAAGGCGAGGGGAACCACAGAAAAGGCGAAAGAGAAGGCCGGGGAGGCCACAGAAGCCGCCAAGGAGAAAGCCGAAGGGATGAAAGAAGGCATGGCTGAGACAAAGGAGCAGAGCAAAGGCTTCTTGCAATCGGTGGTAGACACGGTGTCGGAGAAGGTCCAAGCCGCGAGAGAGCACGCGATGGAGGCCTCGGAGCACACCAAGGAGGCTGCGGGTGAGAAGGCCGAGAGAGCCAAAGAGATGGCCGGCGACACGAGAGACTCGGCCCAGCACAAAGGCGGGGAGATGGCTGAATCCACTAGAGATCGCGTTTCAGGGACCGCCGAGTCGGCTCAGCACAAGGCCGATGAGATGTCGGAGCTTGCCAGAGAGAAGGCGGCCGAGACGAAAGAGCATAGCAAAGGCTTGTTGCAATCGATCGCCGACACTGTGTCCGAGAAGATGCACGATCTCACGGAGACGGTGTCAGAGAAGGTGCATGCCGCGCGCGAGAGGGCCTCCGAATCCGCCCAACACGCGAAGGATAGCTCATACGAAGCCGCTGAGAAGGCCCGAGAAACCACTCAAGACACCGCCCAACAAGCCAAGCAGAAGTCGCTCGACACTGCCCAAGGAGCCAAGGAAAGCGCGTCGGAATCGGCCCAACGTGCAAAGGACACGGCCATGGAGATGGCCCAACATGCCCACGAGGGGTCGAAAGGTTATCTGCAGAGCGTGACAGACACGTTATCGGAGAAAGTCGGGGCCATGAAGGTGACTATCATGGGGAAGAGCGAGGAGGCCAAGGAGAAGGCCCAAGAGAGCACCGAGGAAGCAAAGAAGAAAGCCGGAGAAAGCAAACAAAGTGTCGAGGAGAGAGCCGAGGAGTATAGGAAGAGCGCATCAGACAGTGCGAAAGGGGTTTCGGAGCGAGCGGCCGAAGAGAGGGAGGGGACCAAAGGGTATTTGCAATCAGTTGGGGAGTCCTTGCGAGAAGGTTTGATGGGGAAGCATCACGATGATCCCAATCCACATGCAGGCCATCGTGAAAGCGGATCACACAACAAGTAGGGACCCTCAAAATAAAAACTCAATTCACAAAAGATTGTGATCTTATATAGTTGCCGACGATCGATCGAGAAACTATAATGAATTTGTGTGCGAGACCTTACATATAAAGAATTCTGCAAATAAAAGGGAAAGCGAAAAAATGGAAGTGGGATGATAGATGGAAGATTGGTTTTTTGAATACATTATAGGAGCATTGTGTATAGGTTATAAATATTTCGTGATGTAATAAGAGTTCCAATATTTTGGTAAATATGAGAGTTTATTTTGGTAAATATGATATCATCATATTTTGAACATGTTGCATTCCTTAAATCTAGAATTGTCACAATTATTCAAATGTTTTGAAGAGCATATATATATATGTTGCTAATTGGTAAAATTTTAAGATAATATTGTTGTAGAGATGATTCTCAATTTTATTTTGTACATTATCATTGTGGAGATGACGTTGATAATACATGTTGATGATTCCTTCAAGATTATTTGGCTCTAAATGCTATATTTGTATTGATCTCATTGTTAATGTTCTCTTGAGAACGGTTTTGGCAGAACAAATGGCAATTGTATCATCATTGTGTTGATTTGGAATAGAGTTTTGCTTGCTCGATTACTTTCATATAATATCCTTGCATGCTTAATCTTGGACTTAAAGAACAATTGGTGGATCATCATTGAGCTGATTTGCTGATTTGGAATAGAGTTTTGCTTGCTTGATTACATTATATCCTATGATGTATCCTTGCAATATAATTTTAGAATTTGTTGAACTTCATTTGTATTGTAGAGGTAAAAAATCTTGAATTTAGCTTTGAGAGTGGGTGGACATCAAGCTGATCGTGGGTACGTATAATCTTTATGTACTAACCAATATATGCTTAAGCAATTTTGGTGAAATATAATAATAACATTTATACATTCATATATAATAGTTTTATTTGATTTCATTGGTCTTAGCGTCATTTTAGTAGCTCCGTGCTCGAAAAATGAACTTTCAAGTTTTCGTCCATTTCTTATATAACTTTTCGTAAAATGGAGGACCAATCAATGATCTTATTGTCTCTCAAAGAAAGTACAAATATGAACCAATCATTGATATTATGCATGAGTGCATGTTTGCCATAGGAAGAGCCAATTAAATGAGAAAGGATTCGAAAGGTAGAAATATGAACCAATCATTGATATTAGCATGAGTGCATGTTTGCCATAGGAAGAGCCAATTAAATGAGAAAGGTTGTACTTTCGTACTCTACATTGATAATGAAGAGGTGATTGTAATGTGAGGGATGTGTACATATATAGGATTCAATCCATCATCTAGAACATCCTCTAAACAAACAAATGTGATACCCATTGCATTATATTCTAGACAAAACATCCAATTTGAACAAATTCAGTTTAATGAAGCCGATTCTTTGTTGGTTCATCTTGCATGTAGGCATGAGGGTGATATTAAGATAAATCTTGAGGCCGAAGCAAGTGAGATAAATTTCATCAAAAAATTTGTGTCAATAAAGCATGCAAATCAGAGTTCATACAAAATCGATTATATATTATTAAGTGTCCACCTATGCATTCTTATATACATACACGGGCACATGTACTTCGTAGTGACATGTCTCAATGGTGGTGCAGGTGTACACAGACAATTTCAACAAAATGGAAGAAAACTTTCCTTTTTGTAATGTAATAACACAATATACAAGGAGGTTCACATCTCTCTAGATACAACAGACACAGGACATGCATTTGTATAAATTTTCACAATGCCAGATAACAATTACAGATAAGTCATTGAGCTCACATTCCTTTTTTCATATTAAAAAATGAGGTTGATTGATTACACTCATACCAAAATGGCCCTTTGTGAAACTGAAACCGAAACTGGTCTCTGCACCAAAATTGAAACTAGCAGGATGGGCATCCTCTTTTTCACCCATTTGAAAATAGTTGAAAAGGAGGCCAAAATAACCAAATTAAATGCCGAACAAATCAAGGGCATTGTAGTGGATCAAAAACACATTTTCTATCACATGAATGCCAACTCTGCCACAGTGAAGCCAATAAATCTCTATTTAATGACCCCTACATATATGGTTGGCAATTTCAAGAAGCAACAAGAATAATTTCCTTTGCAATGAACTTGATATTTTCCTTATCAACCCTTCGCCTTTCTTTATCAAGAATCGAATTGGGACTTCTTGTAATAATATGTGATGTTTTGGCAACCAAAGGTCTTGCAATATAAATAGATGATTCTTTGGATTTAGACGCATTATCACACCCCTTATTAGTAGGATTTAAAGCTTTTAAACCAGTAGTATCCTCACTTTGTGCTTCAATGATTTGCTCGCCTATGTTCAGAAAGCTCTCATGTGACAATTTTTGCTTTTGTGATCTTGATTCGAACACTGATTTTTCGGGCGTATGTTGGTTCGAGGAGCTCCCAAATTCATCTAAAATAGATGTCTTAGAAGGATAACTTTTTAGTATATTCAACATCTCTAGGCCTTGTGAAAGAAATACCTGAAAAATAGTAAGTTTACAAACTGTAAGACTGAAATAAGTTTAACTCAAAATTAATTAAGGTTTAACTTCTATATGTACCATATGTTCACTCAAGATCAATTCAGTTTATCTAAGATCAAGACTAATCAACATTGTAAATCAAGATGCATCCTGTTTAACTTAAGATCAAGATTAATAAAGGTTTTAACTTGACATAAATCAAAGATTTCACTAATCATAAATAAATACCAACCTCTTGAGTATCTCGACTGTTTGTGACAGGTTTATTTTCATTATTTTGCAAGATTACTCTCCGAAACAGTGAATTTGGAACATCCTTTACGAAATGCCACTTCACTGGGAATGAACCACTCCATTTCTGTTGCTGCCAAAACTCCATGCTTTTCTTATAGTTTACTGGACCTGTCATCTCTGCTACACCACAGAATTGCCTACTTCCATTCACCTGTTGAAAACAATAGCACAGATATATATTAATCCATGAAAACTATTAAGGAAAAAAACAGTTATACAAAAAAATTGGGAAAATCTAATGTATATAAACAAAATAACAGCCATAGACATACGTACATACCTGGATACATAATACATATATATATATACACTTTGAAACACATTAGAGAAATCACTAATACATACATACCTGGATACATAATACATATATATATACACTATAATGCAAACAGCAATATATATATATATACACACACAACACTAATAATCATTATAAAAAGTCAACAAGGTTGTTTTTATAAAATAAAACTAATATGAAAAACAAAAAACAAACAGCATAAAACAAGTTCCAAAATAACCATGATAAATAATAGTTGAGAAAAAAACAAATTTGAGAATCATTAAAAAACCAAAAAAGCACTAAAAAGGCAATTGTAAATTCGTTAACAAACCTAGTATAGCTTACCGAAAAGAAAAGAAACACAGGACATCCACAAGGGCTCCCCCGCACACGCCTCTGCGCCTCATGATATGCATCATCAAGTTTCTTGTTTCCGTTGGGAGTACTGGCCCAAACACCATATTGAATGCTCCGGTATACATTCTCATCACTATAAGATTTAATTATGAAAAACCTGGCATCTTCAAAGTTGACTACAAACTCATCCTTTGACGAGTCAGAGCAATTCTTCCCACAATTTGCAATGCAGAAACCTACCTCTTTATTGGAATCTTTGGTTGCATCAGGTGTAGATTTTGTTATCAAATCATTTCCAAGTGGTTGAGAATCAATTACATTCATGACCTCACTTTGAATTGGCTTACTAGCATTTCTTCCCTTTAGATTGGCTCGAAAATCCTCATTATCAGCATCTTTCATATTCGTCTTACTCTCATTTCTGCCTTTCGAACCACCTAACAAACCAATGGAAGAGGGGATAACTTCACCATCTTTTCCCATGCTACTATCCCTTCTTTTCCAAGTAGACCCATTAACTGGTGTGTTTTTTACCTTGTTCGAGCTCCATAGCTGCTGAGCCTCAACTTTTTCAGCCGAATTCTCAACCCAAGAAGGTGCACAAGCTCTAAGGGCATGGTGTGAATATAAAGGATAAGATAATACAGGAACAGGAACGACGGCACTTTCACATGGTACAAATGCTACTGGGTTATTAGGTATAATGGACCCCGAAAAGTTATTATTATATGCATTTGGAATGAGCATGGTTTCATCTTGCGGACCTGATGCCATCACCCCTCCATACTGCCCAATAGGGGTTTGTTGATAATACGGCTCAATAGGGTATGTATACACTTGAGGAGAATTATAAAGATATCCTTCATTTGCTTCAGGAGAACCATAGACATATCCATCACTTGCTTGATGTGATGGATAGTGCATCCCAGCTGAGATCGGTAAATTTCCATACATGGGCTGAGGTCCATACGTGAAATCAATCACCTGTGCACTCAAAACCAAAAGAGTGTCTCAAACAAAGGAAAGTTTATCAAGTTGGGTTATGTCCACCCTAAGGGGTGGCTATAGACATAATACGGAAAGAAAATCTGCAAGATATATAGTAACAATTTATTCACACTTACTGGATTGTAGTAATGTGTACCATCAATTGGATACGGTATATATCCCGGGCTGTTGGTAGGAGCTGCTGAAAGACGTCAAAATGGGTTTTTTAGAACAAAAGTAACACAATCAAAAGAAATACAAAGAAAAAACAGTGAAAGATTAATATAAAAATGGACAATTAAGCAAAGAAACATAAATGTTAGAAAAAGCAAAAGATTTGAGAAAAGAGAAAAGGGTGAACAATAATGAAAGGTATACAAAAGCTAAATATACACATAAGGGACTTGCCTGTGTAAATACCTCCATTCGAAGGAATCATAAATCCATGGGGATCTGTGATCATGGAGAAATCTGGGAATTCTTCAGGAGATGAATATGAACTTGCTCCATCACTCCGTGATTCGTTAACACAATCTTGATATACAACTTGATGCTTTGCAGCACAAAACTGTATGAGAAAAGAAGAAATAAGGAGGAGATAAATGGGATGGTTTAAATCTAGCTATATGATATATAGATATAAGAAATTGGAAGGTAATATCAAGGACAAAAACAAGATCTAACTTTATGATTACATACAAATTTGGACAAAATCCATGGAAAAGTTTAATCTCGCTGTATAGTTGACCATCTTCGAAGAGAACATTCGAAGATCCTAATTACATGACAAAAGGGTAAAATGGAAGAAAACTGATTAAAAACTTGATCTAACTATAAGATTAGGATACATCCATGGATAATGATTAATCTAATACTGCATTTTATACGATAACAAAATAAATTAGCATAGCAATGCTTGATCTAAAAAAAATTAGAAAGACATGATATTTGACGTTTCTATATATTAACGCTGCTTGTTATAAAGATAACCAACCGCAAAAAATCCTAATCTGACCACAAATACGAAAGAAATCAATGACACAATTGGAAATCTTCTCACACTTGTTACATGCATGAAAAACCTATTTAAAACTATTTGACAGAATAAGGAATCAATGACCACATACGAAATGAGAAGAACATTCATGAAAAACTTAATTTGACATTATGGTAACATGAGAAATCAAATAACATACATGGGTAACCTTAGTCTGACTATACGATAACATAATAAGCCAGAACATTCACGGAAAAGCTTAATCTGACTATATGATAATAGGAGTCAGAAAATCATTAAAGGAGAATATGAGCTTTGCAATTATTAGAGAAAGAATTCCATGGAACAGTTTAATGTAACAATCCATAAGAAAATCAAAGAACAAAACTATCAGCAATGTATTCGAGCTATTACAACATTAGAAGATATTCTTCTCATTCCAATATTTTTAATAGCATAATGAAATCCCTTTTTCTTTACCTCTGTCTGGCCAGAATTCTTTTTCTTTACATCGACATTCAAGTTCTCAAACTTTTGGTTGATTTCTGCAAATGTTTGTAAAACAAGTCAGAAAGAAAACATACAGAGGTACAGAAAATGAAAGGAAAAAAGCAGGCAGAAGAAAACATAGATCTAGCACGAGAGACAGAGAAGAGAGAAGATAAGAATAAAGACATTACTATTAATAGATCGATCCACAGTTACTCCCGCCATAGATTCTTCCTCTTTCCTCTTCTTCTTCCTTGTGCCTTCCTCTTCTCTTGTCGAACTAAGCCTGAATAGTTGGAGAGATCTGCTACAAAACCCTGACTTCTAGAGAGGAAGAGAGCTGTCGAAACCCTAATCAAAGATTTATCGAGACCCCAATAAAAATTGCGCTGAAAGCTGAAGGAAGCCTTAGAATGGAAACCCTAATTACAAGGAGACCTGGAGGACACCGTAAATTATGGAAACCCAAATCGCGAAAAGAGAGCAGTGGACGCTAGTAAATGGAAAATTTAATTGCATAGAGGGTGCCAATTAAGCCCCAATTACGAAGAGAGAGCTGCAGGAACCCTAAAAAACGAGTCTTAGGGAGAGATGAAAGGTTTGCAATGATGAAGAGAAAGATAGACCCAGCAGGGGGGTGTGTTCGATTTACCAAAAACTAACCCTAAAACTAACTCTTTCGCAATAGAAACCTAGCAGGTGTTCTGAGAGCTTATCCCTGCCTGAAGAAACCCTAAAAACCGATCTGTTGAAGAAGTCCTAAGATGCTCCCTATGCCAAAAGCAACCCAATCCCTAAAAGGCGATTCTTAGAGCAATAAAAGCAATATTAGAAACCAAGGAAACCCTAACCCTAGCCCTAACAACTACAGAAAAACGCCCTTATGTATGTGGAAAGAAACTCTAATAAAGAGCTCTCTAAAGCCCTTGCTAGAATGAAAGAAACAGGAAAAGCCAGCTCTCCGCCAGGCAACAAGAAGTAGAAAAACAGAGTCAGAAAGAAACCCAACCTTACACAGCCAAATATTTGGAACGGAAAAAAAAGAAAAATCGCTAGAAAAGTATGGCTTCACCTCTATCGTAAGGAAATTCAAACCCTAAAAGCGGCAAAGCAGAAGAGAGAGAAAGAAAGAAAAAAACCCTAAAAAGCAAAAATCGTGAGAAAAGCAAGCCCTAAAAAGCAACACGAAGACAGAAACCCCCCACACAGCCAAATTTTTGGAATGAAATGAACGCTAGAAAAGCATGGCTTCACCTATTCTAAGAAAAATTCAAACCCTAAAAGCGGCAAAGCAGAAGAGAAAATAAAAAGGGCAAAAAGAAACCCTAAAAAGCAAAAAGCGTGAGAAAAGCAAGCCCTAAAAAGCAACACGAAGAAGAAAAACAGAGACAGAACAACTTTCATGAGCCAGGGGACCAGAAAGCAGAGATAAAATATTAGGGACGAAAAAAACAGAAAAAAAAAGAATGCTACAGAAGCATGCTTTCACCTGTACTGTAATTTTGTAAGGAAATTCAAACCCTAAAAGCGGCAAAAGCAGAAGAGAGAGAGAGAGATAGAGAAAAAAGAAAACCCTAAAAAGCAAAAAGCGTGAGAAAAGCAACAATAAATAAGAGAGAGGAGGGAGAGTCAAGAAGCATATCTCTCTCTCTCTTTTGAACATTTTTTGTCACTTCCCTCCAAAAAAAACACAGGGGAGGGAAGAAGAAGAAAACAGAGAGAAAGTGATGGGGAGGGTTCACATTATTCATTGATTGATTGGCTGACCAAATTGTGGCCCATGATTCATTCACTGCTTTTCTCCACCACCTCTCGTGAACCAATTGTCGGTCTTGTTCCCCCCCGGTCTCTAGCCATCCTGGATGGACTAGCAATCGGGAAGATTCCAGAAAGAGTACATATTCGGTTTATAGACCGCATTTTCCAATCACATGTATTCGTCAATCGACTGGGTGTGCGTGACTTCTCAATCTTGCTTTCTTTCTTATCGACTTACAACCCACGCTCGCTCATTTCACCTATCTGTTGTACATATATGTATTGCATGCATGTACTGACTGATTGAATGTGCTCACACCTTCCTATCTTCCTGTTTTCGTTCCATGAATGCACTCCATTCTTGACTGTATGTATGTATGTATGTATGAATGTGTATTGATTGATTGAATGCTGCTTCACCTCAATCTCTCGACTTCTCGATGTGCATCATAAACCCAAAAACATGTTTATTCTATTTGGATGTATGTATGTGTATGTATGTACATACATATGCGTGCATGTGTATTGATTGCCCAATATCTCAACATTCCTCCTAGCAACAAACGTGTTCCCATGTTTGTATGCATCCTTTATGTAGATTCCCCCTTTCTCAATGTGCCTCCTAGCATTCTACGATGATAAATGTGTGAGTATGTGTATTTTATGGTACAAGATGTGGGTGTCACCCACACAGCAATAGCAAGTCGAGGCTCAAACTATGACATGTGGATATCTCTTGGAGTCTTGCACAATCCAACATTGATTGGATTAAACCAACTCACATGCCATGACCTAGATGTGTCTCGTGCAAGAAGTGTATCTGACTACTTACTCCAAATGTGTGCATGTGTGTTGTTTGTGGGTTTCCAATGCATCCCATTGATAATAATGTGCATTGTTTTAAGTATTTGGTGCACATGTGTCGGTAGTACTTACTTGACAAATGTATATCTCTTGCGGTTAGCAAATCTAACTTCGATAAGTTTAAACGATTGCACATCCAAATGGATATGTATGTGCATATGAGCGCGCCTGGTGGCATGCTTTCCTTGGTTGAAATGTGGATGTCTTGTGCACCTTTGAAGTCTTGTGGTTTTCGTTCTCAAAATCCAAAGCATAAAAGTGAGGATGTGACATATTATCAATATAGACATTATTGTGGATTTTGACTTCACTTTCATAATGGATCTACATGGCTTACCTATCCCCCCCACGGAACATGATTTGAAGTTGGGTCTCTCTTCCTTTTCCCTCTAAAATTGAGACAAAGAAGTTAAATAAAACTATGCAATCGATTGAAGAAGGACAAATCTCAATATACCACATGTTTAATTAACTTTATGAGACATGGCATAGTGCACTTCTTTGAAGGATATGCTTTCACTTTGAAGAACATTGCCTTGGAAAGTGGGGTGACGGTTGTACATGGATATTTATCACACAAATATTTCTGGGGGACTTTCATGTTGTGAAACACCTATGCAAATAAATTAAAGTCTTCCCTCTCTTGATAATACCCAAAGTGGTAAAAGTCTTTGAGTATAATGCACATCAAAGTTTTTTGGCATATGGTATGTGAATGAATTATTAGTATGTCTCGACTCTATGCAAACCCTTGACACATAAAACTAACCTCTTGACGATGACACATGGGATTGTGCACATTCAAACTATGCATATAGTTATTTGCATGTGAAGGGCTTGAGTAGTGGAAAAATTGATATTTGAGACTAGGGATCGGCAACGGTTCGGTTTAGGCTTAGCCGGTTTGGCTTGATCCAAGCCAAACCGGCTAAGCCTAAACCGTTTACAGGATCTCAAACCTGAGCCGAGCCGGTTCACAAACCGGTTAGGCTAAACCGGTTAGTGAACCGGCTTGGTAAATGGCTTGTAAACCGGTTTCCAAACCGGTTTAGAAACCTCCTTCTCTCTCTCTCTCCCTACCTCCCTCTCTCTCAAATGATCCACTATATACTATATACTATATACTATACATTGTACAAGCTCTCCCTCCCACTCTCTCTCCCCTCTATGTAGTTCCTCTCTCTCTCTCTCTCCCTCTCTGTAGTCTCTCTCTCTCTCCCCTCTATGTAGTTCCTCTCTCTCTCTCTCTCCCCTCTGTGTAGTCTCTCTCTCTCTCCCCTCTACGTAGTTCCTCTCTCTCCCTCTCTCCCCTTTGCGTAGTCTCTCTCTCTCTCTCCCCTCTATGTAGTTCCTCTCTCTCTCCCCTCTGTGTAGTCTCTCTATCTCTCTCTCTCTCCCCTCTGTGTAGTCTCTCTCTCCTTATATGTTGTCTCCCTCCCTCTGTCTCTCTCTCCTCGTCTATGTAGTTCTCCCTCCCTCACTCTCTCTCTCTCTCTCTTTCCCCTTGTCTGTTGTCTCTCTCCCCCTCTCTAAAGTTTATAAACGGCTTAAATGGTTTATCCGGCTTAGCCGGTTTGGCGAGGCTCAAGCCAAGCCGAGCCGAGCTCAAACCGTTAAGGCAAGTTCAAGCCTAATCCGAGCTGAGCCGCTAAGCCGTTTTCAAGCCGGCTAAGCCAAACGGTTTAGGCTTGAGCCGAGCCGTAGCCGATCCCTATTTGAGACTATGACTTATTCATTAACATACACAGTAAGGTAATGTGAGTCATTTTTAGATTTTGCTAAAAATGTTTCGACACTAGTCATTCCATTTATTAAATAATAAAGAGATTTCTGAAATTTTCACATGCAAATTGGCTAGAGGGGGAGAGATAAGGAAAAATGCAAACCGGGGCGAAAAATAAAAACTCCCGGTCTTCCATATATATAAACTTGAGTTTACAAGTTAATTGATTCACTGGAACCATTGGGAAGGATATAAAACCATGCTTTTGTCAGACACAACTCTCATATTTTAGCAAACCCACTTACGTTGGACAAAGCAAATAGTCATGTTCTTTAGTTCTATGAATGGCTAAACAATAGATAGTGTGAATACAAATTCACTCTAGTCACTTTGAGCATACAATGATATCCTTAGTAAAAAACAAATCTTGGTGGCAAAAACATCGCCTTTTCCACGACACACATGTGAAATGCAATAGTAATGAAGGCCAACTTTCTACTTGGAGAATTTGAGAAAATGGTGGCATTTCAACTATTGGAGTATAAAAGCCTTAGCCTTAGCAACAATCAATCTCTCCTCTCAATTATTTAGCAAGGTTTCAATTAACATTGATAATATTTTCATTAGGTGTTAAGTGTATACAAATATGTCATGATTATGTAAATGAGAGGACTCCCCCAATTTTATCCAAAATACGAGAAACTAACACTCATATCCTTACAAAGGAAAAACTCCTATCATCACATGCTTCTATGTATTGAAATTACTCTTACATGCTTAAGCATCGGCTCTTAACCACATGAAAACAAACATTAAGTATACAATTTAACATTAGGTGAGGTTGTAAACATAAGCCAATGACAATTAAGATATGATTTATTTTTCTAATAAAAATATTTAATATTAATTGTTATATGATTAACAATCAAGCATACTTAACTCGCTAGTTTTGCTTCAGATTTGTTACATGCATAAATTGCCAATTAATTGATTCTAAATTATCATTACTATATGATAGTCATGAGTTTCTTTATTCATCTGCTTACTTTCAAAATAAGCATGTTTCGGAACTCTAGTATATAAAGCATGTTTTACTAATCTCCTCATTTCTACAACTCCACTTGGTGATGCCATACCAATGCTTATATATTCAATTCTATCATATATTGCAAGGAGATGCACTTGGGCTAGAATAGTAATGGAATGGATCGCCTCTTGGGAAGTCTTTATACTTCATCTAACTTTGTTGTGCTTTGATTGTACCTCGTTGGGCACCCACAACAATGGACAGGGGAAGAGAGAGAGATTCTATTATCGTCTTCGGAGGTCAAATATGACCTATGAGACCAAATATGTTCAATGCTTTTGTATACGATAGTAGACAATGGAGTCAAAGTTGATGGGAGTATTAATGTGGCAATTTTCTTTATTGGAGCATGTAGAAATGCTTTCTTCCTCGATTGTTCGTCTTGCCTATTGGCAATTCAACATGTTCCATTGCCCATGTAGTGGTGACTGTACTCCATTATGGTACCCATTGCAATGTTTTTTTGCACACATTTATTAAAATAATTGTGTGTTTTAACAAAAGAAGACGATGAGATTTTATTATCATCTTCAAAGGTCAATTATGACATATAGAACCAAAGCTAAATCATTTCTACATAATAGGTGTGGAATTGAGAAGCTACTCTTGATGTATAGAATTGTGTTGATAAACATTCCAATAGAGAGTGTACATTGGTTTGAGCAAGCCTCCTTCCAAGGAGCTCACTACATGGTGATAATGCTAGAGGTGGAAACCAGATTGTAAGCATTAACTAGTTATAGAGAGATGGAATGAAGAGAGGAGGGAGGAGAGTAGACACCTTTTCAGGGAGCTTTCTTTGTGGTGATTATGTGTTAAGAGGTATCCCTTTGTCAAACTCCTACAAGAATGTGGCGATTGTGGTGTATCCAAGAAAGAAAAGGAACAAGGATGAGATGTAGCCGAAGCCTCATTTGTTGGGCTACCTTGAAGGTGGTAGAGAGGCCGTGGGTTAGGTTGGAGAACCTATGTAAGGGTACAGAAGGAAGAAGAAAAAGAGGAACACTAGAGAGACCAAAGGTATGCTAATTAGAGTGCAACCTCATAGCTTAGCAGAAGAGTATAAATAATGACTGGCTCAGACCTAGTGCAATAGGGAGATGATGTATGTTTCATAGCTTTAAGCTTAAGAGTAATACTGGGCTCAATCCTAGAGTAGCAACAACACAACCTATGTAAACTTGGTCTTTTGATGTCTATCCCTCTGTTGTACATTGAGAAGGCAGAGAGTTGAACTCATCAGAAGAGAGAGAAGCGTGCTTGCCAGGAGCTCCATTTGTGGTAAAAACATGTGTTGGAGGCAACCCTTCGTGAGAACATAGTAACAATGATGTAACCAGAGATAAGATCAGGGCTGGATCTCATATTTTGATCACCTTGACGACAGCAATTGGACCATGGGCATTGACCAGCATCCACCTCTGGCTAACAGCTTGTTCTTGCCAGTCCTTGAGAAGAGAAAACTAGTATTCAACTTATGCGCCATGCTTTAGGAGAGATGGAAAATATATATACACCAAACGAATGAATCATGAGGCTTGAATCATCAATAAAGTACTCAAGGATCTAAGAACAAATTTGTATCTTAATCCTTGACTGCTTCATGGATATTGGTCTAGCGGTTCAATGACATGATTCCTTCTTTTGGATAAAATACCCATTGATGTCCCCCTTCTCTTCGCTCTCTTAAATTTCTTATTTTGCCACATGGTATAACGGGATCTCTGAGTGTCTTCCTTCATTAGTTTACGGTATAAAGAATCTGTTGCACAATATCATAGAAAAAGAAGCAATAATCAATTTATCATCACCGTCGTCACCATTCTTCAATATCACATTATCCTTGATTAAATCAGATCACAAAAGAATAGGCCGATAATAAAAATGCATCTTCCTTGAATAAATTAGATCATATAAAAGAAGTTTGAATAAACATAACCTCTCATATCGCAAAAAAATTGGAGAAATGTCTCAGAACTTCTTGTGATGGTTAGTTACAACACAAATGCGCAGCTAGAGAGAGAGAAGGCTTAAGTAAACAACAAATGCTAAATCAGAAGCACATTCTGCTTGGGACGCCTTTACATCAGTCAGTGGGATTCACATATAGGTTCACAAATCCATGTTTTCTTGACTTGCCCAACTAAGTGCTTATCCATAGAGACAAAGAATTGTACTGAAGAAAAGATCTTAACATTGATGTATTCATCCCATCAATGCAGACATTGCAGAATTACATGGAAAAATAGCACGATCCATACATATATATAGCATTGCACAAAGAGACGATCTGCTCACTTATTCCTGGAAAACACCAAATTATGAAAAGAACAGATGAGCATAGTCTATAAGCAAATAGTAAAGAAGATATCAAAATGATCAACCTATTGGAAGTCAAGAAGTGTGCAAAATGAGAAATACTCGAGATGTAAGGCTAGAAATAAATGAAAGAACAAAGTAACGAACTTATTTGAAAAAACAAAATAGACAAAAAATCTACAGGAAAGTCAAGGAAAGACCAAACTGAGAAAATACATACAGCTGTAGATAGAAAGAACAAAAATGAGCAAACCTGGAGGGTGTGTAAAGGAAAAACAAAAATGAGGGAGATCTAAAGGGAAAGTAAAGGAAAGAACAAGGCGACCGAAATTGGAAGGGAAAGGAAAGGAAAAAGGACACAAAATGAGCAAAATCTAAAGGCAAAGTAAAGGAAAGAATAAGATGAACAAAGTTCAAAGGCTATGTGAATGAGAAAGATCTAAAGATGAAGGAAAGGAAAGAGCAAGATGTGCAAAGTTGGAAGGCTAAGTAAAGGAAGGGAAACAGGGTGGTGAGTAAAACTTGGAGGGCTAAGTGAAGGAAAGAACAAAAAAGATGATCTGTATGCAAGCAAAGGAAATAAAAAAATGTGCAGATGTAAAGAGACGAACAAAATGATAATCTTTAGGGAAGTAAAGGTAAGAATAAAACGATAATCTACAGGGAAGTGAATCAGAAAGAAAACTCAGCAAAATGATAAACTATAGGGATGCAAATGAAAGAACAAAATGATAATCTACATGGATAGGGCAAAATGATGAACCGTATGGAAGTAAAGAATAGAGCAAAATGATGATCTGCAGGGAAGTAAAGGAAAGAAGAAAATGAGAATTCAGAAGACAAGAAACAAAAAGCAAAGAACAAAAAATGAGAAAGATCTACCTTGCAAAGTAAAGGAAGGAACAAAAATTAACAAAGTTGGAGGGCAGGAAAAGGAAAGGAAAGAGCAGAAAATGAGAAAGATCTACAGTGACAAGTAGAGGAAAGCATAAGATGAGCAAAATCAGAAGGCAAAGTAAATGAAAGGAAAGAACAGAAAATAAGACACCTAAAAGGCAAAAGAGGAAGAGAAGAGCCAACCTACGTCTGTTTCCCATACAAAGAAGTGTTCGGAGTTCTTTTGTTTCTGAAGATCATGTAGCTAAGGGGTAAGATCACCCCTACCATCATTATCAGAGCTCCCATCAGATAGCGTGTGATACCTGGGGGTTCTACTTCAAGCAAATTCCTCATCTGCACAACATCAATAATAGATTTCTCTATGGTACAAAGCTTCAATCTTTATTTGTCAAATATCATATTCCATTTCAATTTTTTCAAGAAGAATCTTCAGTAATTCCTCATCTTCACATACAGAAATAGATTTGTTAAGATAAGAAGATTCAATCTTTACTTGTCAAAAACCATTTTCCATTTCAAAATCTCTCTTAAAGTTGAATCTTCCCTATTCCTCATCTGCACATATAGATTTAGAGATTTTATCTTCACTTGTCAAAAAGTATATTCCATTTCAAAATTTCTGATGAAGGATCTTCACTAATTTCTTATCTGTACATACAGTTAAGCAACATTTAAGGTATAAAAATTTGATCTTTACTTGTCAAAACCATATTCTATTTCAACATTTGGCAAAGAATCTTCACTAACTCCTCATCTTCTCATCCGACAAAGATTTAATCTGGTCAAAAAATTTCCTATTTTCAAAATTTGGACAAATAAATTTCACTAATTTCTGATATGCACAGTATCGACATAAATTTGAGATATAAAGATTCAAACTTTTACTCTCAAAACCATATCCACTTCTATATGTATGTACCGTGAATGAAGTACTAAGGGATCAAAGGGCCTTTGTTTCTGTGTGATTTCAAAGGTTCTATGATATCTAGCTACAATCTGTCATCTTTATATTCTACCTTTCTGTGCTCTTATTGAAGCTCTGATGAACCAAAGAGGTTCTATTTCTACAATTATTTCAATGGATCCGTGAAAGAAGGCGAAGTATTTCCCACTTATTTCTCATATTGCATATACAATGTTATTATAAATGTCCAACCTTTAGAATTTCAACAATTCTGTTAGAAAGAAGGAGAATGAATTTTCACTTATTTCTCATTTTCGTATACAGATTTAGGCATAACCATTATCACATCTTTACTTTCAAAATTATATCCACTTCTGCAATTGATCAAAGCTCTAATGAGAACGGGGAGCTTCTATTTCTGTGTGATGATTACTTCAATATATCTAGGAAAGAAAGATTAAATGATTTTTTTCCCTTGATTTCTCATCTTTATTTATAGTTTTAGATACACATTCCATTGCATCTTCACAAAATCACATGCATTGCTACAGTGCTGCACTCTGATAAAAGATCCAATGGATCAAAGAGATTCTGTTTTCCTGTGATTATTTCAATGGATCTGAAAAAGAGAGTTTTCTTTCAAATCGCATCTTCATATAGAGGTTCTGATATACGGAAAACAAATTCCCTATACTTGTGTTCTCTGTTCGAAGGTCTAATGGTTCAGGGAGCTTCAGCATGTGTTTCTTTCACGATTTCAATGGGTTTGAGAGAGAAGAAGACGAGCTTTTCACTTTACCACCATCACCAAAGAGACGGAGAGAAGAAGAAGAAGAAGAAGAAGAAGAAGATCTCTTCACTTACCGTGACCGACAAAGTCGCGGAGAGGAACTCTGGAGCTTTTTCTCTCTACAATCTCGCAGCGAGCTTTCTGCAGGAGGAGGAGGAGAAGAAAGGTATGAAACGAAGGGGTTCTCTAGGAGCTCAAATTTCCGAAAGAGACAGAGAGAGAGAGAGAGAGAGAGAGAGAGAGAGAGCCCGAGATTTTCTTTATTTCCCAAAATGCCCTCATATTTTCTTTATTTCCCAGCATACCCCTGAAATTTTCATTATCTCTCAAAATGCCCCCTTCTTGAAGGGGGGGGGGGGGGGTAACTTCTAGAAATGGTGATAAGGCTTCCAAAGAGTTGTGGTTGTCCCCCCAAGCGGCCATAGGCACTTCGATGGACAACAAATTTACAAGCACGATCAAACTGCATGGGAATGCATGCCAATTTATGAACAACCACGTGTCTTCTTGGCTTTAATAACAACTAAGAAGAATAGCATCCCTCACATATGGTTGTGGCATGTATACCATGAGGGAAGTAGCTCAATTACCAACCTACATGGTATTTAAAGATGTTTCAAGGGTTGGAAAAATGTGATTCATTGCAAACTGAGCCTTTGATTCAACATTACATGACTATGTAGTACATTCATCACATGAATTCTTCCATTATGGAGGTTGGCTTACGATTGAGTGAGGGAGCTTACATGCTCGATGGAATGATAGCACACAGTTCATTGATTGGACTCTAGAATGAAAGGCATTACATGATGATTGTTTGTTCACTCACATAACTTTTAGGGTTACCATTGTGGTGACGACCATTTTTGCTTCCAACAAATATATTACCCAAATATACATAGATCGCTTACACTTCCTTCTCACATGAAATTAAGCTAAGACTTGGCTCAAATCCTCTATCTTATTGATGGCATACATTTTTGGAACTTTTGGATGATGAGCTTTAGCTTAATAACTTGTAAGTCTTATGAATTATGCATACAATCATCTTGTTTGAATAGATAAACATTGTCCATTGATATGGGAAATTATTCATTATATATGTCCGCATTTGATCATTAGAAAATTTGAAATGAGAATAGCTATATCCGTTATATAAACAAGATGCATTGTTACATGGTCATTGAAATCTTCTACTAGAGTCTAGAGAAACCATGATGTGGACCAATTAACCTATTCATTTTATCTTAATTTTGTACCCTATTAGTTAGAAGTACAAAGAATTCATTGTACGTGATCAAAGATGGCACCCTTATATTCTAACTTAGGTAGCTATAATTGATGTAATCACATTGAATCTCCATACATTACAAGCATAATGCATTGAGTGCAACAATAAACAATGTGCCACTAGGTCAAAATTTCCCTCCCTAATTTGAATTTTTGCGACCTTAACTACACAAGATTTGCTACATAAAAGATCACGTTTATCTCATCTTTAACATCAGATAAAAAGATCCAGTTGATCTTAGCATCAATATTAAAAATCAATACATAGACCCTTGTTTTTCATCAAAGACTTGTTTCTTAATAGTAGATTATTTTCTATTGTCAACAAACAATAGTTAAGGGAAACTGTGAGAAATAAAGAATCTGAAACCTAGTTATATGAAGGGCCACCATAAAATCCATAAGTTTCATCAAATCAATCAATATATGCTATGAAGGACTGATTACATGAAAATGATATTATAGTTAATGAGGTCAAAATGCGAAATTTGAAGGATGAATATGAGTAATAAATAAGCTGAAACATAAAAAATAAAAAAGACGTCAAACAAATAATACTTTTAAAATACAATTTTATGTAGTGTTCAAGAATTATATGAGAACTTCTAGATACATGTAAACTTTTAGATACTATTACATTAAATTCAACACATTTCACAAGCTTAGAGAGATTTTGGAGAACCCCACCCACCACCTCCGGGGGTATAGATTTTGAGTATATCACCGGCCGAGACTTCAATAGTATTCTTCCCTCCAATGTTCAAGCATCGTCCATCCTTCAGAAACAAAAGATTCTGACCTCTAACTCCATTACATCCACCTTCCAATCCTCTCGGAGCATGAACACGCCTCTCGGACAATATACTAACCATAACCGGACGTCGGAACTCAATCGTCCTCACAATCCCATCCCCTCCTCGATGCGTACCTTCTCCACCGCTCTTCTCATGGAAACCGAATTCGTGAAGAATAACCGGGTACCTCTGCTCGAAGATCTCGGGATCGGTCATCCTAGTGTTGGTCATATGGCATTGTACCCCGCTCGTGCCTTCCCATGTGGGTCCTGCCCCACTCCCTCCGCCAATCGTTTCATAGTAGCCAAATGTATTATCCCCAAAGGTAAGGTTATTCATACACCCCTGGGAGCATGCACAAGCACAAAAGGCTGTGAGAATAACATCAGTAACTCTTTGAGAAGTGAGCACATTGCCTCCCACCACTGCCGCCTTGTCGCTCGGAGAGAGAAAACAACCTTTTGGGATGTGGATTGACACTGGAGCAAGGCAACCTTGGTTTAATGGAATATCCACGTCTACAAGGCACCGCAACGAGTAGATCACAGCGGCTGCAGTTATGGCCTCAGGAGCATTCCAATTTCCATAAACCTCAGGGCTCGTCCCTTCAAAGTTAAAATCAGCTTCACCCCTTTCTTCATCTATTGTAAGCTTTAAATGTACAGTAGACCCATCATCCATATAGTCTTCAGCCTCTAACACCACAATCTTATCATCAGCACTAATCTTATCTCGGGCTTTACCAATCGTGGCTCCTCGCGATTTTGCCATAGCCTTGAGCATCTCTCGAACCGCAGCTTCAGCATTGGTCTGCACATGCCACATATATGATTGTACCACTTCCAAGCTATAATGATCAATAAGCTCTCCAATGAGAGTGATACCCCTTTGATTAGCTGCAACTTGTGCTCTCAAATCGGACAAGTTATCTTCAAGCTTTCGAGTTCCTGGCACTACCACTGAGCGTTCTTTCTCATGAACTTTGGCTTGTAAAATCCTACTAATACCATCTTCTTGGAATTCACCACCCTCTACAAGCTTGAAAGCCTTGATGGCCGCCCCTTCTTCCCATATTGCCTTTGAGAATGGAGGCATGCTACCTGGTGTAATGCCTCCTATTTCAGCATGGTGACCTCTACTTGCAACAAAAAATATAACTTTTCCTCCTCGGAAGACAGGTGTAATTACAGTTATATCCGGGAGATGGCTTCCTCCAGCGGCTGGATGATTTGTTACCAATACATCTCCTTCTTTCAGATTCCCACCCCAATATTGCAATTGCCACTTTATAGTACTAGACATAGCACCTAGGTGCACAGGAACGTGAGGGGCATTTGCAACCAGGCCACCATCGGGGCTGAATAATGCACATGAGAAGTCTAATCTCTCTTTAATATTGGTGGATATGGATGTCCTTTGTAGAGTTCTCCCCATTTGCTCGGCAATCCCCATGAATCTGTTATTGAAAATGGATAATTGAATAATATCTACCTTCGTATCTATCTTAGCCAGGCCATCATCTTCACTTCCTGTAGCATCACCAACTTCAATCTTAACATTCCCATACTTCGTAATCAAAGCTTTGCAGCCGGGTTCTACTACAATTGTACTATTCCCATTTATAATGATACAAGGACCACATATGACATGGCCATAACCCAATTTCTCTAAGATGTAGATAGGTGTCTCGTGCCATCCACTTGCAAAGTATACCTTATGCAATAACTTTTCAGCTTGAGGTGGACCATTTGCATTGCTCACTTCAGCAAGCTTCAAGATATTTGTATAACCCATTCCATGAACCCTCACGTCATTGATGAGAATTGATCTTCTCTGAAGCTCAAATCCATACTCTCTACGGAACTGCTTCACAAACTCTCTAGCAAAATCCAAGGATCCATCAGATGGGGCAGCAACGGTCATGATTGTATCAGTACCATCATAGCGAAGGTTCAGCATTAACTCAGTTTTTATGTTGTCCTCCTTAAACCCTTGGTCTTTGATTTTTTGTTTTACTAGTGCAGTTAATGACCCAGATCGTTCCAAAACTTCTTTCATCGAATCAGGTCCATAGATGGCAGAAAATGGTTCTTGAGCTTCTTCTATTATATCGGCTAAGCCAAGACCATAAGCACTCAGTATTCCACAGTATCGATGCACAAACACTTCCTTGATACCTAGAGCCCTAGCAATAGCACATGCATGTTGAGGACCAGCTCCTCCAAAGCAAGACAAAGCATGTTGAGCTGTCTCATACCCTTTCATTTCAGTAAGCTCGCGAATTGGCCTACACATAACCTCGTTAGCAACATGCAAGAAACCTAAAGCAACCTCTTCTACACCCATTTCATTAGATGAAGAATCTTGCTCTCTCCTATGAGCATTTATATCAGAACACAGCACATCGAAGGCCTTCCTTGCAGCCTCTACATCCAAGGGCTCATTCTCACAGGGACCAAATATAGATGGAAAGTAATCCCGAACAACTCGTCCGAGAACAACATTAGCATCTGTTACCGCTAGCTCACCGCCTTTTCGATAACAAACCGGACCCGGGTGTGCACCGACTGAATCAGGACCAACCTTAAAAATTCCTACCTGAAACTTAAGCTTCGATCCACCTCCCGCAGCAACTGTATTAATATCAAGTTGTGGGGCTTGAATGATAGCTCCTGCAATCTGTGTCTCTAACACTTGTTCATAACTTCCAGCATATCTACTGACATCAGTAGAGGTTCCACCCATATCAAAACCAATCAAAGGCTTAGATGTCTCTAGACCAAATGTAGTCTTTGCATAGCCTACTACACCACCCGCCGGACCCGATAATATAGCCTTATGACCTGAAAATCTATATTCAGGAGTGAGACCGCCATCTGATTGCATGAACGAGACAGCGACTTTGTCTAAGCCCTCGTCAAAACCTGAAAGAAATCCTGACAAGTAATCCTTGATAACTGGAGTAAGGTAAGCATCCACAACTGCTGTTAGGCCTCTTGGAACCGCTCTTATCATGGGAACTAATGCCGAGGAGATAGACACTTGTTTAAATCCTAGTTGTTTGGCTAATCTCTCCACAGCTTGTTCATGATAAGGAAAGGTATAGGAATGCAAGAACACAACCGCAAGGCATCGAATTCCTCCATCTAGCAAAGACTGCAAGGCTGGCTTCAATTTTTCTTCATCCAGAGGCCGGACTATCCGCACAAGCTCACCAGATATGCCTTTGACGAGGCTCGGGATATGGGGAGAAGCATCATCATCACCATGACTAGCAAGATGAATATCGTCGTCACTTGCAAGGTACACTCTTTCATCAGCCTCGACAACCACCTCATACAATGGTGAAGGCCGCACCACTGTAAGATCAAATATCTTCGGACGAGCTTGATTACCTATCCTCAATAGCTCTTTGAAACCTTTAGTAACAACAAGGGCAGTCCGCTCGCCTTTCCTCTCCAACAGAGCGTTTGTGGCCACGGTGGTACCCATCCGGATCCAATCAATGCGATCTGTTGGAATCTTACAAGAACGGGGGATGGAGATACCTGAGTACTGCTCGAGGATTCTTCGGATCCCTTCCCGGGGCGCATCTTCGTAATTCTCCGGATCAACAGAGAGGAGCTTGAGGACATGGACGCCATTGTGGCCGGGGACCTCAGCATAGATATCGGTGAAGGTGCCGCCTCGGTCGATACAGAACCTGAAGTCCCTTTGGGCCACCATAGCTTTCAATATCCCCTGTTTCTGTGTATCTGTCCCTGTCTGTTTGTCTCTCGCTTCTTCGTAGGAAGAAGAGCATAGAAAGGAAACAGAAAGCATGGCAAAGTGAAAGGGAGTGGATAATGTCCTATACTGTCCTTTGGTTTGGGGGGGTCCCAGAGGACACAAGAAGAAACCTTGGGGGGGTCTCTTGTCGAAGATAGTCTCGAGCACAACCTTGTTTAGGATTTCCCGAAGCTACACCTTGTGTTCCCCAAGAAGACGATGGATGATGAGTTCTTCCGAAAATTTCTTCATCCATCTCGAAGAATGGCATGCCGATCCCAAGTAGCGAAGACCCATGCGCTCTCGTTGGCGTTTGGAGGAGCCTTTTTTTTCCAGCGATGTGCTACAAAGTGTGATACGATTGAGGTAAGCTTTTTTTTTTTTTTGTTGGTCTTCTCTATCCTCTTGGATTTTCCGAAAGGGGGTGGAAAGTGTTCCCATTGATTTTTATTTATTCACATGCCAGTTGTAAGTGATGCTTAGGTGTAGGTAGTCGTTGATATGCCAACAAAGATTAGCCCTGTCAATGTTAAGGCTCCATGGTCAACTAGGGTGTTTTGGCAAGTTTTGTATCAGGTGTATGTGTTAGCATGGATATAATATGTGATGATGATATAAAATTAATGAGTGGTGTTCATATTATTGTTGTTTGGCAAGCTTGAAACCATGCTAACACATGTAATTGTCCTCAAATGAAAGTGTAGCCTAAGAGAACTAATCAAAGTCTTAGAATATATTCTTGGAATCTATACGAATAAGAAGCAAATGAATTGTGATTGCTTGTGCATTATTCTAATACAATTATGAAATGATACAACGAACCATAGTCCATTCATGTGGATATGCATATTACAACCAATATATATGTTTGGAATCTATTTGAATACGAAGCAAACAAATTGTGATTACTTCTACATTCTAGGGTTATTCCAATATAGGTATGAACGCACTATGACAAGCCATAATCCATTCATGTCAATGTGCATATTACAACCAGTAACTCTTCTTGCACTATATATCGTAGAACAAACTTACAAAGTGTGAAAGATTTCCTCAAGCACACAATCTATTTGCTCAGGTTAGATAAAAAAAGAAGATTGTAGGCAAGTTTATGCCAATTCAAAAGGACTTCAAACTAGGTGGTTTCCTTCAACAATAATCAAGAAGTTAGTAATGTGATGTACCAATTAGCTTTGATGAAGACTTATAATATCCATGTAACAATTGATTGAAGAAGTTTGGTACAACTTGCTAGCAAAGTGCTTTTTCCAATTTTGTTGGACTTCCATGAACTTCCACAAAAACCACACAAATTAGATCAGATATTAGATTCAAGAGTAAGGACAATTTTGCCTTGAAATGACTATCAAACTGGAGATCAAATGAAGGAATCTACTTGGAAAAATATAGGCAAAACCCTAAAATTTCCCCCCTCCCAAATCTAGTTCCCAAAAGGTAGAAGAGGCATATTGTCAAGTTGAACACTAATAGATTATTGTCTCTAGGTATACCCCAATAGGTTTTCAAGGACAACCACCTTATATGGCAAAAGAAATGTTATGAAACAAGATGTTTTGATTGTGAACGATATTTAAGGTTTAGAACAATTAACTTCATTACTCAACCACAAGGACAATGAGCCGATATATAAATAGGAAAGGCAAACAAAAGCATTTGCATAACAATCAGATGGAAATGGTCTCTTCCAACATAATACTGGGAATTACCCATATAATTAACTTTTCACTTTAAGCACAAATATCAAATTACAAAAATAAAACTTGCACATAAAGGTCATAAACCAATGTCCAGCTTTCTTAATCCAAATCACAGCACAAAAATTCAAATGCCAATGTTCAAAATCCAAAACATTAATCAATTATCAGTAATGTAAACCCAATGAAACATGCTCAAGAATTGGGCTAATGAATCACCGATACAATATTTGAAATGCAAAGCTATTCCAATTATGTGCAAACCCAACCTAGAAGAATCTAAAGTTGTAAATTGATTGTTTTTTAACAAATCAATGAGATTTATGCTAAATCCCTCTTAATAGATTAATGACATTTATGTCAATGTTTTCCCTCACCTAGTAAATAATCCTAATTCTCAAGCTAAAATCAGATGTGAAATCATATTGTCGAGAAGCTTGTAATTATTTTTACATATTACAAAAACGCTGTGAACACTGAGCTTGAGATATTCCTTTTCTCCATGCTCTTGAAATGAAAGTTCATCATCATTTTGTTTTTGTTTTTTACATTACCATCCCACCATCGATAGTGAAAACCTGTGAAGAAAGCAATCAACACCAAGAAATTACATATATATATATATATATATATATATATATATATATATATCATAATATATCATATGTTTCAAATTTTGATTGCATAAAAAAGCGGAGAATTATCTAATAATTAAGTAGATCAATACCTGTCCAGTAATATATGCTGCGGCAGGATCTAAAGCTAAAAACTTCACTAAACCAGCTACTTCTTCTGGTTGACCATACCTACCTGAAATTTTCAAATATTGACATCATATCTACAGTTTCACTATAGAGAAGGTCCTTCTCTACTTCAGCAGCCTTTTACTGGATTATGGTATTATCATGTTTTCCCAACAAATTGTAATCACATGAAAGAAGGGGACATCCCTCAATTATAGTACATTTGGTATCATTTCCTAGGGACATCCTTAAATTTCAGTGCATACAATATCATTTTATTTCCTATATCATAACATTATAAGATAGGGTTCATATGGTACAATTGTATTTCCTAACTGCTAACATAAATATGATATTCATTTGTTTTCTAAACCATAAAATAAGAGTGAAGTGGGATAATTTTCCTAAATAGTACATATGATGTTCATTTCTCACTAAATTAAAACATAGAAGAAGCTGACTCTTCCTAGTTGGTAACTGTAAAATGCATATACATATGGCAATGATACCTAGGGGTATGGTCTCGAGAATTTTTTTCTCGATATCAGCACCAAGCTTTGAAGTCATATCCGAAGCTATGAACCCTGGTGCAACAGCATTTGCCTGTAAAAGACAAAATAGTTCATGTAGCATTTCAGCCACTCATTAGTTAGTAGAAACTTCATATATTTTGTGTAAAACGCCAATACACCTCCAGTTAATAGAAACTCCAGGAATGATCAGAATACCCTTAGGTAATACAAAACAAGACACATGAACATAATTCTTACTGTGATATTTCTAGTCGCATATTCACGAGCTACGGTCTTGGTGAGCCCAATTACACCAGCTTTTGCAGCACTATAGTTTGCTTGACCCACATTACCAGTAAGCCCAACCACTGATGATATGTTAATAATCCTCCCCTAAAATTTTGATAAACAAACAAGGAACATCAATAAACTTGCTAAATCTTCACTAAAGTAAGTACAAAGAATACAGTGTGTACCTTTCTTTTCTTCATCATTAACTTTGCCGCTTGCTGAGATACAATAAAAGAAAAGCATACAGATATAGGTTTCATGGATAACAAAATCTTCTAATATGTACACGGATTGTCACTTGGAAATAACTACCTGTGTGCAGATGAATACTCCAGTCAAGTTCAAATCAATAACTTCCTGCCATTGAGTTTTCTTCATTCTCATCATCAATGTATCTCTCGTGATTCCTGCATTGTTCACAAGGATATCTATCGTGCCCCATTTGTCAACAGCCTACAGAAAACATAGCATACATATTAGATATATGTATCAATAAGAATAAGAAGAAAAATTATGTCTAAAAAACAGAAAACGTGAGTTTTTTAGGCCTGATTTTGCTCACAGCTTTCATAATTGCTTCAGCATCCTCTTCTTTCGAGACATCACCTCCACATACAAGTGCTGCCCCACCTAGGTCTTCGATCTATAAAGTCCATATAAAATGTTCGGCAGAAAAAATGAATGAAAAATATACTTTTGAAGAGAGGTTGCTATAGAACATAACTTTAGAGCCCAATAAGAAATTGATTCAAATTAATATGTACAACTTAATATCTGAGTGGGGCACAAAACCACATTACATGATTCACGGTACAGACAATTACCAATGTAATGTGGTGATAAGAACAATCATTACCAGTATCTTATACAAACAGTATATCTAATTTCACATTAAAACAATCCCCTGAAGTGCAATTGAGAGCACAGTTCTGCAACCTCAATTCTCTTATAAGAATATAAAAACCCTAAAAAAAGCACATTCAAGTATGAACTGGCTGAGTCATCCTTAATAAGCTTGTAACATACATTTACTACATTACAAAAGAGGATGTTACAAAATTCAGGGAGAAAAAGAATGCTTTACTTGTTTAGCCACATCCTCCGCCTCTTTAGAAGACCGAGCATAATTAACCAATACCTACAACATGTAATGAAGGTTCACAAAAAAATCAGTAATTGATTGTATCGCTAACATGTGTGGATCTGTAGGCATATGTTCGACCTTGCAACCAGCACCCCCCAGAGCAAGAGCAACTGCTTTGCCTATGCCACGGGATGCACCAGTCACGACAGCAACAGGAGGTTCGACTAACTTAACCGTGTCAAGTGCAACTTCCTCCACTGCCACAGCCATGGATCGAACAACTGCAAAAAGACAAGACTTAAAATTTGTCCACTCCATGACTTGTTCTGTCATAGAGCAATCATGTTACATACTTCAGTCACATGTTTTAAATGTTTCGTGGGGATCATGTTATGGTTTTCAATCTTTTGTTTAAGAATCATGTTTATCTGCTGTGGTATATGTTTTTTAGTTTGTAGAGAAGTGTTACTTTTCGGATGATTTGCTGTTTTATGGAACACTCATGCTATATGCCGGATAACATGTTTTTTATTGTTTTTCAAAGAATAGTGTTATATATCTCAGGCGACATGTATTACAGAAGCTCCATGCAATTTATAATTGTGTCGCAATGCACACGCATGTCGTAGAATAAGGTTTTCCCTCAAGGACTGATGTACAGTCACATGGTTGCAGGTTCAATCACATATTTTGAATGCATGAGACTCTGAAGAAAAAGAAAATTAAATAGATGTAATTTGTGTGTATCTACACATTCTTGATGCTGCCAATTTAAAATCTCTGAATTCGGGTTTAACAATTGAGCCTAACTTAAAATGCAAGATGCCTAATAATCATATTGGACATGTGCATGAACTATTCTTTATTAAATATCAGGTTTGATGAAATGCACTTAAATAAATACGACACATACATGTTCAAAAAAATGTTATCTATAGAAAATCGATTTTTTCAGCTCTCATGAGCTCTCCAAGCAGAAGTATTTAGCCTCAAATATGTTCAAAAATTTTGAGGAAGAAAGAGAGAAAAATAAGTATAGTTATTCAGCGGTCAAATATTGATTAAAATTCCACTATTTTTGTTCCTTTCTGAGATCCCAAGAATAACCGTTTAGCCTCAAAATTCTTCGATAAATGAAGCAAGTGGATAGAATTCACTAATTTACCGGAAGAAAGATGGGGGCGATGGCATCGAAGGTTTTGAGATCGAGCTGTTGAGAAACCAGTAGAGAGCACTGTTGCAGAAGAAAGGGAAGAAGACGAATGAAGCTTCGCAAGCGGAGGCGAAGAAACTGACGCGAAGGGAGATGAAGCTAGGGTAGAAGAAAACGCCATGAGCTCTGTGCAGGAAGCAGGGGAGAGACAGACAGACAGACAGACAGAGTACCGAAGGAAGGCAATTCAGTCATTAATTAGTTCAATATTATGCATTTATATACATACATATGATGTATGTACATATACATATGCATGTGCATTCAATATTTGCATTTATAGATAAAATACATGATCATGCAAAGAAAGCAAAGAAAGAAAGAAGAAATGTGACCCATGAGAAAAGAAGAACTAATATGTAGCTCTCTCTATCTTAGGTAGACCCCCCCAACTAACTAACTTATCATGCACATCATTAATGTATTGTGTCCCCTACATCTATCTATCGAGTTTTCGCGACCCAAATGACCAATCTCTCCATGGCTCCTTCACCACCAAATCCGGAACTGCAGAACCCAGACCAGGCAATCCTCATATTGAGTGCCATATATAACCTTGTTCGTGTCGTATATGTGCTTGATTATAGGCCATCATTTGCCTATGTACCTTAAATGAGAAAGAAAGAAAGAAAGAAAGAAAGATATATTAATGTCTTCTAAGGCCAAATTTGGCCCATGAGACAATTGGTTTACAACAAAAATGGAGTATTTACCCATTCATCGATTAAAATGAGAGAGATTATGTTCTAGTTTTAATCGCTTTGGTACTACTGTTAATGACTTATGATAGGTTATCCTCCATCCCACGGGGTCATATATTCGCACTATAGCAAGGCAATGTTGCCTCTTGTGATATACACGTTTCCCCAATATTTGAGGGACAACACATCCTGTAGATGTGATGCAATGGTATTATTTTCAACCAATAGTCTTGCATGATCTCGTAAAGAAAATGCATATTAAACACTCGTTGTTTTTAAGGTTTGAGCCCACACCCTTTCTGATTGCAAAAGCTCAAACTTTTCCAACACAAACATCATGTTTGTATCAAAACCTGACATAATATTGTTATAGTGATTGATGTCACTTATGTTATGTATAAATGCATGGTTCACATTAATGTGCTTTAGCATGTAGTAAGACTCTTTGCACAATATAATGTGTAGGTTATATGCATTCCCCTTGGGTGTCTAGTGTCCATCAAAACAACCTTGTGTTTTGAGCTTACACTAGTTTGGGTTGCTAGTAATGATCAACCTCTCTCCCTCCCTTTTCGAGAATCACCCAAATAGATAATACCAAACACATGGCTCTTTGGAGGGAGTCATCAGTTTTGTCAATGATTAGCCAGGTGCTAGACCTGACTCAATTCGAGCCCACCCCATCACGTGTTGTGAACCTACCCATAGGAAAAGGCATTGGTCAACCCAAACCTTTTATCAACGAGATGCATTGACAGTTAGAAGGAGGCTGAAAATCTTTATCAAGATGCATTGTCAGTCTTTGTCCAGCTCAAGCTAGGAGTCATCGGTTTTGTGAACATTAGCTAGGTGCTAGACCCGATTCGATTCGGGCCCACCCCATCAAGTGCTAAAAGCTACCTATAGGAAAAGCCATTGGTCAACCCAAACCTTATCATCGGGATGCATCGTCGGTCAGGAGGAGACCGGAAAATCTCGAGCCCGGAGCAGTCTGTGTCCGACACAAGATGGGAGTCATCGACTTTGTGAACGTTAGGCGGGTGGTGGACCCGATTCGATCCGAGTCCACCCCATCAGGTGATAAGAACCTATAGGAAAAAGGCATTGGGCAACATGAGACCTTATCATCGGTCAAAGGAGACGGGAAATCTCGTGCCCAAAGAAGTGTTTGTCCGGCGGCTTAGGCTTCGTCCATGTCTCCCAGCCCCCAACCCAACAACACATGATCTCATCGCCACTAGGGAAGGTGCAGCTTATCCACCTCCATCCACGTGGCACGCCCCCATTGGCTCACAAGATGAAGTAATCTTTCCTTACCCCCTTCTCCCTCCCGAGTCCCTCCTTCTGTATTTCGCTTTCATGATTAGGGTTTCTCACCTGCGCAGAGGGAATTAGGGCTTCTTGACTCCTAGCTGCAAGGTATGTCTCGTCATGGCGATGATGATGACGATGAAGGCGAAGGCGAAGGAGACGGAGGAGAAGGAACCTCTGATTTTTCTGATGAAACCCCTCCTTCTCCTTCTTGTAATCGTCTCCCTCTCAATGGAAACCCCTCTCTCGCTCATCCTCCCTGTCTTCATTCGCTGCAACAATCAGAACTCTCTTCATCTGAAGGTTAGTAATTCCGTTGGAGATTCCTTGAGTTCTTGACTTCATCTGCACTCCCTGATGATTGTCTGATTGTGAAGACGTTATTCGTGGAAACGAAATGCTAGTATTAGTTTTTCGGAGAAGACTTAAGTTTCAGATTCCGTGATGTTTGTCTGATTGAGAAGATTATGCCATTGGAAATAGAAGGTTGGTACTAATCTTTTCAAACGGCGTGAAGCTCTGGTTTTAATTTCACGCTCTGACAGTTGTTTGATCGTAAATGTTTGTTCTTGGAAATATACAGAAGGAATATTTTCGTTCTTGAAAGGAAAATTGTTTTCTTGAAAAGAATATGTGTTTCATTGAAAATAATTGTTTTTGGAAAGATGAATATAATAGGCAGATTTTCTTTATCAGGAGGAAATGGGAATTTAGTAGGCATATTTTGTTCTAGGAAAGAAATAGAAGATTCTATTCTCTGAAGGAAATTGTATTCAGATATTTTGCTTCCTTAAGGAAATAATATAATATGCTGTTTTTGATGCGTCCTTGCTATATAGATCTGTAAAATCGCTTCAGGACCTTCAATGGTTGTATGCAACAAATAATATTATAAACGATCTGTATGTGCTCACTATCAAACTTCCAATGCATTTTTGAAATTAGACACTTCCTTCCACGCCAAAAGGAAGCTATTCTTGAGGCTGTTAATACATGTTAATCCATGTGATGAACCATCTATAAAAAGTCCATGTGTGCACACCATACTGTTGGTCTTATTTTGATATGAAATCACATATATTGGATCCATGTTAAAATGAATTCATTATAGAGGTGTTAACAGTCAGCCTCAAAACAACTAAGAGGGATCCTTCTGATGAACCATCAATCAAGGATTCATATGCATTCATGAGGTGCAGTTTGTCTGATTGTAACGATTTGTATTCTCGGAAAGAAACATTTCTAACAGACACTCCTCCACTATTTCAAGTTGTATGCCACTATATTGTAAGGGATCTGTATGTGATTACTGTATGATTGCAATGAACTCATGGAACAAAATCTAATGGCTTTGATCCATGCCCATAGAAGTTCATCTAGTGGTGCTGTCTCTGATCAATCATCTACAAGGGTTCCATATGCAGTGTGTGAAATCTGACCCTATAGTAACTGGTTTTACGGATCGATTAAATGCATCAAAATATATGTATGTACGCATGTATATGCATTCAAATTTCCCGAAAAATCTCCAGTTTAGTTCTCCAGACAAAACTACTAATGTTTAGGTGGGGGACAGGCAAAATACTTTAAGAGGAGCAACATTAAGTACATATCTTGCCTTGTATGCACTTAGCTTTCAGAAATCCTTTTGTTAAGTGTGGTACTGTGTATTATTCCAGATGTTTTTTGAGGATGTCTCTGTCTGTAGCACTTAACTTTAGGTTGTTATGAAAGCTTGATGACATCCTTATTAATTTTGGCACTATTATATGCAATAGATGTTTTTCAACCGTGTATCACGTCCAATTTATCAGCGATGAAAATTCATCAATTTTTAACTTAGGGCAGAATCTGATTTTATTTTATTTTTGACCCAACGTTTTTTCTCACTGCTAGTCTTCTTCACTATTGTCTGATTTTGAGCTAAATCTGGCACAGTTAGATGTCTTGAAATAACAGTTTAGGGTCAGTTACTGCTATTTAATATCTGTATTGAATTCCTCATTTATATATTCTACACAGTTAGCATGAAAAAATTGAGAGATCCTTTCCACTTTTGTATATCCAGCAAGCTTGGAAACTCGTTTATGTTTCAATTCTCCGTGAGTCCTATATTATTGGTGATGATGTTTCCATAAATGGCCAAAATGATCCATGGGAAATAAAGAGGGATTATTAACCTTTTCCTGTAATTAAATTTTGCTTGTGGAACAAATCAAATGTACAGTCTGTCTTCTGGATATTGTTAAAGGAAAAAGTTCTATTTCTAGATACAAAGGAAGTCTAGAAGAGTTAACCATCTATTCCCATCCTCAAAAAATTGATGTTTACCTCTTCCAATTCATGTAAATGCAGATAATGATGCACAACTTTAATTTACCCATATTGTAATATACACTCCTAAGTTCTCTGAAGGAATGTTACTGTGATTTATAGTATACTTTTGATTGAATGTAACTGTTTTAAGAAAAGCATTAACACTGCAGACTTGATTGCATACAGGAATACAGGTTGGTACTGTATCAGGCCTACCTATGACTGGAATTGTTGAAATGGGTTTGCCTATAGCTGGAGGGCAATCAACGGTTCATACACAACTTGATCCAATGGTGAGCATGATTTCTCAATCACCAAATACCAAAAATCTGTCATTATGGATGAGATATGAAAGAAAACCATGTTGTAACTCATTTTGCATTGTTTTGGGCGAGGAGTTTTGTACAGTCTTTCTCTGTCTGTCACTCTTCCAAGGACACTTAGGTATGTGTATGGCTAATGAAATCTTGTATTTGTTTTCAGGCTCATATGGCATATCCGATCCTTGATCCCTATTACTGTGGGCTTGTGGCTTCATATGGATCACCTATGGTTGGTTCTCTCTGTCTCTCTCTCATGCATGCTTAGGCATACTCATAGAAGAAATACTATCTTTGGCTATAATCACCTGTCAAAATTAATGTGTTTGTGTTTCTACATCAGTGAATATAACAACATAGAAGTGAACATATGTGGAAAAAATGGAAGTATTCCATGTATAAACTTCCAAAGCATAGAATGTTTTTACTTTTAGAGACATTCCATTATTTCTGTATGTGAAGTGTCACCAATCAGAGATTTGGGTTGTACCCTAGTGAGCATCATCATCCCATGTTGGACATGTTGGGGTGATGTTTGCATTTTAGATATGTTATATGCCCCTCTCCCTAGATTTATTTTGTCTCTTATAGCATAAAGTTTCTTCTGTAATATTTCTCGATACTGCAGTAGCTCTTTCATTTACATCCTACATTACAGTCTAGATTTAGTTTTTAGTTCGCATCACATTATGATTTTAACATTTTTGGGTCTCAGGATTCATACTCCAATTCGGCCTCTATAAAGACATTAATAAAGTCTTTCTTTCTCTCCTTTATCTTAACAGTTTCTATGAATTCTGACGGGTTATGGGGGCTCAGTTTTATCAACAGATGCTTGGAGTTCAGCAAGTTCGTCGGCTCCTACCATCAGATATGATAGAAGAAGAGCCAGTATATGTGAATGCTAAACAATATCATGGAATCATGAGAAGACGCCAATCTAGAGCAAAAGCAGAAATGGAGAACAAACTTGTCAAATCTAGAAAGGTTTGTTATGTTATGTGCCCAAGATAGATGCATCATGTGTTTTTCTTATAAAAACAGAGAAAATAAAGGATTGTTAAGATATGAAGTTCGTTTTCCACATTAGACAAAATAATTCTATTCATATTCAGAATAAAACTTCTTGTTTCAGCCTTATTTGCATGAATCTCGCCATCTCCATGCAAAGAGAAGAGCAAGGGGTTGCGGTGGAAGATTTTTAAAAGTAAAATCAGATGATGATTCCAAGACCAGCTCCAGAGAGTAGAGGAGGAAAAGCTCATGAAAGGAACGTTACTTTCGATGAGCAAACTGAACAAGGGATACTACAGAATAAGTAATGAGGAATGCGGAAACTAAATTGAACTTTCATGAAAGTGCCATTGTGATAAGACCACCTAGTTGTAGAATTGTAGTATAGTTTTTAGTAGCCTGGTAGATAACTCTATTGTAAGGTAAAAGCTCATTCATCAGAAAATGTGTGATGATGCAAGGTAGTTCAGTATTGTAAAAAAGAAAAAAGAGAGCATAGTACTACAAACCTATCATATTTTTCTCCTCTTCCATGTGTACATTAGGCTTAGGTTTGCAACATGTCACCAAATGCATAATTGTACCTACATAACTTTTGTACATGAGGATATGGTTGGATTTTAACTTCTGAACGTGAAGTCCTGCATCTTGCAGCAGAGGGTTATCTAATTCTCACTCATTTAACTGTGTTATGTAGAATGCTCATGAGATAGTGACAGTAATGATAGGTCAGGGTTTCAATTGATCTTCAAAAACTAGAGCCCTTGGTCTATCTAATCTATGGTGAATAAATAGTATGAACTAACATGTAGAAGTGACTATAATCATCTAATTTATTGGCAAAGTACAACAATATAGCTGCTACTTGACATTGAGTAGTTGAGAAATACTGTCCACATTACCCAATTTATCAGTGCACGTTCATGGAGGTAGTTACAAAAGACATAGGACTGCCTTCCTAAAAAATGTTTATTCACTAAATGTATCACAGATTTCAACTACTTTATTAATAGTTCAACAATAAGTACTTTATCTATACCAATATGTATACAATGTAGACTTGTAATGCAATAAAAATGCAGGATCTATATGTTCTGTGTTTCCTTCTTAGTAAACAAAATATATTGTAAACAGGATCTTATGTTCACCATTTCACTCTTGATCAACTATCAACTTTAGTCACTCAAACGGTCTTGTTTGTACTAAAGTAGCATGTGTAAAACATTTTCTATGAAAATACCCAATTGACGTTGCCTAAACATGGCTAAAGAGTATCATGGGAATTACAGCATTTACTCTAGCAATGCAATCTATCCTGGAGTGCTCTCAAGGTATATGACTGCCCTCTCTTGCAAGCACTGAGTACGTCATTTCCCTGGTTCCATTGGCATGCATTCCAAGTCCACCAACCATTTAAAATGTATGGCCAATAATATGCATCCAAGACAGACTCAAGCTTGGAATACTGCACCGAATCATAAATAAGTCCAAATAACACAATAAAAGCCACATCCTTGCTCATCCATTGATTCAAACTCAAACAAAATTTTATCTTTTAGTCATTTATACAACATGGATTGGAATGATCCAGGAAGCTTCCAAGGTTTTTCAAATTTATATACTCGGTTAAGCTCCTTCAGAGAAACAACTTGAACAATTTGTTGCTCAGCAAACCATCAATTTTGACCCATGGTGAGCGAAGGCAACTATGCACAGAATAATTTGAGTGAAACAATATAGAATCAACCATCTGCTAATGGAGCAATCCCCAGTTTGACCTATCAGTGAAATTAAATGAACAAGAGGATCAGTGATCAGATATTTCCAGACTATCCTGTATACTATGCCATTTGCATAGATACAAAAGCACTATGGCCGATTTCTTATCTTCACATCCTACTGGTTTGAAATTCCTTAAATGCATTATTTCACCCATTACTTTGTTGGACGAGGATGGATAAGCATTATCTCATCCATCACATTATTCTAATTAAGAGGACACAAACACACAACATCAAGTAACAAGTCCTTGCATATCCTTGAAAATTGATGTGTGGAAGTTCTCAATACCAAAAACACAATACAAAATGTTGACGGGTCAAATTCCATCCCAAAAATATCTGCATCCATCCAAATGAAGACCTTTGTATGTACTTCAAATGCCGATAAGTTGATGTTCTCATCTCAGAAACACACATGCATCAAACAAATGCACCCACTTTCACTTGCACTGAAACATTAGGTAAAGTTTTTTTCAAGGAAAATTACAGTATTACCAAAGTGTGCTTGGAATCACATGACTTTGACTTCCATTACTAAGTAGGCTTCTAGTTATATGCTCATTATGCATTAATTATGAAAACCAGAAATAACTTCCATTACTTATTACTCTTATTAGAAGCCGTTGCCATCAGATACTTTACGAATTGATTTATTGTGGCACATTCAGGTGAAATGATAATCCTTGAATATGACATTAAGATAATATAAATCCTCGTCCCCTTTTCCGTATGTGCTTAATCAGAAAATTTTAATACAGTTATAGGCTCCAACTTTGACTAAGCTTATTTAGATAATTTCGAAAATGACAAAAGGTAAATATCATCTAATCAATTCATCTAATCACGAAAGGTAAATATCACTGTAAAATTCCTCAAATTTATATTTATTTATGTAAAACCAAAACTGAAATTGAAAAGGGAATAGGGAACTTACGGCATACATACCAACAGGTAACACGGTAGTAGCTGTGGCTGGTGCCTCAAAACAAATTTTGCTATAAGGATGTCCACTTCGCTCGTAATCAGGATTACCAATCCCAGTCATAATCCCAGGCCGACAATGCTTTTGCTTTTGCTTCTGCAATACCTCTGGCTGGCAAGAAAATAAATACATTCATCAACCACCATATTAAAAGCTAACATGTTCTATAGACTGTTTTTTGTTCACAACTAGACCAAAACACTTCACTTATATACACATATATGTACTTATTACATAGCACAATGCATATACCAAATGCTAACTCATACAGAAATAAGGCGTCTTTCACATATCATTGAAGGGGTTTTTGCAATCAAGATGAAGGAGGTTTCATTTTCATATTCTGTTCGGACTCATGTTCCAGATCTTTGTTTGTATAAGTGAGACATAAGCGATCCAATATTGATATAAAACAATATTTTCATGGTGATGCCCATGATATATAATATTCGTGGGCATTTCAATGCAGGAGAAATATCGTGTGTAGGATTGGCATCGAGATGCATCTTTTCTGAAAAACGTTTGGTAAAATCATCGGCATCATCATCATAAACATATCCTCATTATTTTAATTTCGTCACTGATTCTCTATTCTAGATTGTCAAGAACATACCATACGTTGAGAGAAACTCAACTCTTTATTTCTTCTATGCTCCATCTCAAGGCATGCTATGAGACCATCAACCACCCAATCGTTCCCATTGATCACCTGAATCTTCACATGATTTTTCAGCAATACTTGTTTTTGATCTCCCTCAACAAGATTTTTTTGGCATTCAACATGATCATGCTCCATGCGTTCAGTATCACTCTTGTCTTTAAGCTTTGAGATGAAGATCCACAGCCCTTTCAAGTCTTTCTCCACCTCTTCCTCTCTCTTCTTTGCTTCCTCAAGCTTCCATTGAAGATGCATCATCTCCATGTATTCATCATCCTTGTCACCAAGGGCTCCTTCTAAGCCTATCTGACTCTCTGCTCTTGAATGAAACGAAACAATTATTCAAGTTCTTCAGAACAAAAATATTAGGTATAAAATCATTTAGGACTACTTAAATAAAAACATCTTGAGCCTTAAACACTACCACTCACTCACAAACAACAGATATACATCATTCCAGTATTAGAAGATACATAAGACTAAAAATAATACATCCTGAAGCATTAGTAACTCACCTGCAAAGCATGGCTTGATGAGTACTCTAGCACACATTGATTCTTGGGAAGCAATAAGGTCTTTTTCAACATTTTCATTCTCATCAGAAAGCCTTGACACATCCTTGCCTTCCATGAAATCGAGTTTGTCTTGCTTCAACTTCTCAATGTCAGCTTCCTAATTGCATTTAAAAGACGAAGAAAAAACCTAAGTCTATAACTAAAACTTGTTTAAAAAACATGTGCGATTGATAAATGAGAGATAGAAATCACTGACAGCACCTGAGGTTGCAACACAAGCTTCGAAATACTCTCTTGAGAACAGGTTTTGTTTAAGAAATTGTAACCTGAAGTTTCATGATTATTTATACTTTCCTTCCCTTCCGACCTTTGGTTTTCCATGCAAATCTCACAGTCTTTGTACTTAACACCAGTCTTTGTTTTCTTCTCACTCTCTATACTCTTCTCCTCTGTCAGTGTGGCAATCTGGCTTCTCAATTTCTCTATAATTTCCTCAAGTTGTTTATTTGCAGTTACTTTCTCTTGAAGCTTTTCTTGGAGCACCCGATTGTCGGCAGTTTTTATCTGAAAAAACAGAAAAAACGAAACAATTTAACACTTTGACATAATAATGAATATTAACGACATAAGAGATGATGATAGTGCACTCTTATGGATACCTCTAACTCAAACTTCATTTCATTTAATTGATCCATTAGCAGCTTCTCCATCTACACAATAAATGCATAACAAAACATCACCAGGAAAACAACAATCATATACTCAGACATATTTATCCAATACATATATGATGTGACAAACATGAAAAATCCAAGCGAAGAGTAAGTATCACCTGTGACATTGTTTCAGGAGTGTTAGCACTAGGAAAGAGAGATTCCCCTGTCTCTATGATACGCTTCTCAAGCCTGTCCATCCGCAAGTTTTTCTCTTCAATCTCATCTTTCAACGTTTGGATCCGGACCTTTGGTAAAGGATTTTTCATTGCAGGTTATATTCAATTTTAAATTTCATTGAAGAAGAAAAAAAAACCATGGAAAAAATAAATTTGAATAGTCATAACAAAGAAAATAACATTCTGAAGAGATAGCAGAGAAATTAAAAGAAATTGAGGATAAATAAATAGCTTTGACCATACAGAAGACACTGTTTTGTTTGATTTTTCAGGAACACTAGACGCCATTTGTTTTTAAGCACAATAATACCACATGGCTCTACTTAAAATGTTTTCATATGGCTCATTTCTTTTTTAATTAAGTCTTTTATCTGGTTGTAGTTGATCTCTTTTTTTAAAATCTTATGTATGTAGCTGAAGATCATTGAAGCTAACATTAACTATTTCCTCACATTTCTTGCTTAATTTAAAGCTCATGTTAAGTTTTAAAACATGATTAGGGTGTTTTCTCTGAAGGAATTACGCATATAAAAACTCAGAAATTCAACAGAAATCCCATCATGAGAAACAACCTGTAAAGCACTGTCATCGGGGTTCCTTGCAGCCTCCTTGAGCATCCTCTTCAATGAACTAGTATTTAAAGCAACATCACCAGTAAGCATCTTAATTTGTTCTCTTAACAAATCTATTTGGTCTGTCATTGTTTCCTCAGTCTGTCAAATCATATATTATTAAAGTTGTTAAGATGAAAGTTTTTAAAATACAAATCAGCCATATAGCACATAACAAAGTTATAGAACTCACCGGTGTCGGTCTCCATCCATGAGAAGTTGTAATAAATAGTTCACCTGCTTGTGTGCGGTGTAACTGATTTTTAGAATCAGAAGAAAACTCACTGGACCAAGAAATAAGCTGTTGTTGCTCTTTCGTTTCCAGTAAGGTTTCAGGCTGTCCAGTTACCGACATGACAGAACTAGAACTGCTGTCCGAGCGCTCTAACCGTATACTTGAGGCTGAACTTCCTAACATGCTATATTCAGCTCTCTCAAGTCTCTGCAACTAATAGGACAGGTCATCTCTCATACAAGGGATTCAAATGATAGCTAGTTATGTTCATTGATGCATTCATTCCTTCATTTCTTACAAGAAACTGAAATGCTAGAATGTTTCCTTCTTTATTGACACGTTCACTGATTCATATCTAGCAAGGAATACAAATCCTTGCAAGTTTCCTTCATTTATCCATTCCTTTTAATGCAATGCATTATAATACTGGTGGGAAACTTCAACACGTGATGAAAACCCACAAAACGTTATTATATTGAATGATTCCCTAGCTGAGTCACTCGCACATTCACATAGTCTCCTGACGTTTCTGTCTCTATTCCATGAGAGATGACATATGAGACAGCTATCTCTACAAATGCGAGATGAGAGGTGACCTATGAGAGATGAGATAATTGTGGCTCATCATAAATATATAGAATTATTAAAAACTAAAAAAAATAAGACAAAACTACTGTCAATTCTTACATCATCTTCTCCAAAACTGTGTCGTCTTATTCTGGTTACAGATAATGGCTCAGCTATCGGAGCCGCCACGCTTGTCTTACTTGATACAAGTATCAGCTTTGTCAGCCTTTGGATGCGTGCCATCAAAGCTGTTTTAGCTTTCTCCTCTTCTTCTAACCTGGACTGCAATTTAACTTGCCCGGCCTCCAGCTACACATGAAATAAGAACCTCTACTACATATATCGGCATCGATTGTGTATTTGTTTTCTATATTTTTAAGGACTTATTTGGGTTTCCATTCTAGAATAGAGACAAACCTGTTGACGTAGAATGATGATATCCTTTTGTTGACCATCACTACTAAGGTTAGCGTGATTTTTATTAATCATACCTTGCTTCAAATGGTCTAGCTCTTCCTTCAAAGTTATGATCTCTTTTTGATATTTCTTTATCAATGACTTCTCATCCAATATCTATAGATAAAAGAAACAAAAGCAAGAAAAGGAAAAAGGAGACACGTTTCTCACTATGATTCTGACTTAATCCTTAAGCTATCTTAAATATAACGAAAATAAACATACATACAGTATTGGTAGCTGCCTGCATTTCTACTCGTTTGGCTCTTTGAGCAAATTTGAGGGTATTGTGTGTCTCTTCGAAGTAGCTTGATGCTGGTGTTATTGTGCAGATTAGCTACAAAACCCACAATCATTACAAACAATGTCAGTTACACACAAATGAATTCCACTTCCATTACAAAAAACAATGAAGTGAAAAAACATACAGAAACGCGACCACGGCCGCTTAAAGAAGATTGCAGCAGGCGGGTTAGTTTTGAATCCCGGAATGGAACATGTGTTGGTTTCCCCTCACTTAGCTTCCCAATAACGGTTCCCAAGGTCAACAAACTTTTATTGATGTATGAACCCTCTTTTCTCCTGACTCCTGTAGTTTCAGTCTTAGAGCTCTCTGATCCAGCTAAATCAATTAAATTCTGCCACATCATTTTAAGTGTTCATCATAAAAAATACACCTAAGCTCTGACATTCAGTATTAAAGTCCTCTAATCCAGATAATCTAATATACATATGCATATGAGCACGTGAAAATAACATTGCTTGCATCCAGAAACGGATGCTCTGTCTATACACACAAATATTTATATATAAAAGAATTTAGTAGGAATCTAGATGTTTCTATAATTTAAACTACAACTGCACATGATGCATACTTACCAGCAGTGATAATGTTACATTTTTATCGTCAACATCAGATGAATGAGGGCTGCTTTCAATAGTCTGACCAAAACGAGGTTGATTGATAAGCCATCAAGAATAATATTGCCAATTTATTAGAGATACACACTAAACTACTGTGAAATATCACCAGTGTGAAAATTGTATGGCTTCTACTGCTAAACATATTGAAGTTGTTTGATCCCACATGCCGATGTTCTGATTGGAAGAGTAAACACATCTTTAGGCACATGAACGTTCATGAACTTCCTTTTTTGTTTGAAATTTACATTACCTTCTCCAGCTGCAATAAGGGAAAGGGCGTGGGCAGGTGACAAAACAACTTCTTCTTTCACACCTTCAACATATGTTCCCTGCATTAATCATGAAATATATAAAATTCATCAAACATTATCACTGAAAAGCACCAACTCCAACATGTACCAGAACACCCAAAAGTTTCCGGTACATGTACCAGAACACCCTTAAGTTTCCAAAATATTTAACAGAATACCCCTTTGCAATGGTCAAATCATTGTGGAAATTTCGTAAGGGTATTGTGATGATTTTCAGAGGGGTATTCTGGTAATTTCTTAGGTGTGTTCTGGGGGTATTAATAGATGCAAACAAAGATGGGGGTAATTTTTGTTGTGTATGATTTGCCATTCCTACCTGGGAATCTTCCCTAATCCTTAAGTTTTGTTGAGATGGATTTAGCAAGTCATTGATGACCTGGAACACTACATCACTTTGTTTATAACCATTAACCAAAGAGAGCCTCTTTAATCCACTGCCCTCAATACTATAGACGTGCTTACTCTATTAAAATCAAGTCCTCACCTCATTATAGATCTCGACATATGAAACACGAAGAAGATATTCACGACCTGGAGTCTAAATAATATTACATATATATAGAAAAGGACATTCAAACTCAGAAGTACTTGTATTTTTTTTAATGATGAGATAGAAGCATTGATGATTCGGAGGCATTGTGAGAATTAAATAAAAAAGCCTTACATCTTGAATATAGCTAAATACATCCTCCACTGCCAAAGGTATAATTCCTGGAGAGTTTTGATCACCCTGCAGGGCCAGGCCATTCACATTACCCATTACACCACAAAGGAAAATTTAACACTAAACATTTATGACATGTTTTTTGTGTGCATAATAGAGAAGGTCACATGATAAAACTCTTCAGAGTATAACATAAACCACAAAGTGTTTATTTCATCACTGATGTGATCAGGTTCAGAATAAAATGGCTAATTAGTGCATAATTAAGAAATATAAACGCTTACATGCATAGTGTATGTTTTTCCACTGCTTGTCACTCCATATGCGAATACTGTACCTATTCATACAAATTTCCATGTAACATTTCTGAACGGTTATATCATATATACTCTCTCTCTCTCTCTCTCTCTCTCTCTCTCTCTCTCTCTCTCAACATCAACTTCTCACAAAACTGTGCATAATTCATTCACTCTGATAATGGTTCTTGATGCTTTATACGAGCACAAGTTATACAATTAATGACACAAACATTGCATAATTCATCCACTCTGATAACGGTTTATACAAGCACAAGTTATACAATTAATAACACAAGCAATTTATATGTCAAGCACAAGTTATACAATTGTACGACACACTTAGCAAAATTTCAATAATCTCAGCTTTTCAATTAAATGTACTTAAATGTACTGCATGATTCAAGGCTAATACTTGGCATTAATTAGCACAGTATACAAAACTATTTAATGCTCTCTGATAAGCATGCAAAACCCAGCATATAACTTGACCAAAAAATACAAGTTTGCAACTATTTTTGCGTCACACTAACTTCATTAATGCATGAAATCTGTAAATCATGTAATACCATTAATTCCTTCCATTGCTCCTTGAATGACATGCCGGGCAGCTGAATCATATACCAATTTGGTTGTCGTGGCAGGACCAAATACAGTATCTTCAAGTAGAAACAAAAGAAAAACATATATAGCAACTTATACGAACATCCAGATTTGTACCTGCATTACAAGTTTACTTATCATACAAAATCTCTTCAATTTTACCAAAAGCATAAGCTGTTTCATGATTGAATTTGCTCCGAACGATCATTTCACCATCTGGATACCACGAGATGTCATCCCCTCTCTGGATCTCTCTTCCACTAATATAAACAGAAAAATGATTCAAAACTTTTTCCTAACCCACAAGATTAATTGCACTAATATTGCAATTTGATACTTAATCCAGAGCCGAGAGTATTAATTGCATTCCAAGGGTTATAAAAACCTTCACATCGCAATGACCTTACGTTCAAATTATTTTCATTTTCCATGATATATCATCAAATTAAAATGCATTGTTAACACCAATCAAACTAACGATTAACAATAAGATCTCTTATTAGTAATATGGCCCATAACATTGCTAATTTGTGTTTCCAATGACCATTCTCATTCTTTTCTTCCATAACTGCTGCCCACAATATATATGCCATGTTAACTGTTTGAAGCTTAATGGGTTGATTTTCTGGCAGATTGTTTATCAGGAAAGATTAACCCAATGACTATATGCAAAATGTGCCTTGGGCAATACTACCTTCATCACTAATTATGTAAATGATGTTTGAATGGTACATTTTTTGCTTTGAATAATAGGTGGTATTACTCCTATGGTATGTAATATTCTCATTTATCTAGAGTGTTGTACCTTTTATTTGCTAAGAGTGAATAATTTTCTGGATTTGATCTCATGGTTTTTATCCCTCCTAGATGGTTTTCCACGTTGAAAGTTATGGTGTATTATGCATTCTTTTCATTGTTGTTTATCTTAAATAACTTGCATCCGTTTATCTGGTGGTCTTCATGAATTTGATCAACAATATGTATAATTGATCTTGATAAGGTATATTATCTCATTAGCACGAAAAATCTCAAATCAATGAAATGTTTTGCACGTATGTATCTAGTATGTATCTACATCCATGTACACATATATGCATATAAATGCACATAAGACGTAGACACAAGCATGCAATATACACATATCTATAATTTTTTTCCCAACAGAACAGCATTGTATATATACACATATCATATATAGTTGTCAAATTCAAATGATTTGTGAAATTGAGGTTTATGATAGTTTTGTCACATTGATGGGGTCCTTTGTATATATAACAAGTATTATCAATTGTGATTCAAATGTGTGTGTGCACATAACTACCATACCCGGAATCTAACTATACACACATAATTACCGTACTAATACAATCATATTTGTATTGTGGAACTATTATTAAAATCCAATGAAAAGCAATGGATCAAATTTGCGGAATGAGTCAATGAATAGAATCAATCAAAGAAAGAATGGGGCTGATTGAAAGTAAAGGTTATAAATTTACTTACTAACCTTATTGGTCTAAATCGAATGATGACTGAGATGCACTCTCTACCCTTCATTACAGAATCCGCATCGCTAATCATTAGTTTCTGATGACGATAATGGATACTAAAGATATGATTATCATGATTATGTCCTGGACCATGGTTTCTCATGAGGTATGAAGGGCCTCAACATGCTAGCTGCCATGGAGAAGATGAAGAAGAGGAAAACATGAGACGCAGAAAACGGAGCAACAGAGAAAGAACTAGTGTCCAGAAGAGAGAGAGAGAGAGAGAGAGAGAAATGGAGATCGTGAAGAGAGATGGTATGAAGGTGAAGAAGGTGGTCTCTCTCTCTCTCTCTCTCTCTCTCTCTCTCTCTCTCTCTCTCTCATTGTATTCGTATTCGTATTCGTATTGTGTATTTGTATTTGTATTTTGTATTTTTGAGTAGGTTTTTAATTTGTACTCGTATTTATATGTATTTTTGCATTTTCTTTTTCTATGCATTTTTTATTTTAATATTTTGCAATTATATATATATATATATATATTGAATTTTTTCTATTTTTGTATTTTATGTTGATTTTATTTGCATTTTATAATTGATTTTTTTTTTATATTCTTCTTTGTTATTTTTGTAGTTCACAATATTCTCTATTAATCATGTTTAATAACAACATATTGTGTTTTTATTTGAATTGCGTATCTTTATTACTGGTCTTAATTGATATTTATTGTTTTTAATATGTGTATTTATTCGTTTTAATGATTTTTGCATCATGATTGTGCTATGTGTGTGCTTATGTGTGTGCTATGTGTGTGTGTGTGTATTTTTTTTCAATTGAATTGTTGCCCCCCCCCCCCAATCTTTGTTCATTCATGTAATAGACATGATGATTCTTTTCTTATTACCATAAATACCCTTCCAATGACATACATAAATCTTGCACGAAATAAACCAAATTAAGAATTTTGAAATTCCCTAGATGCCCTCCTAATCACTCTTAAGGTTTTGCTTGTTAGTTAGCTAATAACTGGTTAATCATTAGCAAACAAAAAAACCCCAGCAAAACATAAACCAAGATTCAACATAAACACTGAGAATCCAAAAGTAAGCACCCACAATTTCCGAATGTGGCCAATGCAAGCCCCCAAAAGTTTGGCCAAATCGAGTAATGAATGTGTTTTCGCACCCATGAAGGAGGATTGAAAGTTTTGTAAATCTGTCATGGGCTCTATAAGCAGCCAACATCCACACATATGCGTTTTTCTCCGACACGTTATAAGGAGAAAAACCTCTTAGCCATCTGTAACATACTTCTTTGTTTCCCCAAACACCCTGGGTCAAACCCCCAAATGAGAGAAATGGGGGACCCTGTAATTCCTTTGACACGCATTGGAAGGAAGGGCACTCAGGGAAATAAAGAAGAAGTGGGGAGGACCATTTGGATAATTAAAGGTCTTTGGGGTATTCATATGTACTTCACTAGATTAAGACGAGGCAAGCTTCATGAAGTGTTTACATCAATTAATGACATTTATGATTTATTATTCTCTCTCTGATTTCGATTTCTTTGTCACTATTTTCGGGGCGAAGTCATCAAAATGAGGAGAGGTTTGGTGATCTACGACCAAAAATAAAGTGTTGTTCTCTAAAAGAGTTTAGCAATTGCATGTCGAGCCACACCAAAAAGTATTGATGTGAACTAAATCGATAACTTGGTCTTTGCCATTTATAATCACATAAGATCAACATTTGAGATAAATTATGTGAGAATTGAGAAGAGCTCAAACCATCCCATCCATACGAGAAGGGGACATCATTTCATAGTGTTTTTCTAAATGGAATTAGTTGAATCCTTATGGTAACCAATAGGCACTTGTCTATTTGTAGGTTGTTGGCAAAGCAATTAAGAAGCCCCCCATTGTTGATGAAGTATCACCATATGATCCAAAATACAATGTTTGCGCATTGATAACAAAGTGACTCAAAATGCAACATAAATTGTATAGGCACTTGTCTATTTGTAGGTTGTTGAGAAAGCAACTAAGAATCCCCCCATTGTTGATGAAGTATCACCATATGATCCAAAATACAATGTTTGCGCATTGATAAAGAGTGACTCAAAATGCAACATAAATTGTATGTTGTGGAGATTAAAGGCATGTGGTTTATAATAAACTTTGGAGTGGGAGATGTTATAATGATTTTGAAACGTATGCCTATAGGCACCACACTAATCAAACCATTATGACATGAATATCTCCAGAAAGGCAAACATTTGTGGATAACTCTACTTAATTGAGAAGGTTCAAAAGGATGAGTTTGATTAAACACATTGCAGACAAATATTTACTTGTTAAATTGATAACAATATGTAGGGTTTCTTGGGTTTAATAGTCATTGACACACTAATTGTGTTAATAATTTGATACTATAACCAGATTTTATTGATCTTAATATGAAATTAGGAAAGGCATCCTCAGTTCAAAGGTGGATATTGTTATCTCGATAACAATCTTTTCCTGACTCAAGGCAAATTACCAACATTTACAAATCCAAACCAGGTTTATTTATGTTTGCGCCTTCTCAACTTTATCTAAATAAAGAAACTTAAGTTGGGTGTGTTGGGAGATGTTGGCCATGATGGATGGCTTGAGATTCTTCTCAATTCAAACCCAAGGGAACAATGACACATGTCGAAATGTTTGGTGATTTATGTAGTTGACTTTGGACCATTTGATTAATCTTAGCATCGTGCTTGACCAAGTGTTTATTCTCTCGGAGTGATGGAATTGGTGAATGGGATTATGTGAAGGCAAGCAAGATGACTCCATCATACAATTTTCAGGATAGATCCCATCATACAATTTTCAAGATAGATCCAATATTGCGAGTTTATTGTTACAAATATTACTTAAGGCTTATGGTTCATGGGCATTTGGATCTATGGTTATTTTATACTTTTTGAGTCTTCATGTGCAACTATTTGCGTGTACAAGTATGTGTGATTCCTAAGACGAGTTATTCTTCCTTGGTTGTCATTGTTCGTCCTTCAGTTGTACATCAACATCACACCACATCTAAGTTCTTTGTATCATATATTTTCGTACATATAAACTTGTTGTGTGTTGTTGTTCATCATTGTGCTCACCGTCTCACACTAATGATGTGGTTTAGTACGGTATGATACATGAAATATTTCAATTAAGTACTTTTTCATAATATGATGAGCATTGTGCTAAAAATAATGGTGTAAATAACCATAAAATTATCAATTCTAATTTTTTCATTAAAAATGTAAGAAGTACTATGCTACTAAGATGACGTTTGATTTTGTCAAACTGTTGTTTTTCTAGAAGAATCCATGTGTTTTAGGCATGGTATATGCACATTGTCTACTTATATCTAATTAGATTCATATTAATATTGTCTTGCATGAGTGTACAATCCACAATAAAGTGTCAAGAATTTACCATAAGAGATGTAGTGAGACTCTTAATAGACAATGCATGCAAAAATTGAAGTACATAGATACAATAGCTCATCAATCTACAACTCTCGAACTTTGATTTCATTTAACAATAGTTTAACAAATTGCTTATTTGTAGCTCATCCCTATTCATGTAAGAGCATTTTCAAATATGTATGAATGTATGCTACTAAGAGAGAAGCCTACTTTAGAAGTGTGAGTCAACTCATAGGTTTTGGGTTCAAATTTGTTTTTTTCCAAAACAAAATATCCTTCCATTAGTTTTAAAAAACCTATCAAGTGCAAACTACAAAAGAGATGAAAAAGAAGAGGAAAAAGGACTATCCCAATGACTAGCCATGGATCCTGCCGCCTACTTTCATCATACCAGAAAATGACATCATAATAATTAGAAACCTTACACAGGCCTTCAAGGATACAGTTGTATAGCATCCTCATTCTTATCCTACTCAATATATCCCAATAACATGGCAAGCCGTTGTATCATATCTCCTCGAATCATATGTGATAAATGGCGACCTTCAACTTGCCTTCATTACATAAGACTTTGCAAGTATAATTATTCGTGATCGCTCCAACATGTATGCTATCATCTCAAAACCGTAGGTCCAATCGAAGCTTCAACCATTGTTTCACAACGTCTTGTATATCCTAAGTAAACAAGCTTCCAACCTGGTTCTATATTCCCTCCATTCTCTTGAAACTACCTCGTATACATGAAGACAATAAACCACTACACACTTAGCAAAGGTTTTGCGAACTCGCAACTTGTGAGTTTGAGCTTTTGCATTTCTTCATTTAGCATTGCCTTAAAGAAGACAATTGTGTTGTTTTCAACCATTGCCCTTGTGTTTTGGGAAATGATTTGGGAAATGATTTGAAAAGTCATCTTTCAAGGAGCTAGCTATAAGTAGGCATAACCTCAAACAAAAAATACACAGACGTCTTTTAAAGAACACAAACATCAACTAATAATTAAATTAACTTTTTTATTGTTATAATAATTATGCCATTAAACTCGCACTAAAAACATGAATCATTATTGTAATGAACGGAACATCAACAATATAAGATTAATGATATAAGGAACAAGCTTTACACTATAGTTCACATTGGTAGAATGGTTATATTTCAAATTGGACTAGCCTTCCAAACACATAATGTACGAGGGTGAGCTTTGTGGCATGAAAACTCTATAGTATGGTAAACTCTTGAATCTATAAATGTTTAAATTGATAGGTGATAAGAAATCATGTTTGTATTTGGTAAATTGGTAAACTCATTACAAACACTAAATCATGATTTAGTGTTTGTTATGAGCTTGTGATCCATGTATAGCTCAAATATTGTTGATCCACGCCGTCTCTTAAATATGATTTATACGTTTTGGTTGCAAACTAGAACAAATGCCATATGTTTTGAGGACTCTTAACATGATATGGTTGCTTGGCCTTATCCCTATACTTGTCAATTCATATTGCTTACATGGTGAAATTTAGTGTGGTCTGATTTTGTTACGTCTTATTGTCTAGAAAGTCATCAAAGAACCCTTGTTTTTTTTTAATGCATCACACTTGCTTACTAAGACTCGCTACTTAAGTGGTTTGGTATTCACTTGGATACCAAGTTTTGCTCTGTATTCAGTGATACCTTTCATTGTTTTGAATAAACAAAACCTAAAAAAGAGTTTTTTGGAGGCAATTGGCCGATGGCTTGCCGACTGCAGATGCGTGGATCCTCGCAGGGGATTTTAACATGACTTTGTACACAGAGGACAAGGTGGGGGGCATGCATACGGTGGTGCAAGGGTTAGAGTTAGTTGCATGGAATTTGCTTGATGGGCAGAATGGGGGTGAAAGATGCTTGGTATGTACTAAAAAAGCCTCGAAGCTCACTAAGCTTCTCAAGAGCAGGCTGCAATATCAATGGCTTTTGTATGTCTCGCATAGACAAAATACACATAACCTCGGAACTGGAAAAATATGGCAGTTGTTAGAGTTATGATCTAACGTAAGCATATGATAAGGATAAAACATATATTAAATAAGAAAGGAGAGAGAGAAAGAAGGGTGTTGATCCACCCGACCACCCCTGAGCGAAGGGATCGAGACGGACTCGAGCCTTGATCGGCGTCCCATACCATCGTCATGGCGTCGAGTTGTACATGGTGCTGGTGCACTTGCTACAAGAGTTTACCCACCACGAAACAGAGTCTCGTCGAAATCAAGAGATGATGAAATGAGGTTAGCTAAGCCTCATATTTATAGCGAGACCCAAGACCCCCATGCAAATTCACACTTGGCCTAATGGGTTGTCTCAATCCCGAGGATTAAAAGTAATCCTCCCCTTCTTTACACTCTCGTTTAACCCTAACACTTATCCACGTGTATAGAATACTACGGTAAATTCTCACCACAGGATATTATATGTTCATGCCCGTAACAACATCCTTGTTGAAATCATCATAGGTTCGGCTTACTCTGATCATATGTTGGTTAAGATTACATTGGTCAATGAGAGGAGGCACAAAAGGGACTGCAACCTGAGGATTAGAAGTAAACTTTTTGAGGATGCAGAGGTGGGAAGGAAGATAAGGAGAATATGGGAAAATAATCCAGCTAGTTGTGGTGCACTGGATAATCTTCGAGGAAAGATTATTGAAACTTCAATGTATTTGCCTGAAGAGACTAAAAATAGAATTGTGAGGTCTAAGGAAAGAGAGGTGAGATTAAGAAGATCGATAGCGGTTGCCAAAAGAATGCTTCAGAAAAATCCCAAGTGTCAATGGTCTAGATCAAGTCTTGAGGTTGCTAAAGAAACACTACAACGGTTGATCGCATCTAGAAACAAGATGGTATTCAGGAGTTCGACAACATGGTGGAGCGCGAATGGGGACAAGTTGAACCAACACTTTTTTAAGTATAAAAAACCGAGAACAACAATAGCTACAATCCTAAGCTGGTTAAGGAGGATGGTTCACTGTCGGAGGATGTATCAGAGATCATGGAGGCGGTCACAACACACTATAGTGGGCTACTCTCATCTAGTTATAGTATCCCCGACCAGCCTTCATTGGCAAAACTTGTACTGGAGGGAATGCAACCAGGAATTTCAGTTGATGCACAAGTTAATTTGTCCGGGCCATTCTTGGAAGAGGAGGTGTCAGACGCTTTGGCAAGTATATGTAGCACGTCTATTCCATGCTTTGACGGATTATCAAAAGTTTTTTTTGAATTTTTTTGGGAAGTGATTAAAGTTGACTTGGTTGCTGGTCTAAACGAGGCATGGGATATTGGGTACTTACTTGAGCATTTTAAGGAGGGGCTGATATTTCTAATTCCTAAGGTACATGGTATAATAACGGATGTGAGGCAATGGAGACCGATTACGTTGATCAACACAATCTATAAGATTTTTGCTAATATTCTGGCCAAGAGGGTCAAACCCCACTTGCATGCGCTAATTAATGTTGGACAAACAGGAAATTTCATGAAAAATAGATGTATAATTGATAATGTGTTGAACTTTAGGTGGCGATTGCCTTGGGAAAGACATATTGCATGTCTCATGCTTGACTTCGAGAAGGCATATGACAAAATACAGTGGCCTTTTTTAGACAAAGTCATGGAGAGGTTGGGACTACCCTCAAAATGGATATCGGCAGCGTTGGCCCTTTACAAAGGAAGCTTGAGTAGGGTGTTGGTGTTAGGGCATCGGGGCCCACCAATTCCATTATGTAGGTCTATCATGTAAGGGTGCCCGTTGGCCCCCTATCTTTATTTATTTATTTCAGAGGCATTCTCTTTCTTTTTAAATAGACTGGATGCAGGAATACAGGGATTAGTTGTCCCACATGCGTGCACGGATTTGCTGGACTCAATGTATGTAGATGACACTATGCTCTATCTGCAAGGCAACGACGGATTGAATTGTTTTGTAAAGCATCAGGAGGGAAAAATTAATTGGAACAAAAGTAGAGGGTTCTATGTAAGTCCAAACCCATGGTCGCTTTGGCGCGCTAATGTTGATTTTCAATGGGTCCCTAATGGAATGGCTGTTAAATATTTGGGCTTTTTGGTGGGAGTTGAGATTCACAAAAATCACCAGCTAAATCAAGTGAAAGACAAAATTAGAAAAAATCTTCGGTTATGGGCATTGTTAAGAATCAAGCTCAACTTGGTCTAGTGTGTGAACTCACCTTGAGAGTGAATAGACACTCCAACGGTCAAGAGTCACCATTATGTCACCTCTTTGTATTCTAGCATTTAGTATGAGTCATAGAATCATATTCTATAACACATAACTTATGAGCTTTCACATTCCCCATGCTCCACGAGTCTTGTAGTTAATAAAGAGAGAGGGTGACTATATAAAGCACCCTCCTCCCACCTTGTATAGTGTTAAGTATTTCTCCTTTGTTAATATACTTTTACCTTGCGTATTCTCTGTGTCTTACTCTCACTCTCTCTCCCTCTCTCATACACACACATAACTCACATCTCTTCCGCTTAACAAGAATCATATCCGATTCTTTACATGGTATCAGAGCGATTTGGTAGCTCGATCTAGCCCATTCGCCTCATCGTGATCGTGTGTTGTGCTCCACGCCGACGACCAAGAACCGGCTCATCGCTATCGTAGCTTCGCTACATAGCTCGCATTCGAAGAGAGAAGAAGAAGAAGAAGAATTGACATAATGAATACTCAAATGGGGAGCGCTCTCCCTACCGAGAAGTTGGATCGAAACAACTTCGCATCTTGGGAGTACAAGATGCACCAATACCTTGTCGGACAAGGCTATTGGAGCTACATCAAAGGAGCGCATGAAGACTGACCCGCCGAAGCGGCTCCCGGATACGCGACATGGGAGCAAGCCGCAAGCCGCGTGATGTATTTCTTGGCGACATGTGTTCACAATCACATGCTCGGATACATTCGTGAAGCCAAGACGCCGAAGGAGGCATGGGAAAATCTACGAAAGATTTTTGCGACAAACACAACCGCAAGAAGGCTTCAACTCCACCAAGAGTTGAACAACATTCAACAAAGGGACATGTCCATTACGACATACACCTCGTAGATCAAGGAGCTTTGCGATTCTCTCGGCTCCATAAGCATAAATATCGATGATGATGACATGGTTCAAATATGCCTCGGTGGCCTCGCACCACGGTTCGGCACGATGCGAACCGCCGTTCTAGCACGAGAGAAATCTCCCTCCTTCTTCGAGCTCCAATCCATGCTATTGGTCAAAGGAAACCATGTGCGTACAAGGAGCAATGAGTCGGAAGACCACATGCTCTACACGCACTCGAATGGAGCAAGAGGACGCGGACGGTCGAGAGGCCGATTCGGCCGAGGACAAGGCGGATGAGGTCCGACCTACGATAACAACTCCCAATTTCGGCCGGAAAACGGAAGCCAACGACGAACCTTCGCAAGAAGGGGGAGCGTCCACTCAGGCCCGAGCTCGGCCACCACAAAGAAGAGTGCCGAAAGAAGATGTGTTAATCGGCTTCCACAAGCCGACAACTCATGAATTACACGCACAATTCCGACTACGAAGAGTATAGCGAAATGTACGGGCACAAATACGACCATGGCGCAATGTTCATGATGAAACATAGAGCAAACTCTATGTCGGCCTCTACCTCAACTAGTGCCCTATATCCTGAGGACGTATGGTTTGGTCTCTGTTCGGCCAAAGAGGTAAGCAAACATACATTAAAAATGTCTTGCATGTTACCACCATCACGAAGAATTTGGTCTTGGTCGGCCAAATGGTTGAGCAAGGGATGCAAGTACGATTCGACCAAGAAGAGTGCTTCATCGAAAAAGAAGGCCGAATCATCGCACGCGAAAAGCACGAAAGCTGACTCTAACATAGAGCTATGGCATAAGCGAATCGGCCACATCAAACTCAAAGCGATGAAAACGAATCATCGCACGCGGAAGAAGAGAGGGCCGGATGTTCATTCTCGATTCACACGAGATGACATCCGCCATGTTCGCGAAAAGCACAAAAGCTGACTCCGACATAGAGTTATGGCATAAGTGAATCGGCCACATCAATCTCAACAAACTCAAAGCAATGAAAACGAAAGGAGTTGTCATCGGACTCCCAACATTCAAAGAGAAGGAGATTGAAGGTGTATGCGAAGCGTGCCAATTCGGCAAGCAACACCGACACCCATTCCCGAAAGAGTGGAACGTAAGCAAAGGTCTACTCGACGTAGTTCATTCCGACGTATGGGGACCGGCGCAGACGGCTACATTCGGCGGATGCCGATATTACGTGCTCTTCATCAACGACTTTTCTAGGCACACTTGGATCTATCCGATGCGGCAAAAGAGCGAAGTGTTCAGACACTTCCAAAAATTCAAGAATGAAGTTGAGAAAGCCACGGGCCGACATGTACGATGTCTCCGATCGGATGGCGGCAAGGAGTACTTCTCGGACGATTTCACGGCATATCTCCGAAAGGAAGGAATTCGACGAGACTTCACTTGCCGACACACTCCGCAACAAAACGGGGTAGCCGAGCGCAAAAATCGGCGCAAAAAGCTTGACCCGAAGTCGGAGAAATGTATTCTCGTAGGATACTCATTGGAGCAAAAGGGGTACAAGTGCTACAACCCCTCAACTCGAAAATCTCAAGTAAGTCGAGACGTCATTTTTGATGAGTGCACATCTTGGTACACACCAGAGAAAATCTCAACTCTGACTCCGCTCGACCCGGAATCCACCGAACAAGAGATAGAGGATGAAGATTGCCTTACGCGCATGTTCGAAGAAAGTCCGATCACGACCCGACTAAGCGGACCACAAGAGCCTTTGAGCGATCAAAGCACATCACGGCCTAGCCTGGAGATGGACAAAGGCAAGGCGAAAATGCCGGAATACGAAGACCATCGCTTCGACGATGATGATGAGTCGACTCACTCACTCGACAGTGAGTTCGGCGGCTTCGATGTACCAATCAGAGCAAAGAAAGCCCTCATCTCTACAAATGAAAAGCTCCGTCGCTCCACTTGTGAAAAGAATCCAGTCAACCGATTCGGCTAGAACGACTACATGGCATATCATTATGCCTTTATGATGAAGGTGGCGACAGTACGCGAGCCAGAAACATTTTTCGAAGCAGCCAAGGATTCGCGATGGATCAAACCATTAATGAGGAGATCCAGGCACTACGAAAGAATGAGACATGGGATCTCGTTCCCACCTCACCACACAAAAAGGCGATCAGATGCAGATGGATTTACAAAGTGAAGTACAACGCCGACGGTTCTGTCAACCGCTACAAAGCGTGACTCGTAGCGAAAGGCTACGCCCAAACGCACGGGGTTGACTACGAGGAGACCTTTGCCTCGGTGTGAAAGATGACGACGGTACGGACCGTAATTGCGCTTGCCGCGGCGAAAGGGTGGCACCTCCATCAAATGGACGTCAAGAACGCTTTTCTACAAGGCGAATTAGAAGAGGAGGTGTACATGATACAACCACCCGGCTTCGGATCACGCATTCATCCGAAAGTTGTGTGCTGACTCAAGAAGCCACTCTACGGCCTCAAGCAAGCACCGCGTGCTTGGCATTCGAAGATAACGCAATATCTTCATCAAATCGGCTTCCGTATGTCAAAATCGGACAACTCCCTCTACATACGAAGTGATTCCGCAAGTCTGATCGTCATCATCTTATATGTGGATGATCTAGTCATTGGAGGTGAGCATCTCGTCGAAATCAATAAGGTCAAATTCCTCCTTTCCGACAAGTTTGAGATGACGGACATGAAGGAGCTCCACTACTTCCTCGGCATCGAGGTAATTCGGACTCCGGCCGGAATCATGATCTCTTAACAGCACTACATCCTCAACTTGTTATACAAGTTCGATATGGTTGAGTGCAAATTCACGGCAACCCCGCTCGATCGCAATCTCAAACTGGATGCGAACTCTGACACCAAAGCGTGTGAGCCGACTCAGTATCGGCAACTCATCGGAAGTCTCATCTACCTCACGATCACTCGACCCGATCTCAGTTATTCGGTCCGTCTCCTTAGCCAATTCATGCAAACACCGCGTGATACTCACTTGGATTGCACTAAGTGAGTTCTACAATATGTGAGCGGCACAATGGATTGGGGCATCCTCTACAAGACCGTGATGCCAATACAACTCGAGGGGTACACAGTCGCCGATTGGGCTGGCTACAAAGCCGATAGCAGATCAACCTCCGTATTTGTTTTCTCCCTCGGCAGCGGAGCAATATCCTGGAGTAGCAAGAAGCAGCCTACCGTTGCTCTTTCAGTACGGAGGCGGAATACAAGGGCACAACCGTAGCCGTATGTGAAGTCGTATGGCTCAAAAGGATACTCAAGGATCTGGGCGTACCCATCAAGGATCCGACATCCCTTTACTACAACAACATGAGCAATATCTATCTGGCTCGGAACCCGATGTTCCACGCGCGGACAAAACACATTGAAGTGCACTATCACTTCATCCGAGAGCGCGTTCTAGCTGGCGATGTAGACCTACAACACATTAGCACCAATCTTCAAACGACCGACATCTTCACTAAAGGCTTAGGAGCCGACAAGCTATGACAATTCATGGCCGATGTCGGATTGACGATCCCTGACCTGCCAAGCTTGAGTGGGAGTACTGAAGATATTACGCAATAGCACGTGGATTCCCAAGGCTTTAGTGAAGATGTCGGTCGTTTGGAGATTTGCGCTAATCTATTGTAGGTCGACATCGCCAGCTAGAACGCGCTCTCGGATGAAGTGATAGTGCACTTTGATGTGCTTTGTCCGTGCGTGGAACACCGGGTTCCGAGCCAGATAGATATTGCTCATGTTGTCGCAGTAATGGGAAGTCGGATCCTTGATGGGTACGCCCAGAACCTTAAGTATCCTTTTGAGCCATACGGCTTCACATGCGGCCATTGTTACTCCCCTGTATTCCGCCTCTATGCTTGAAAGAGCGACGGTTAGTTGCTTTTTGCTGCTCCAGGATATTGCTCCGCTACTGAGGGAAAAAACAAATACGGAGGTTGATCTTCTATCAGCTTTGTAGCCGGCCCAATCGACGTTTGTGTACCCCTCGAGTCGTATTGGCGTCGCGGTCTTGTAGAGGATGTCGCAATCCATTGTGCCGCTCACGTATCGTAGAACTCGATTAGCGCAATCCAAGTGAGTATCACGCGGTGTTTGCATGAATTGGCTAAGGAGACGGACCGGATAACTGAGATCGGGTCGAGTGATCGTGAGGTAGATGAGACTTCCGATGAGTTGCCGATACTGAGTCGGCTCACACGCTTTGGTGCCAGAGTTCACATCCAGTTTGAGATTGCGATCGAGCGGGGTTGCTGCGAATTTGCACTCAGCCATACCGAACTTGTATAACAAGTTGAGGATGTAGTGTTGTTAAGAGATCATGATTCCGGCCGGAGTCCGAATTACCTCGATGCCGAGGAAGTAGTGGAGCTCCTTCATGTCCGTCATCTCAAACTTGTCGGAAAGGAGGAATTTGACCTCATTGATTTCGACGAGATGCTCACCTCCAATGACTAGGTCATCCACATATAAGATGATGACAATCAGACTTGCGGAATCGCTTCGTATGTAGAGGGAGATGTCCGATTTTGACATACGGAAGCCGATTTGATGAAGATATTGGGTTATCTTCGAATGCCAAGCACGTGGTGCTTGCTTGAGGCCGTAGAGTGGCTTCTTGAGTCGGCATACAAGTTTCGGATGGGTGCTCGAGTTGAAGCCGGGTGGTTGTCTCATGTACACCTCCTCTTCTAATTTGCCTTATAGAAAGGCGTTCTTGACGTCCATTTAATGGAGGTGCCACCCTTTTGTCGTGGCAAGCGCAATTACGGTTCGTACCGTTGTCATCTTTGCGACCGGGGCAAAGGTCTCTTCATGGTCAACTCCGTGCGTTTGTGTGTAGCCTTTCGCTATGAGTCGCGCTTTGTAGCGGTTGACGGAACCGTCAGTGTTGTACTTCACTTTGTAAATCCATCTGCATCCGATCGCCTTTTTGTGTGGTGAGGTGGGAACGAGATCCCATGTCTCGTTCTTCCGTAGTGCCTGGATCTCCTCATTCATGGTTTTGATCCATCGCGGATCCTTGGTTGCTTCGGAAAATGTTTCCGGCTCGCATATTGTCGCCACCTTCATCATAAAGGCATAGTGATATGCCATGTAGTCGTTCTAGCCGAATCGGCTAACCGGATTCTTTTCACAGGTGGAGCGACGGAGCTTTTCATTTGTAGAGATGAGGGCTTTCTTTGCTCTGATTGGTACATCGAAGCCGTTGAACTCACTGTTGAGTGAGTGAGTCGACTCATCATCGTCGAAGCGATGATCTTCGTATTCCGGCATTTTCGCCTTGCCTTTGTCCATCTCCAGGCTAGGCCGTGATGTGCTTTGATCACTCAAAGGCTCTTGTGGTCCGCTCAATCGGGTCATGATCGCACTTTCTTCAAACATGCGCGTAAGGCGATCTTCATCCTCTATCTCTTGTTCGGCGGATTCCGGGTCGAGCAGAGTCGTAGTCGAAGTTGTCTCTGGTGCATACCAGGATGTGGACTCGTAAAAAACGACGTCTCGACTTACTTGAGATTTTCGAGTTGAGGGGTTGTAGCACTTGTACCCCTTTTGCTCCAGTGAGTATCCTACAAGGATACATTTCTCCAACTTCGGGTCAAGCTTTTGACTCTTCTCGTCGGGGATGTGCACGTACGCGCGCCGAATATCCGGGTGTGTGATAAGTCCGGCTTCTTTCCGAAGTATTTTTCCTGCGGAGTGACCTCGTGCACTCTAGATGTTGTGCACTGGTTCATTAGGTAGACAGCCGTATTTGCAGCTTCGGCCCAATGTGACTTGGGCATATGCTTCTCATTCATTATGGCCCGCACTACTTCGAGGATGTGCCGATTTTTGTGCTCAGCTACTCCGTTTTCTTGCGGAGTGTGTCGGCAAATGAATTCTCGCCGAATTCCTTCCTTTCATAGATACGTCGTGAAATCGTCCGAGAAGTACTCCTTGCCACCATCCGATCGAAGGCATCGCACATGACGACCAATGGCGTTTTCGACTTCATTTTTAAACCTTTGGAAGTGTCTAAACACTTCGCTCTTTTGCCGCATCGAATAGAGCCACGTGTGCCTGGAGCAGTTGTCGATGAAGAGCACGTAATATTGGTATACGCCGAATGTAGCCATCTGCGTCGGTCCCCATACGTCGGAATGGACTACGTCGAGTAGACCTTTGCTCACGTTCCGCTCTTTCAGGAATGGTTGTCGGTGTTGCTTGCCGAATTGGCACGCTTCGCATACACCTTCAATCTCATTCTCTTTGAATATCGGGAGTCCAATGACGACTCCTTTCGATTTCATTGCTTTGAGTTTGTTGAGATTGATGTGGCCGATTCGCTTGTGCCATAACTCTATGTCGGAGTCGGCTTTCATGCTTTTTGCAAACATGGCGGATTTCATCTCGTGTGAATCGAGAATGAACATCCGGCCGTCTCTTCTTCCACGCACAATGATTCGGCCCTCTTTTTCGATGAAGCGCCCTTCTTGGTCGAATCGTATTTGAATCCCTTGCTCAACCATTTGGTCGACCAAGACCAAATTCTTTGTGATGGTGGGAACATGCAAGACATTCTTAATGTATGTTTGCTTACCTCTTTCGCCGAACAGAACATTGCCAATATGCCGAATCGGGTGCGTAGTGTCATCTTCGGTTTCGACATAACCCGGTCGCTTCGGCTCTCGAAGTTCGAGAACCCATTCTTTATGAGATGTCATATGGTTTGAGGCTCCGGAGTCAAAAAACCATATGTCCTCTGAATTGAGGGTACTAGTTGAGGTAGAGGCCGACATAGAGTTTGCTCTATGTTTCATCATGAACATTCCGCCACAGTCGGAGTTATGTGCATACATTCCGCCACGATCTTTGTAGTCGGAGTTGTGCCCGTACATTCCGCTATACTCTTCGTAGTCAGAATTGTGCGCGTAGTTCGTGAGTTGTCGGCTTGTGGAAGCCGATTCGCGCATCTTCTTTCGGCACTCTTCTTCGTGGTGGCCGAGCTTTCTGCAATATCCGCATTTGGTTGCGTTTTGACGGCTCGGCCGAAGTGGAAACTCCCCCTTCTTGCGAAGGTTCCTCGTTGGCTTCCGTTTTACGGCCGAAATTGGGAGTTGTTGTCGTAGGTCGGACCTCGTCCGCCTTGTCCTTGGCCAAATCGGCCTCTCGCTCGTCTGCATCCTCTTCCTCTGTTCGAGTGTGTGTAGAGCATGTGGCCTTCCGACTCATTGCTCCTTGTACGCACGTGGTTTTCTTCGACCAATAGCATTGATTGGAGCTCGAAGAAGGAGGGAGATTTCTCCCTTGTTAAAACCGTGGTGCGAGGCCGTCGAGGCATACTTGCACCATCTCATCATCATTGATATTTACGCTTATCGAGCCGAACGAATCACAGAGCTCCTTGATCTTCAAGGTGTATGTCGTGATGGACATGTCCCTTTGTTGAATGTTGTTCAACTCTTGGTGGAGTTGAAGCCTTCTTGCGGTTGTGTTCGGCGCAAAAATCTTTCGTAGATTTTCCCATGCCTCCTTCGGCGTCTTGGCTTCGCGAATGTAGCCGAGCATGTGATCATGAACACATGTTGCCAAGCAATACATCACGCGGCTTGCGGCTTGCTCCCATGTCGTGTATTCGGGAGCCGTTTCGACGGGTCGGTCTTCATGCGCTCCTTTGATGTAGCTCCAATAGCCTTGTCCGACAAGGTATTGGTGCATCTTGTACTCCCAAGATGCGAAGTTATTTCGATCCAATTTCTCGGTAGGGAAAGTGCTCCCCATTTGAGTATTCATTATGTCGATTCTTCTTCTTCTTCTTCTTCTTCTTCTCTCTTCGAATGCGAGCTATGTAGTGACGCTACGATAGCGATGGGTCGGTTCTTGGTCGTTGACGTAGGACACAACGCACGCAGATGGGCTAGATCGAGCTAGCAAGCCGCTCTGATACCATGTAAAGAATCAAGAGATGGATTCTGTGCAGCGGAATAGATATGAACTGTGTGTGTGTATGAGAGAGAGAGAGAGAGAGATAGTGAGAGAGACAAGGAGTAAGACACAGAGAATACACAAGGTAAAAGTATATTAACAAAGGAGAAAGACTCAACATTTTACAAGGTGGGAGGAGGGTGCTTTATATAGTCACCCTCTCTCTTCATTAACTACAAGACTCATGGAGCATGGGGAATGTGAAAGCTCATAAGTTATGTGTCATAGAATATGATTCTATGACTCATACTAAATGGTAGAATACAAAGTGGTGACATAATGGTGACTCTTGACCGTTGGAGTGTCTATTCACTCTCAAGGTGAGTTCACACACTAGACCAAGTTGAGCTTGATTCTCAATAGTTTCAAAGCCAAGAAACTAAAACTGAAACAAGTCCATTGCCAATAAGATGGACTATTGATGGGTTATGGAAAGGACATACATGGGTTATAGAGTGCCATACATTGGTCATGGATTTATGTAGTGTCATGCCTTCAATGGTAATGTGAGTCGTGTATGGGACATTGATCAATCTTCCCCCTCCCGTTAGGGCCCAATGTATGCCACTCTATAACCCACATACACATAGAAATGTATACATGTATAAACATTGGCATGAATGTGGATATGCATTCAATATTTGCTTGTATAATTAATTACAATCCCCAAAACAACGTGTCATGGTTCAAAACAAAATGTAAGTAAGTGATTATATTAATTAACCAATCAAATGGGATTGGTCAAGAAGCATTATCATACAAAAAAGGTCCTAAATTAAAAATAGACAAGTGATACAACAAAATACTTGTGCTTGTAAAGGTGGCAGCGAATGGATACTACCACTAGGTGGGTGAAAGATTTGCTTTAAATCTTAATACCTTTGTGGAAATTCCATTATCTTAACCCACAATGAGCATTTGCAAATGTGTATTAAATGTCCATTCAATATTTATTAAAGAAAACGGAAGTGTCTTTTAACAACAAATATATGCATCGCTTCTTGCCTTGTATTTGGAAATAGACTTAGTTTACGTACATACCGTAGGAAAGATAAATACAAAGGGTAAGCATGTTTGTCACCTATACATAATAGAACAAGATCCGTAGAACATTGGTAGATCGCTTCTTTGTCTGAATTTCCAACATAGTTTGCACAATAAGAAATAAATCTTCAGATTTAATGAGGCTGAATTTCAGAAAACGATGTTGTATTAGGCCAATGGTTGTAGAAATTGGAGTGGATATACGATGGCAGTACGTAGTTCCAAGATGGTTGTTCCCCCCTCCCATTAGATGATAGATGGTGTGAATGACACGACAAACATGGAGAACAAACATGTGGGCTATTTAGTGTAAGATAAATAAGTGATGTAGCCCATATGGAAGTAGGTAATGTCTAAAGTTGTGTATTGTATGTCATTTTAACTAATGGAGTATATTCTTCTTTGGAAAAAATAAAATAAAATAAGAAATAAATCTTATTTCTAAGCAATTCCTTAGGTATTAATATTATATCAATGAAGAGGGTTTTTCAATGTTATCACTATAAACCAAACCAAGCCATTAGAATGCACTATGAAGTTAATTATTTAGCAAATTGATACGATAAGTCATTTACGTGTGGGATTATGCGAAAATGAAAATTGGATGGCAAACTTGTGACTTGACCTCCAGAGTAATAACTTTATAATATGTGTGTGTTTATGTGAATGTGAAGAAAGTGGAGGTAAGAGACACTGCCAACATCATGAATCTAAGTTAACCTTGAATGATTATCCCTCACATGTGATATATCACATCATGAAACAACCCTCAATTTGATTCTCTTGTGATATTTTCCCTAAAATGCTCTTACGTTATATATTTCTCTTCCTATTCACAATTGCAAGAGGGGGGTGACATTGGATCCAATGGTTACAAAAGGAAGTAAATTTGTTTCACTAAATGCTTTCATACATGTGAACCAATAGACAAGAGTTGAAATTGAGGAAAAGACACGCATACACGATGTATGCTTTGTGCATTATGAACAAAAATTTGGAACTATGGTACCGTGTGTTTAATTATAGCATCAGTATGGGCATATTTGATTATAGCCGTAAAATTGTTTCCAATTCAAAATTATGAGCAAGATTGATGCACACATGGGCCTTGTTTTGTACCACCATTTAGTTGGATGATGCATTGTATTTAACTTAAAGTTTAATTGTAATAATTTCATTGACAAGCTAGAAATTTAGCTAAATGATGAAAACATTGTCTAGAAAATTTACCTAGTACAAGTATTTGCTCAAGTAGTTTTTTACTAGTAGTCTAACTTGATGTGATTTTAGTTCACTCACGACTAAAGGCATGCATAGTACGTATTAATGATCTCCCAAACTCTCTCACTTTATCTCTTTGTAATTTCTTAAAGAGGGTGGCTCTTGCCTACATTATGTATTGTAAATTGTTCCCTCTTTACATCATAAGTAATCTCCTTGTTTTGTGCTACATGATGGTATGGGAAAGAAGAACTAACAAGGAGATAAAAGTTTGTGGCACAAAATGCAATGAAGGTATGTAGGCACCTTGAACCTAGACAACCTACCTTTATGTAATGTGGTCGTCAACACCTAAGAGGCTTTACTCTCGAGTCATGCCATAAAGATCCTCATGGTGGTTGTAGGGTCAACAAAAGATTTGCATATTGATATGTTTTTTCAATATATATGTAGATGGGTCTTCTCCAATCAAACTGTGCATCCAACAATGTTAATGCAAGACATATGGAGTGTAGTTGTAGCCACTCTAAAGAGCCAATGCGACGGCCTCACGAGCGGATTCGATGGAGTTGAAAGACAATGACCAACCTTCATCCAACAATGGTCTACCTCTCCCTTTCTTGAGTCAATGGGCATCCACATAAGATAGAAGTGTCGTGTTCCTATAGGGATTTGTATATAACACTCTCATCTATATAAATTCTATAACTAATGGAAGGAGTTTTTTTTTGGGAAAAAAAAAATGTTATTAGAGAGAGACAAATTAGAATGTGATTGAGGATCTAAGAGACAAATGATGACCAATATGAGACAAATAAAGCTAGAGGTTTTGGTCTCACAACATTTGTAATATAAAGTGTGTTGATCACCAATAAAGTTTACTCTAGAAAACGGTTCTTTGCCATATATTATATATTGTGTTTGTACGAGATATTGTAATGCTTTAGTAAAATTAATATTGAGTTAAGTTTTCGTGTAAATAAGATTTATCATTGAAGACTTGTTCTCCCTTTCACATCACATGCTTGTGCTTAGAATTGCAAATAGAACCCAAGTCCATCAATGTAGCATTGTGTATTAGCTCATTCATTATGTCAAACTATGACTTTGGAGTTTATTGAAATTGAGTTAATAATGAAACACAAATTATATGTATTTCCCCCCAAACCTGAAGTTTAAGTGTGTCATCCATTAATGGATAAGCCAAAAGTTCTTTCTTAATGTTGTATGCCTTTAAGGTTGTTGCCAAGATTCCACTATTGCTTAATCTAAGTTTCTTGAAGATGATCCCAAACTCGATGTTGCCATTGAACTTTGGTAGTTGTCTTTTACACAGTGCCTTGCTTTATCAATAAATAAGTGATAAGCTTTCTTATTTGCAAAGCAAGCATCTTTGCTAGACCCACTCCATAAGTAATGCTAGATACACTTTAATGCAATGGGAAGGCTACAAAAATACAACACCACTTTTAATGATATTTCTTTGAAGGCTACCTATCATACATATAAAACAAGAAGTGGCCAATTAGACTTCACGACATTTGAACACCCGGATGTTGAAGTTTAACCAAATATCATTTATTCTCATCATTGTGACACCCTCAAATTCAATTGTTCATTGAAATACTACAAAATTCCACCACTATTTGCTCACATGTCATTCATTCATGTATTAAATTACGAGGATGTGAACATGCAACTATGTGCCTCAACTAATACGATCATCAACTTGACAACATTTCCAATAAAGATCATAATAACATGATCCTTCAATCTAACTTCTGTGAAGCAAAACACGTAACTACGAAGAAATGGAATTGTGCAATGTCATTGGGATTGACTGTCGCCATCATTACTTATTGTCCTTAAACATTCTTGCTCCAAATGTGTACTAGAGAAGATATATTTTTATTACTTTGAAAATGTCATATTCATTGTTGTTCATAAATGATGCCCTAATTTACAGTTGATGATTGTACTAGTCAAAATTGAAAACAACACCCAATGTTGACGGCAAGGACTGTTTTTGTATTACATAGGTCAAGCCATGGAAATGCACATCGTAATGATGTGCGTTATGACAAGGGGAGGTACATGTTTGATGCATGCCTAATCTACAATGATTTCTTTAAATTTCCTCGATGATGTGATAAGATGATTACGTAAGAGAGTTGCCCATCAAGCAAAAAAGACATGGCACAATAACAATTTTTGTTGGTCTAACATTGAGCATAGAAATAAATGGTAAAAATGTACGGCACAATTGTTCCACACCTCCAATCGTATGAGGAAGCATGTTAATGGCAAGAATCCAAGAATGCAATGGTGAAAACGAGGGATTACACATCCTAGTTATAGAAGGGCATAATTTGCCCCAAATAAAAGGCTTGTTTCCACATTGGACCTCCAATCTCTTAGTGTGACCCTTCATATACTACTTGAGCATTACCTTGCTAATGAGTATGTGTCAGCTTCTTGGCTTAGAGGTGATTATGACATCTAACCATGCGGTATGCGAACATGGATTTTACAAATTGATTGCGTTGGATCTTCTCCATTAATTCATGGACAAACGCTCGTGTTGAGGGTTGATTGGGCCCACATTGGCATTGCTGTTGATAGATGTCCTTATGAGCTAGTGTGTCGTGTGAACAATGGGTTCAATCGAGTTGGTCCTCTGTCCAAATTTGCATTATGAAGGTAGGAACTAACAAGCAGGATGAGCCCCCGAAACGGTGTAATGGTGGGGAGTTGCCAGTTCAATGTGTGTTACTGTCGATGTGAAGGGTGTCATGCGAAAGCATGTTAGTGAATGCCAGTGTGGAAAGCTCACTTAGGAGTGCAAATAAGGCCCAAAGCATAAAGCCAAATATGATGGTTCATTTTATCTTATGTAAAAAGGCATCTCTCTCTCTCTCTCTCTCTAATATATACATATATATATATATAATAGAAGTATACATACTGTCTCTCTAATATGTATATATAGATAGATTTATACAATATAACCATTGCTAGATATTCATTGTAGAGGAGTATATGTATCTATCCATAGGAATTTACGAAGATGGACATGAAGATGAACCTTGTTCTTCTTCTTCTTCACCTTACCATGCTCTGTTCCTTTCTTCTTACACCAATGATGATGGTGCAGAATGCCATAGCTATAGCAGATGAAACAGAGCTTCTAGTTTCCCCTTTTCCAGAAGAAGAAGAAGAAGAATTGCTCCCCTCAGAAGATATGGTAGAGTGGGCAGAGAGCAAAGCAGATGATAAACAAGAGGTCCTTGTATTGAAGCTTATGCATAGAGATTCCCCTCTATCTCCATTGAAGAAACAGAGCAATGATCATAAACAGGAGAAGAAGCCAGAAGAAGTGTTTGTAGATAGGCTACAGAGAGATGAAAACAGGGTGAAGCAGATAAATGGAAGGGTGAGGAGAGCAACGAGGAGAGAGACCAAAGGGGCACACCCTCATGAAGCAGAGACCATAGGAACACACCCTTATGAAGCAGAGACCATAGGGACAATGCCTTATAGAGAGACCATAGGAGGAGATCACCCTCCTCAAATCCCTCCTGTAGGAACACTCCCTTATGCAGAGACCATGGGGTATGAAGAGACCATCAAGGCACATGCCATAGGAACACCCTCTTATGAAGACCAAAAGCCCATTCCAAGAGGGAGTGCACATCGCTCATTCGATGGTCCACTTATGTCTGGGCTCAACGATGGCAGTGGAGAGTATTTCACGAGACTTGGCGTGGGAACCCCCCCTAAGCAAGCATTCATGGTCGTGGACACCGGTAGTGACATCATATGGATCCAATGCGAGCCTTGCATTGATTGCTACACTCAAAGAGGACCCATCTTTAACCCTTCGACTTCTAGAACGTTCCGGAAACTCCCATGCACTTCCCCGACGTGTGCCCTCCTGGAGCTCCACGGATGCGAAGCCAAGACCAATCTTTGCCTCTATCAAGTGGCATATGGAGATGGTTCCTTCACACAAGGTGAGTTTTCCTCGGAAGCTTTGAGCTTCAAAGAGGCCACCATTAGGAATGTCGCCATTGGGTGTGGGCATGATAATGAGGGCTTATTTGCGGGTGCCTCTGGGCTATTCGGACTTGGAGGTGGAGGCTTGTCATTTATATCTCAAGTAGGTAGAGTGTATAAAAAGATTTTCTCGTATTGCTTGATGGATAGAGATAAGGAAGGGTTATCCACTCTCACATTTGGGGGATTGCCTAGCGGAGTCAACAAGTTCACATCGTTGCTTAGAAACCCGAATTTGGACACATTTTACTATGTGGGCCTTAGTGGGATAAGTGTGGGTGGGATGTTGCTCCACACCATCCCTGCCACGGCATTTCAAATGGATAGTGTAAATGGGGATGGGGGTGTGATTGTCGACTCTGGAACCTCGGTGACACGTTTGGTTGAGGTTGCATATGGGCCCCTTCGCTCTGCATTTCGTGCTGCCACCCACACACTTCCTTTTGTAGGCGGTTTCTCACTCTTTGACACGTGCTTTGACCTATCTGGTCGAACAAGAGTCACTTTACCCACACTTTCCCTCCATTTTGAAGGTGGTGCCTTCATGGACCTTCCCCCCACTAATTATCTAGTCCCTGTCAACACCAAAGGTACCTATTGCTTTGCCTTCGCCTCCACCTCAGGCCAACTCTCCATCATTGGTAACATCCAACAACAAGGATTTCGCATTGTCTTTGACGTTGCCTCCGCTCGCTTTGGTTTTGCTCCTAATAGTTGTTAACGTTCACGTTGTACGTCATTCTTCTTACAACTATGTATGTCTAGATACTCATTTTAGTTCTTTCCCTTTCCTCCCTTCTCTCCCATGGAAAAACACACTCCATTGAACATAACCCTATAAGTGTTAATGGAGAATCAATGGGTTGCAAATTATTTGTACTTTTGCTATTATTCATGGTACATATGGACATCATATATTTTTTGTGTTCTGTAAGAATTGCAACACTAATTTCCTTTTGACATATATGAGGTGCATGTTACAGTATTTGAAACAAACAAAACTTGCAACTATTTCACATAGGACATATCCATGTGAACATATATCTTCCCCGTTTGGTCCATCTAATGCAAACACTTGGCTTTTGTCATAATTGTTTCAATGTAAAGTTGCTCTAATAATCAATGGGCGTCGAAAGGAAATAGAAATCCACCATATCTACACCAAGAACATTGTGATTTATTCAATTTAAAGAAAATAAATAAATACATTGTTGAATCATGCATGCCCTCTGGGTCTTTATCTTCATATTCGGAAGTTGAATCTTAGGCCAACAAGTTTGATATCAATGTTGAAAGTAGCTCACAAGGATCTCTTAGGGTGAAAGCATTTTGTTGTTGCTTTGCATGGAGTTTGTACAACATGGTGATTTGCACATGACAAATTACTAAGGTGTATGCATTAATGATGATCATAGCAGAAAAAATTAATCTTGGTTGAAACATGTTTATGAAGGGCGAGGATGTATAAGGTTGCTTTGTTGAATTGCAAAACCTAGTCAATGAAGCATGATAAGGCCATACACAATAATCATGCTCGCGTTTTAAATGACCTCATTCTCAATGGCGTTGTGAAATGAAAATTACTTGGTTGATTATAATTCTTTTACGAAGTTTACATAAAACCAAAGTAAATTGATGTCATGCATGTCGAATGTGATGATGATGGGACTATAGATGATTTATATATGTTGTATACTTTAGATAATATTGTAATATAGTTTAAATCAATGACAAGACATCCACATAACACAAATAGTGATAAAGGTTTGACTCTTATTTTGTCGTTTTTATTTTCTGGAAAGGGGAGACAATCATCATCAAACTTTCTTATAAAAAAACAAAACACGGGATATATAGAACTAACCTACTCCTTGAAATTTTAATTGGAGCTTCTAAGACCAAAATTGACATGACATTGTACATGTAGTTAGCGTCAATCTCTAGATATGCAAATTGCCTAAACAATTAAAGATAGAGTCGACTTTGTTTTTTCGAATTCACATATCATACCTCTTTATTGTTTAGAATTCTACAACATACGTCATATTCTCTGATCATGCATGTTTTATAGGCTGGAAATTTATTTCCATGGGCACAAGTAAAAACATGAAATGTCACAAAATGTAGAATATGCAGTTGTAGCATTCTAAACTTGACCAAAAAAAAATCTCCTTTCAACAAGTCGAAAAGGAATCCATAGTTATTCACGTCTATCTTCGATGCTACAAAAAGCGGAATCAAATTTCCCTTTTTTGTACTTGAGTATTCATGCAACGAGTTTTAAATAATCTTGTATTCATCCTAAGTTTTTAGGGAGAATCTTTGATTTTCTAATACAGAATATCAAAGATTCTCCTTGTATAATCACGAACAATATAAAAAATTTGCTCTCATAATTAGTTTTCATAACAATATTACCCATACAAGTCAGAAGGCAACAACTAATATAGCTCAAGGATAATGCAATCTCTCTCCTTTGCTCTTTCCCGGCATATTCTAAACTCATGGACTTGTATCATTGTATGTAACAATATTTCATTTTTTTCCTTCATTATTTGAGTATCCATGAAATGTTTTAAAAATATTCTTCTAGTATATGTCCCTTGGTGGTATCTAACCACGCATTTTGTACAAAGGCAACCCTCTTATTTAATACTTGAAGGTAAGATACAAATACCCCCTCCTTTAACTTTTAGAGGTATCAATGAGCTCATGACAAATGTCGTAAATACCGCCATGTTTTTCCTAATACCAAAATACCCCTCACCAAACTATTTTATTTAATACTTGAAGACTTTCTCGTTTCTCCTTTTGGTGAGATCTAAGGTTTGAGGAAAGTATTCTTACCATCCAAGGGAAGTTTTGGTGGTATCACCATTACTAGGGCAATATGATAAATACTAGGGGTAGTTTTGGTGTTATGATAGATAATATCCCATATATGAGGCATATCTATGATATCATTCCATTGCAAGCCCATCAAACATTCAAAAGAAATTTGAGCACTATCAGTTCTCAACTCTTTCATCAACTGGAGGTTTGTTTGTTCTTTCTTGTAATGAATTTTGCCATTTTATCATTTCCTCTTTCTTATAATTTCTTCATCACATGGACATGAAACATCATCTATACATTTCGGCAATACAAATTTCAATAAATGTGTTGAGATGGTGTTTACATAGACATCAACTACCATTTAATATTTGACCATTGGAAAGACATTTTATTGTACAATAACGCCTCAAAATAGAAGCAAGGAAGACATAATCGGGATTCATCTCTAATCTTAGTATATCAATCTTTGATCTTAGTGTGTTGGCATATTACCATATTGAAAACCCAAATCAAAGAAAAGCCCATGTTGGCGTTACATGTGTTAGAATTAGATCCCCTTTGTATTTTGTTTGAAAAGGCAAGATGAAATCAAATTGTGGTGGAGGTTAACATGATACATGTTAATTAGTGAATTTTGATCACAAAGTATAATGATCCCTCTTCAAAATAATCGGCAAAAAGAATAATGCATGTTGTTGAGGACAATGATGACGAGAACCAACACAATGTGATGAGTCTTTAGATTTTGAGTTAGTGACTTGTGCCATGGAATGGACATGAGAATACTAATAAAAAATACCAAAATACCCCTAACGAACTCACGAAACACCCACTTGTATTTCCCATCATTCTTGAACTCTTACCATTTATGTCTATAAACTAAAGAGCGAGAATGAGATACTCGAGACGTGGGGCACGTCTCATAATATCTTTAGTACCCTCTAGTTCTTCTGATAATATTGACTGGAATTAATGCACGCATATATAAGGGTATGTGTGGTAATTTTTAAAACTGTAAGGGTATTCTTCCAAATACCGTGTATACATGAGATTGCACTTGTACATTTTTAACACTAGCCTAGTGTGAAATATTAGAAATATTGAGAATCGAGTAGATAGGTATATAGAGTTACAACTGCAGAGATGGATATATGAAAACAGAATTTCTATTACATATGAGAGTAGTTCAAAATGGTAGTTTTCCCATGCGCTCACACCTTAGAGCTTAGATAGGATATGGACCGGCTCACTACAAAATTAGTGGGGACTAATGATCAATCTGACCACTGTGTGAGAAAAATGACTTATAATCTATGTTTGGTCTTAGTATAAATGTGCAAGTCAGTTGACAATAGTAGAGATATTCCTTTTCTGTCAACTGACTTGTCATTTAATATGACCCAACTCCCTAGGTACAGGCTAGTGCTAGATAATACTTATCTTGAAGTCAATGACGCATACTTCAAGACTAAGTACATCGTAACTTGCCCACAAAATATTCTAGCTGACTTGATTAGCCAATCCTTTTATCTATTTCTCTCTTTCCTAAATATATTGTGTCCTACGCATCTACGGTTTCCTAGATTAACACCTTATCGACCCATATGGTCGAGTTGCACACTAGCCGCTCCTCATTTGGGGCGCTATCACAAAATGTGCACTCTAAGAGCACATATGGGGATAGATTTACAACTTGGGGCTGATCATTGATTATATCTAACACACCCCCTCAATGATCAACCCATTGAGTTCACTTGGAATTGGGCCAACACCTAGTCGTCGAAGGTGTTGTTGCAACTGTTCTGCTCCAAGCGCCTTTGTGAAGATATCTGCAGCATTTTCTGATGTTGGACAGTACTCAAGCTCCACAATCTCATCATTTATTAGCTCCCGCACATAGTGATACTGAATCTCTATGTGTTTAGTACGTGCATGAAATACGGGGTTCTTGGCAATGGCCATGCAACTCTGATTGTCACACCTCAATACCGTTGCCGTCCTTATTGGGACTGCCACATCCATAAGGATTCTTCTTAGCCAAACTACCTCGCATGCCGCTATGCATGCTGCTTTGTATTCTGCCTCCGTTGAAGATAGTGCCACTGTTGGTTGTTGTTTACTACTCCATGAAACAGCTCCAGATCCTATTGAAAAACAATATCCAGAAACTGATTTTCTGGAATCACTATCTCCAGCCCAATCGGAGTCGCAATATCCACTAAGTTGGTCAATTGTTGGCTTGTAGAAGATTCCATAATTTAAAGTACCCACAATGTACTTTAATACACGTAGAGCAGCTTTCCAATGAGTCTCCTTCGGCTTGTTGCTGAATCGACTCACCACATTGACTGCAAAACAAATATCCGGCCTAGTGTTGCATAGGAAAATTAGACTTCCTACTAGTTGTCTATACTTCCTTATGTCAACCATTGGTGATGAGTCTTCTTGGGATAGCTTGCAGTTTGACTCCATTGGAGTCGACTTCGACTTGTTGTCCATCATCCCGAAGGTCTTCAAGATCTCTGTTGCATACTTTCTTTGTGACATGAAGATGCCGACCGAGGTTTGCCAAACCTCAATTCCAAGGAAGTAGTGTAGAATCCCCAAGTCTGTCATTTCAAACTCAGTTTTCAAACACTCTTGTGTTTGGCCAATGCACTCTTCATGGTCACCAGTAAGTACTAGATCATCCACGTAAATGATAATGATGACTTGTTTCCCGTCCTTCATTTTGACATACATACTTGCGTCCGAAGCACATTGCTTAAAGTCGATTGATCGTAAGAAGCTGTCTATCCTCTTGTTCCAAGCTCTTGGTGCTTGCTTTAGACCATATAGTGCCTTCTTCAGCTTGCAAACTTTGTTTTCTGAATTCGGTATCTCAAACCCCGGTGGTTGTGTCACATATACCTCCTCCTTGAGATGCCCATTCAGAAATGCTGATTTGACATCCATTTGATAAATCGGCCATCCTCTTGAAGCAGCCAACGCTATGACCATTCGAATTGTTGTCATGCGAGCTGTCGGGGCAAATGTTTCTTGTACATCGAACCCTTCAATTTGGGAGTATCCTTGCGCTACTAGCCTGGCCTTGAATTTCTCCAAAGAGCCATCAGCTTTATACTTTACTTTCCATACCCACTTCGTGCCTATCACCTTCTTCTTTGTTGGCCTCTCTACCAACTCCCATGTGTCATTTTTCATGATGCTATCATATTCTGATATCATCGCCTCTTTCCACTTCGGGTCGGCCATAGCTTCCTCCACCGAGGTCGGCTCACTCACTGAGCCTATGATGTCCACCATCAGAGCCATGTTGACAATGTGGTCAGAGGTTCTTCCTTGCTCCTGTATTCTTCTTGATCTTCGTAATCCATCAGTTGAAGTTTCAGGAAACTCAACTTTAGGAGTATGATCATTGAAGAGTTGTTGAGCCCACTTAGGTATTTTCTTTACATGTGGGACTGGCATAGGCTGAACTAGTGAACCATTACCATTAGATGGTTCAGCTTCCTTTTTTGGATAATGGGTCGGGATTGGGTAAAATACTTCTTCAGTTGATGAGATAACTTGAGAATCGTTGTTCTCAGCTAGCTGTGGTTGTTCCTCATCGAACACCACATCGCGGCTTGTCAATATCTTTCTTGCCTCTGGATCGTAGAGTCGATATGCCTTTGACTCTTCACTATATCCGAGAAAGATACACTTTTTGCTTTTAGCATCCAACTTCTTTCTGCTCACATCTGGAATATGTGCGTAGCACATACACCCAAAGGTTCTGAAGTGCAGCACTGAAGGTTTCTTGCCTGAATAAGCTTCTTGGGGTGTTTTCCCTTGAAGTGCCTTCGTGTAGCTCCGATTGAGGATGTAAACTGCTGTGTTCACTGCTTCAGCCTAGAATGGGTCGGGCAGCGCTTGTGCCTTCAACATACACCTAGCCATCTCGACAACTGTTCGATTTCGACGTTCGACAACGCCATTTTGTTGTGGGGTGTAGGCAGTTGTAAGTTGGCGCTTAATTCCATGCTCTTTGCAATACTCACAGAATTCTATTGATAAGAATTCTCCACCTCGATCAGAGCGTAGCTCCTTCACTAACTTTCCAGACTCTCGCTCGACAAACTTATGCCATCTTTTGAAGATTTTAAAAGCTTCAGTCTTCTCCCGAAGGAAGTAAACCCACATCTTTCTACTGAAGTCGTCGACTATTAGCATATAGTAGAGAGATCCACCCATTGCAGGAGTCACCATTTTTCCAGAGAGGTCAATGTGTATTAGCTGTAGAGGAGTCTTTGCCCGATTTTGACTCTCTTTTGGAATGGCTGATCTTTGATGCTTGCCCATCATACAAGCATCACAAACATGACTTAAGTCAGATAGGGTTGGCAACCCAACTACCATATTCGACTTCTTCATCTCCTTCAACACAGCAACGTTGAGATGCCCAAATCTCTCATGCCATTGCTTTGTGTTGGTACTTGTGTTGTGGTCAGTAGAAATGGTAAACGTGCTCAGCTCATAGAGATTGTTGCGCCTCACCCCTATTCCTACAACCTTGCCAGCAGAATCTGTTATTTCTGCACCCGACTTCTTGAATCGAACATCAAGACCCTTGTCAGTCAGTGCAGAAATGGACAGTAGATTCTTCTTCAGATCTGGCACGTACAACACTTGAGAGAGATGCTTTGTCCCACCGGTCGTTGCTTTGAGGGAGACGGTTCCGGTTCCTTTGGCCGGACATCGAGCATTGTTCCCGACCACAACATTGATGGGCTCTTGTAGAGGTGTCCAAGAACTGTACCAGTCACGATTACTGGTCATATGTCGGGATGCTCCACTATCGAGAATCCAAGACTCATCAACAACTTGAGTGTCAACTGAAGAACACACTTCTTCAGTTGCGACCCATAACTCAAGTTCATCTACGACATTGTTAGCGGACTCGGGCTCTCTCCAAGAAGTCTTATTAGAACCATTCTTCTCATCCGCCATCTTCTCACCCTTAGTCCTAGAGACAAATGCTGAATCTCCCCTTTCTTCTCTTGTCTTCAGCCGAAGCTCCTCTTCAAGCAGCATTGCACTTAGTTCATCAAATTTCAAAGGAGTGGGTCGAACCTGAGTGTTCAATGCTGTCACAATGCCATCATACTTGAAAGGAAGTACTCGAATGCACCGACGAGCCATATCCTCTTGAGAGACGACTACTCCAACAGCCGCCAGCTGATCTTGAAGATCCTTAATCCTTTTTACAAAGGATTCTACTTTCTCTCCATCAGCGAGTTTCTCTGCAGCAAGCTGATTTTCGAGATTTTGTATCCTTGTATAGTTTCTGGTCTCATACTGGCTGGCCAATATGCTCCAAGCTTCATGTGCCCTAGTTGTATGTTGCACTAGTGTTAGTACAGAGTCACATACACCAGTGACTATGGTACATAGCGCATCAGCATTCCTTCTCTTCCAGGCTCGAAGTAGATCAGCATTTGGAGGAATTGATGTGGTAGGGTGTGCAGGGTCAAAGGTTGCCATGGGCTCAGGGTCTCCCCCTGTGGGTCCCATGATTGTTTCCAACAACTCGTAGGAATCCAAAATGGCAGACATTTTGAACTTCCATAGAGTGTAGTTGGTTCCATCTAGCTTTCCATCAGACAATGGAGGTGGGCGAATGCGCAATGGAGCAGCTGCAACATTCGTGGACAAGGCCATTGATACTCTGTCTCTCTCTCTCTCTCTCTCTCTCTCTATTTCTCTCTGTTGCTAGACAGCAACTACCCGTATATACCTAATCTAGATCAACCGCTTGGCTCTGATACCATATTAGAAATATTGAGAATTGAGTAGATAGGTATATAGAGTTACAACTGCAGAGATGGATATATGAAAACAGAATTTCTATTACATATGAGAGTAGTTCAAAATGGTAGTTTTCCCATGCGCTCACACCTTAGAGCTTAGATAGGATATGGACCGGCTCACTACAAAATTAGTGGGGACTAATGATCAATCTGACCACTGTGTGAGAAAAATGACTTATAATCTATGTTTGGTCTTAGTATAAATGTGCAAGTCAGTTGACAATAGTGGAGATATTCCTTTTCTGTCAACTGACTTGTCATTTAATATGACCCAACTCCCTAGGTACAGGCTAGTGCTAGATAATACTTATCTTGAAGTCAATGACGCATACTTCAAGACTAAGTACATCGTAACTTGCCCACAAAATATTCTAGCTGACTTGATTAGCCAATCCTTTTATCTATTTCTCTCTTTCCTAAATATATTGTGTCCTACGCATCTACGGTTTCCTAGATTAACACCTTATCGACCCATATGGTCGAGTTGCACACTAGCCGCTCCTCATTTGGGGCGCTATCACAAAATGTGCACTCTAAGAGCACATATGGGGATAGATTTACAACTTGGGGCTGATCATTGATTATATCTAACATGAAAGCCCTGTGAATTGGTTAGCTTAATAGGATAGACCCTCTCGTTTAGATTATTGAGCAATATGTGGTTGCATGTATGTATATGGCGTGAATATCAATTAATGGCACAGGATAAGATATCGGGCCTTCATTGCTTAGTAAATAGAACTCCTTAATGTCTCTTGACTTATGATGGGCATTGGGCACAATAGTAAGAATCCAAAGGGGTGAACACTTAATGCTCAACATGAGGGCTCAGAAACAATGTTGTCCTTATCCTTGTTTGGATCATTGAGCAAGAATGTTTATGTCTATTATCTTGAATTAATGTCCTTTTAACTTTGGCCATGAATTCAACAAAAGCCTTAGTTACCTACCAAAGATAATTTGTGAGGCTCAACTGTACTCATATATTAACAAAATTTGAATTAATGTTGTTTTAACTTTGGCCATGAAACAAACAATGCCTTAGTTCCATAAGTAATGCTTCAACTATTATGCCATGTGATCCTCCTAAACAATGTGTTGTGGTTGGAATTTAGCAAGGCAAGCTTCTATTTGCATTAGAAGAAAATGTGAGATTGTCATTAACAATCGGCACCGGTTTGGTTTGAACCGAACCGAAATGCAATTCCGCGGCTTAATGGCTTAAACGGTTCAGTTCGGGTTTCGGGTTTTTTTAACGGTTCGGTTTCAACAGTTAGAAACCGTGGTTTAAACGGTTTAATTATTTTTATTTTTATTTTAAAATTGTAAAGAAAATTTTAAATTTTGTTTTTAAACAATCTTTTCATTTTCATGCCTTATTCTCACATTTTAGGAAAATCTTTAAAATTTTGAAAAATTAAATAATGAAATATTTTAACAATTTTTAATTTGACCTAAGCTGAAAACTGAAACCAAACCACAAAACTTCGGTTTTACCGGTTTAACGGCTTGAAATTTTTTTAATGGTTCGGTTTAACAGTTTCGTGGTTCGGTTCGGTTCATGTTTCTAAAAATTTAAATGATTCAGTTTTAACCCTCTCGAACTGAACGGTTGCCTATTGTTAATTGTCACGTCAATTGATGTGCCTTGGAAATGAAGTGTTATGAACTGCTAATAGAGTGATGGCATAGCGATGAGCAACACCTGATTCAACGTACACCGGGGGTTCCGATGCAACTCCCCCCGATTTGTGTTCCACCTCTCCCCATATTTCAGGTAAGGTCATCTCACTCTCCTTGTCAGATAATGATAAGAACCTTGTCTTAGCAAAAGTACAACGACTAGAGGCGGTCTCTATAGTGGCGCATATGGAAGGATCAAGGCCAAAAAGGCATGAGTTGCATCGTATGTTGTACGCAACCTTCCTAGAAGAAATCAACAATATTGTGTGGAATTCATAGGCAAAACATGTTATCATTTGGAGTTTACCGATCCTTCGTTTGTTGATCGTTTGTTGAAGATCAAACATACATTGTTGCAAGGCGCTTTGATATCTTTCTACAAGTAGACTCATAATGTGGTTGTAGAAGATATTTTGTTGCACAAAGAAGCCCACATGATCTTTACAACAGTTTTTCCGGGATTGAAGAAAGAATGACGTCAAGTATATTATCCCAAATAGGCTCTCTTTTAGGTATTGTAATAGTTATTAAAGACGAGGCTTCATAGGAGGAGGATCGTATACGAGGAGCACCAACTGTGAGGATTTTGGCACCCAGAAAAGCATCTTACCATCTTTAGTTTTGCTGCCAAATTTGCAAGAAAATAAAGAGTCGTTGCCCTAGAGGATTATGTATCAAGGGCTTATGGACCAATGTTTTATATGTAGACATTTTGGGCATTTAGGGAAGGATTGTCCTCGGAAATGCTATCGATCAGAGGAGGCCTCTAAATCAACTTCTAAGGTCGGGAGATGTGACTGGACTCCAGTAGCAGCTAAGCATACTTTTAAACATTTTAACTCTATGGTCAATTCTATAGTTTTGTTTGGTTGTAATCCGTATAATACTTTAAATAGCGATGAAGGTAAGAATATCTTCTCGCAAAATATTGTAAGGGGGATGAATAAAGACGTTTAAATACATAGTTTATCAACCTCAAAGCAAGATCAAGAAGTCTTGACGATTAAAGAAAGTAAGGATAGCCATCATAAGTTAGAGGCTTCGTCTATTGGGCATCCCAAAGGTAATCAATTGGGGGATAAAGGGAAGCAGATCATCTAATCCTTGCCTCACCCGGTGCCTCAAGATAAGGGGTGACAAATTGATTGTTCAGGTGTTGCCATGGATTGTGAAAAGCAATTACCTTTAGTAATTTATGAGGAGGATCCATCAAAACAGAAGTCTCACTTGGTTTTGGAAACGATGGTTCCCCAAGACACTAACGATTTTTCTTTTTCGGCAGTAGCCTTAGTTACAATTGATAATTCTACATTGGAAAAAGTGACGCCAGTCTGTGCACATAAATACTCAGGTAAAGATATGATGACAACTAGAAGACAATTACGAGTTGCTGAGGAAGGAAAACGTAGAGGAGTAGTTTTGGCAAGAAAAAGGATATTTTCATAATAAGTAGAATTAGACCGCGTTTACCTTGGGGGAAAATGGACTCAGGACCAGCTACATCTGTGGCTGCTTGGGAGCAATTTCAACTGCTCGTGGAGGAGATAAAAAAACAAATCTTATCTTCATTGTGTGGGGGTTGTTTGATGTCCGCTCAAATTCAGCAAGCTTTTCAAACTTGTGAAAGACAAATCAATTTGGCTAATACTTATACATGGTATGGTCTTTTCTCTCCTTTGGGTGTTTTAATATGTGTAGAGCATATGTTAACCAAGGTCAAATAAGATTTTATGAGGTTAGCGATGTTGATATTTTATATTTAGTACATGAAGAAGTATAAATTATGCAGTTAGCCTCCGAAAAACCCATTAGGGTTATTACTCGATTAAAGAAGAAGATTTTGGCATACCATGCAATACAATTACGGTATTATGGTCATTCCAAAGTAATTCGGTGGCACATCTTAATTCGAACCTAGCTCATTATGCATGGCGGTTGGCTGGACGGTCCTCGACAAATAAACAAGAGAGTAGGATTCTTCCCTTTTTCCAGTATTCAGTGGCATATGGGAGATGTTTTTTGATGCAACGGCATGGTGTAAATCCTATTGCACAAAGGAACAACGGAAAAGATGCATAAGAAAAGGTGGAAAATTCGTAAAATATGGTGGTCAATACCTCTTTGGTTGAATGAGCCACATGAAGATCGTTGGAATTATGCTCCACCACATAGGCTATTCCCTCTTCCTAATCCTTTCTTATTTCAAACATAATTGTGAGGTATATAGTTTCTTCCTCCCTCTTTAACTTACAGGTTGACAGGAAGGACATAAAGGAGGCAGATGTGCTAGTGGCAGGCCTATGGAGTGACAAGGGGAAGATGGTGGATGTGGAAAATGAAGCATATTCTTATTTTGGATAAGGATGAGTGACGATGGTGTTGAGGTATGTAGCATATATTTAATGAGGAGATGAGAAGAGTAGTGTCATTTTGTTTTTCATTGTGTTTGTGTATGTACAGAATTTTGGTGGTGAATCTGTGACAGTGAGATGGTTGATGTGGACTTAATGAAGCAGATTTTATGTTTTTTGATAAGGATGAGAGATGATGGTGTGGGGGGCGAAGCATATTCTCATGAGGAGATGAGGAAACTAGACTCATTTTATTGTTGTATGTGCAGGATTTTGGTGGTAATCGGCGAGATGGTTGATGCGGACTTAACAAAGTAGAGTTTATGTTTTTGATAAGGATGAGTGACGATTGTTGGGGAGCGAAGCATATGCTTACGAGGAAACTAGACTCATTTTGTTGTTGTATGTACAGGATTTTGGCAGTAATTGGCGAGATGGTTGGTGTGGACTTAATGAAGTAGAATTTATGTTTTGATAAAGATGAGTGATGACGGTGTGGGGGGCGAAGCATAGTTTCATGAGGAGAGGAGTAAACTTGACTAAATTTATTGTTGTATGTGCAAGAATTTGGTGGTAACCGGGGACATGGTTGATTTGGAAAGACAAAGCATTCTTTTTGTGTTTACAAACATGTAGGGAATACATTGTTCTCTACCTTGAAAGCTTGTGGTAGCATTCATTTTCTTTTGGATAAAGGTAGATTGATTGGTATTGCATTGGTGCATATAGCATGTCGAAAAAGCATTGTAATGGTTCCAATCGATGAGTTGCGAGGGCTTGTCTCCGAATGCAACAGTTACTTTTGTTGTTGACTATATAATAGCTTGAAATGTGTCTATGGAATAGTTGGCAAATTAGTTGACTGTTTTCCTCTACTTTGGAGTACATAGATTTGTTTCCTCAACCATTGTCTTACACAAGGCGGGTTGGGAAAAAATATTTTGTATATTGGAGTTGTTATGACTTTTTTAAAACTAATGGAAGGATATTTTGTTTTGAAAAATAAATAAATTTGATGTGCCTCGCAATATGAAATAGTTTGTTTTTTTTGGGGGGGGGGGGGGGGGGGGGGGGAGGGGAGGGGGCTGTATTTGATGTATCATGAGCGTATGTGAGATCATTTCTAAGTTATATGCATCACACATTGAAATACACTCATTAGGAGAAGTTTTAGTGACATTTAGTATGTGAATGCATCACTCATTGAAAATAGATGTTGTGTAATTCCATGAATAGTTTAGCATACACTAGGCCATCATTCTCATTGTGAAGAGATTGTCGTTCTTGGGTGAAGAGATCATCCTTCTCATTATGAAGACAACTAATGGAGACGCTTAATTAGGTTTGATTAAAGGGCGCCACTTTGCATGTAACACCATTTGCATATGCACATTAGGAGAGTAGGAATGAAAGTTCGCAAAAGGATCTCATGTAAGAGTCATGGGATCAATGTGTCAATAGCTAGTATATGTGATCCTCTCTATTTCCTTAGGTGGAATGGATTAGTCACATTCAAATTATGTGACAATGGAAAGCATATGACTAGTCACCAATAGAATTACTTCCACACGAGAAAATTGGAGCAATTTTTAAATTGTCTTCCATGCACTTGTCTTGGACCGTGCAAGTAAACAAATACATATGGGTTAGGACAATTATTTGGATTAGGTAAAGGCAATCAATTTTTAAGTGTCTACTGGCAATAGTCTTCATAAAACGTGCACATTTCAAATGGGACATAGACATTGCCAAAAAAAGTTACCTTAGGTTATTTTATGCCTCAACAATTGCTTTCCAACATGCTAGGAACAATATATTTTCATCCCTATTTGGAAAAGTAGACAAAGATCATAATAGATCCATCTATTTAGAGGCAAACTTGTAATTACAATAATTTAACCTCGGTTTTATAAACATAAGTACCACCACTTCATCATTATGCCTATATTTTATTATGAATCGTTGTTATTATAAGAAGCATAAAGGAAATTCCTTCACATTGTGCTTGTTATAAAACATGCAATATTTGTTGTCTTTGCATGTCACCTTACAATAATATCATCGGACAATTGTCATTTATCAATGTGAAGTGCATCATCATTTCATCACGGTTGCACGATCGATGACACACAACATTAGTTATTGAAAATATAGTTGAGTGGTCAAGGATCTTTACATCCTAGTAACTACAATATTGATTTATGTCAATCAATTTATGTAATTAAAATTACCTTTAGCAGATATTTAGGACGGCCCATTCCATTCGAGGCATTTATATATATGTGTGACTAGTATATATATAATATGTACATTGAAGAAATTTACACACACGAAAGGGTACTCCCAATTTGTTATGTAGATCTTGTTAAAGTTTATGCCCTCGCAACTCATAAAACATCTAATAAGTATTCTAAAAGGTATTGTTCTTAATTTTTTTAGCAGGATTTCTAAGAATGTATGTGAGCAAGCTTTTTAATTCTTTTTTCCATCTCCAAATATCCTCTTTTTTTCCTTGAAAGATTTTCTTAAGTAATATTAAGAAAAAACGCATGAAGGCTACAACTTGAAGTTTACTCCTCTCTACAACGTTTATGCACAATGATGTACAATTATCATAAGGCCAAATATAGGAAGTTATAAAGGGGTTTTGAAACTTGATGAGGTACATTGTCATGGTGTACTGATATTCAAGGTCCATGGAAGTTGATAGTTCCATTGAGGCCCTAACGCTATAAAGAGGAGCAACTTTCTCCATAACTAAATAAGCTTATTCCTTCTCTTAATAGCATTTTCTGGAGAACCATGCATATTATCATACTGACCACGGACTACTGCCAACAATTTCTCCCATATCTCGAGTAGTACATTTGAGAGATTGAGATTTGTTGCATCATAAAGTCGGTTACATCTACATTTCCATAATGCCCATAACGTTACTGTAGTCACTGTTTTCCAGACACAGACAAATTTCTTCTATTGTGTACCCTCATGGCCTCATGAACGTCATTTGCCTCATACAACATCAAGTTGGGATGTAAAACTCCCCACACCACCGCTCCCCATGAGAACAAGCAACCAACATTGATCGTTAGGAATAAAGAAATAACTTTATTCCATACTTTCGAGGTTGCTTGGTAGTCTCTCAAGCTGCTTAGCAAAAGCCACATTGCTTGAGATTGGGTGCTACATTCCCTTTCAATGAATGATCAACTGGTAATGTTGCATGCACTAATAGCCATATGAAGAGAATACATTTAGTGGGCCCATTGAATGACTAGATACATCTCCAGTATGTTTTCAAATGCAAATTTGAAACACCCCAGTTAGTCCAATGTTGTTGAGTTGCTGGTACTGTTACATTACGAGACATCAACAATGACCTTCCAAGTTTCACTAAATACTAAAAGAAGGGAACCTTTATGGCTTGTTCCCCCAAGGAGTGTAACCATAACCAACCCCCCAGATCTCATAGTAACGTTTGCAACATGTTCTTTTGCATACAACCGCATAATATCACACATGTGAGCAATGGAAGGATAAAGATAAAGCAATCACTTCTTTCTAGTTTTAGCCACCACTCTTCCGCGAGTGTTGTAGATAGTTACAATCAAAGGCATAAGGTTGCAATCAATTGTTGTCGAGAACCTCAAAATAAGAAATGCACCCATTAGGTGACACACCCTTGACAACCAATAATGTGTCATTTATGAAGCATCCAAACCCTATTCATTGTAATAGTGGACTATTTTAATACCAATGGAGGATATTTTTATGTAAAAAAAACCATCTTGCATTTCATGATTACTAGTGACAAAAGAGGATACCCAAATAACATTTGACCTTGGGAGTTTTGATTCCAGATATGTTGGTCATCTGGGCCCTGTGGACAATTTTGATTCTTATGAAGATGGAGAATTGATTGGTTATGAAGGGGGAAATCTACTTGGAAAATAACACAATCGATCAGAAGACGGAGAAGGATGGAAAGGGTTGGCATATAGAAAGTTAGATGAAAAAAGAAACATAGAATATTTGCCCATCGTCATCACTATCATCATTGCTTTTTTCTTTATAATGGACATCATCATGTGTTCTCTCCATTAATATCATCATGATGTAAGTTACACTTTCACAATACTTCAAGTTCGAGGATTATGAGCTCTTAAAAAATATGTAGTTTATCCATGCAGTACTATGCATACATGAATTGATCAATTTGTGTGACTTGGGATTGGTTACAATCTAATTTATTAGCAAACAATTGTTGAGATTGGTTCCCTTAACATGGAAATAATTTATTGTCTGCCTATTCTTGAATTTATCGTCTCATGGGTTTGAGTGGGATTAGGATCATCTTCTGATCTCCACAAAAATACTTAAATGTATACACAAAGTTGACAGTAAATGTGGCTCAATGATTGAAGTGTAATGTAAATTGCAATCATCAAATCAGTAACTAAAATTGCTATTATTTATTCCTTGAATATGCCTAAAGTTTTGAGATTATAAATCATGATAGTGTCTCATATATTGTGGACATCAAGCACAATTTACAAATTTGCTTTTATTTTGTCAATGAAACTTGAAACCATATAATTACAGTAAAAGTTTAAGTAGAGTATCATTAAGCATATATTATTGTATTCTGATCAATATAAGCATCCTTAATGTTGAATAGGTTAATTTTTTAATACATACAATTTGTGGTATAAGGACAATAATTTCTTCATATTAAGGTCACTATGATAGCTTGATAAGTCGTAGAAAAATTTTACTACTGTATACATGGCATTAGCTTTCTCGAAGTTAATTTTGAGGGAAAATAATTGTATTGTTTTCCTAATGCTGAATGAATAACGCATGTTGATTTTGCAGATAAACAACTACATTCTTTGCATCCCAATACAACACAAAAAGTGTGAAATAATATTCAATACCAATGATGTATATGCTAATATACATGTGACCAGCGATGATATTTTGCTATTACCGATGGTTATGGTATCATTGAAGTCATAATGTTAGGAGTTAATGTCCATGCCAAGTGCATTGCGTCAATCTCATGATCAACGTGTGTTAAGTTTTAACCCCAATGATAAAAGAACCTATTATGGATGTATCTTTATATCAACAAGGCAACAACTCGCAAGTTAAGCATGAAATGTACATCATTAAGGGTACAAAGGGCAAACTTCTCTTTGGCAAGAACATTACTATAATACATTTGTAAATGTCCTTTTACTAGTACTTCGTAACATTGTTGTTGAAGTTGTTTTTAATATCAACAATGACAATGCCATTATCAAAATAATATACGAAGGTATTGCATACATAAAAGGTGTCATGAACAATATGTGATGATTGATAAATTATTAGTGGGTTGGTTGATTCAAGATATCACACCAAGCATGACGGGTCATGAAATACGTATTCGTTTGCACTTGGATAATGATGTTATTGTTGTAAATGTGCAAAGTTTATTGACAACTTTAACTCAACCCTCGATGTACTTTGGCGTCAAAAGTAAGAAAACAACAAGAAGTAGATATTTGCAAAAATTAATAAGTATCTTTATCTCTGTCTCTACCTATGCGAAGGTGTTAACTATGAGATATTTGATTTTAGGTCGTGGCTTCAGATTCCATTTTCCTTCTTCAGATATACTAATCCTCGTTGTTGAAGAGAGACAAAAAACACTAGCCCAATAAAAAAATCAAGTTTCCCTACACAAATATAACTTCTTTTTTCTCATTGATGGAACAAGGGTGCACAAGTGGGAGTGGGAGTGGGAGTGGGAGTTATTATAACTACGAATTTTAGTGTTCCGAAGATTTGTTTGTGTGCCTTAACCTCACAAAAAATATCACTAGGACATAAATATCAAATTATCAATATCAAGAACACGTCCATGAAATAGAATTTTGTTACCGCAATCATCATCCATTGCAATAATTGATAATCAAATGCTCCAATCAATTGAGTGATATGGTTGTTTGCATGTCACACTACAATAACCATAAAATATTGAAGGCAATTGTTCTCCAATTTAAGCCTCTAGTGTATTTATTTTTAGGTAGTGAACATTTGATATCAAAGTTCCTATATGATGTCAAAATAGAGAGCAACATTAGCATGATGTAGACTATTATTTTTGACAAATTTGGCATGTATTTACTCAAACATGATGTATTAGCAATGACCTTTATTCATTAAGGACACTAGAAAAGGTTGCGTGATGGATCATTCTTGTAGGGAGTTTGATTGTTGCCGTTCGTAAAGGGTGATGTACAATGATAGACCACATTGACAACGTCATTGTAAGCTCTGAAATGACAATGAATCCTTGAGTGATATAATATGCCATCTTGTCGAGGAGGTCGATTCTTGATAATCTCATAGTAGACGAAATGTGTGGATATCCACGGACCACAGGCAGATTGTTAAGACAACCTTGGTGACATTTTTATGGGAGGTTGATTCTAGCCAATCTTGATAAAGACATGATGTGTAAATATGCATTTATACAATGATAATGCCATATTGGCAATATCAATTAAAGTTTAAAGAAAATGAGTGTAAAAATGGCGTTGGTTGGAGGGATACATTTAGTACCAAGGTAGTTGGGTGGGATATATTTGAAGAAGATGAAGGTCATAAATATCTTGAGCTATCTTTTTAGCATTTATCGTCGATAAAAAATCACACACACGCACATATGTATGTATGTATATATATTGTATTGGATTCAAAATGATAAAAAATACATTGGTATTGAATGGAACCTACCAAACACAACATTGCTTATTCTTGAGTATGAACTATCAAGCAACCATTACAAGTCACTAATTGGTACCATAGAAATGTTCCATTGAATTTAACCATTGATGAAAGTCTAAAGTTTCTTATCAATAATAAACTAAATAAGGACATAGACCTGAAAAATGATGAGAGTTAGCATTTAAATATATATAGATAGATTGTGGATTACATTTGTGGATTTGCAAATTCCTTGTATAACATGCTTCTTTGACTCTTAGTTTTCTCCAATTGTTTTGCATTCAATTGGTTGCAACATGCAAATGTCAAGTATTGCTAACTCAATACATATAGTTCTTGGCTATATATTTGCACATGTACCATTATGTTCGTTATACAAATGTGCAATGTATGCTTTCATGTTGATATTGTTCACAACACCATCTAACTCAAACCAATTATTAATCAAATGATTTTTTTTTTCTTAATTGTTAATTGTTCGCTCTACTTGAAGTACAATTACGTACAAACTAAATACTTGTGCAAACATACATTAGAGTGAAAACACAATGTATCAAATAAAGGATATTGTTTGAAAAGAAACTCCATTCTTTAAAACATACGTAAACATCTAATAATGAGAGATTTTGCTCTAGTTTTAACCACTTTAGTACTACTATTGGTGACTTCTAAGAGTTCGTCGTCCAACATTTGGTATCATAATGAGGATGAATGTTTAACCATTAATCATTGTGTTTATAAGTCTAAGGTGTTATGCCTCTAAGCCCGGCATAAACCACCCTCCATGAAAGAGGATGAATTTGGTATGCCCATGCCTTTGAGTCAATTTGAGAGTTAAACCTCCATGCCATGCATTTGCGCAACCTTGTGAAAGAGGGCAATTTCGGCATATAAGAGGATGTTGTAAGGCAATATTCATATTAGGTCAAGTTGGCTACATCAAAGATCCTTAACACCTTCAAGTTCTAGGTCTAGTCCTCGATATGTTTGTCCCCGACAACAATAACAAAAATGTTCCATGTTCATTGGATAACGTGTAGACAAGTAAACAAACCATTGTTAGAACCAAAGATCAACATATGGAGAGCAAGCCAAAGTGACAAATACACGAGCCTTGCAAATTAGTAGCATCCCAACATGTTCACAATTGAAAACATATTATATTGACCACGATCCTTAACACCTTCAAGTTCTAGGTCTAGTCCTCAATATGTTTGTCCCCGACAACAATAACAAAAATGTTCCATGTTCATTGGATAACATGTAGACAAGTGAACAAACCATTGTCAGAACCAAAGATCAACATATGGAGAGCAAGCCAAAGTGACAAATACACGAGCCTTGCAAATTAGTAGCATCCCAATATGTTCACAATTGAAAACATATTACATTGACCATAGACGTTCCAATGAAAAGCACAATGATTTGTATGATATTTGTGAAATGCGTGCACAATGACACTTGCTTATTTAAGAGTGTGGGTTGCTAGATGTGAGAAGAGGTAAGGAAAGCAAAATCTAATTAGTAGGAAATTTGTTGGTCAAGAATAACAGTAACTACAAATGATAAGTAAGATATAATCATGGAAAGAGTAACACTTGCCTTACGAGTTATATGAACCTAGTCATGCTATGTCAATAACCCATCATTGATATCAATTTCACATCTCGAATATCGCCAAGTAAGCTACAATGAAAAAGTGTACAAAGTTCAATGCACTATCGGGTACTAAATCCCCTTCAAGTGTACCATGATAAGCAATTACAAAGAAACAACTTTGATTTGATAATTGCAACAACGCATAGTTATATTACCTAAAGCCTTTGGATGTTGACCATTATAGCTATACAATCCTCACAATACTTATACTATGACGCAAATGAATCATTATTATTGATTATTAGCATAATATGATAGTGAAGGGAGGATTCTCGCAAATTCGTATCGAAAGATAATGTTGAAAGTCTTAATGCTTATAATCTAGAGATGAGCACACTTCGCCTCCCCTTCAGCTATGGTAAGATATTGTAATTTACTGTAGGTATTTATTTCCTCTTTTCCAAAATGTGAACAACACAATTAAGTACCTTACCAAGGTGATAATATATGCGAACATATTGTTGTCTCATTAGAATAAAGGTAATGGCTACCTTGGTAGGTGTTATAAACTTACAAGTCATTAGTAGTATGTCAGCTCTTTGTGGTGGTTATGTCGACATACGGTGAGGTTATTAAAAGCAAGGTGTGTAGGCAAGAATAGTGTCATTGGAAAAGTGTGCAGGGCTTATGGAAATTGTGTAAGGTATAGCGAATTTTTAACAAGTTTGTCCAAAGTATTTGATAAATCTAACATCAAAACAATAACCATTTCAAACCCAAATGGAAAGAATTGAAGGAAACATGTTATGTTGATGTCTACATGTCTCGTTCTAAGATTAGCCACCATAAAATTGCCATAGGAAAGAATCAACCAAAGGAGCCCCCAACTTTGTAAGGAAGGGGCAAATAGCCCAATAGGCTTGCATTTACATGGGTCATTAAGATTTAAATTTGGTAACCTTCACAAAATTTAAGGAAAAAATTCCATACTATGATATGGACACCATTGGAATGATTGGGAATATTCAAACCAACCGAAAAGAACTTGATAATTCCACTCTACAACTCGACAATAAACCCTCAAAATCCCTAATTGCTACAAATATTGCACCATAGAACAATATGGGAAACGAGCTTTGTTGCTTCATAAGAACAAACTCTTCCCATGAGCTAGCATGTAAACATTTAGTTATGGTAAAGTTGAAGCCATGCACATGCTATTACAGTCGCACATGAATACATGGTTAAGTTACCCACACCAGTACGAGTTTATTTACCCCCTACGACAAACAATTAATTTACATATGTCCTCTTGACTAACTTCCACCACCTCTTCCACAACATGATTATATTTGTCCTTAGATAAGAAATTGGCCAATGATAGTTTACACTCTCTTTGATTACATTTCCATGATGCGGGGATTTGTATCAGGCTAAGCTACAATGGCCTATTCAGAGAGTGTCAATGCATGCAATGCACCCTATAAAGAAGATGCCAAATCTCTCTACTTTTGCATTCACCTATAATAGTACGAATGCATTATTCTTTCTTTGTGACCGTGCGTTCTCTCTTGGTCCCAACTTGAATGCCGCCCCCACAATAGTTATAGTACATCTTGCTAATCACACTCTCTATGCAATGACAACAACACTAAGGCATAAACACAATGTTGACATGGCAAAAACCGACACTTCGGTCAGGTTTGCAAGGAATGCTTATAGAGAAACCGCCCGTTTTGGAATGTCCCACACCGGGACACCAGCTCGGTAGGAAGCTTGAAACCACTTGGGGGAGGAAGATAAAAATGGGCACAGGTTTCGTGAACAATGAAGAGCTATCGGTGGGAAACAACATTGGGAGCTCTCGAGTGACTCTGGAGCATGATATGATATGATAATGATGTGATCACATGGCATACATCATCTATGTATCTATGTATCTAATATGTATGTCTCTCAGTCTATCTATCTATTATACCTATGTATGCATGCATGCATGCATGCATGTATATATGTCTGTATGTATGTATGTAAGTATGTATCAGTATGTATGTATGTATCAGTATGTATGTATGTATGTATGGGATGGCCCCATTCCTTTTCCTCCTCTTTCATACTGTGAGTGTGAATTGCCTCCCTCCTCTCTAGTCAGACAGAGCATCCATTCTCTCTCTCTCTCTCTCTCTCTCTCTCTCTCTCTCTCTCTAACCCAGTAAGCCTCTGTTAAGCTCTGTCGGCGAAACTCTCTCCCATCCATTTCAAGTTTTTTAGGGTTCCATCCTTCCCCCGCTATAAATTTAGGGTTTCCCATGTGCCGTTGATCCTTCTTACCCTCCCCTGCTTCTCGAAATCTGTCAATCTTTTACATTCACCACACCAGCACTTAACAACAAACACAGACAAACAACAAAGACAACAACACAAACAGGTTTGAATCATAAAACCCTATTCCTATTCTCTCTCTCTCGTTCTCTCTCTGAAAGAAACGAAACAGTTTCGCATCATGCAACCATTTTCTCATTTTTCTCTTTCTCTGAAAACATCAGTTTTGCATCCGAAAATTCCAAATATCTGTATTCCTCATATCATCATCTCTTTTTTTCCCCTCTCTTTCGTTTTTTTTACTGCCTCATTTTAGATGTTTTGACGCTTAGGGTTTTGTTTTTGTTCTTTTGATCTTTGAAAGCTATCTTTATGATAGCTATGACCAAGCAGTAACGATTTTATCTATGTTTGAAAAATGTTGCTTTAAACTGTAGCTATCTCTGTGATATAATCTATCATTAAGTATTTTGGGCCATTCAATTAGTCTATTGAGATTTGAATTAGCATTCTAGAGATCTGTTAGTACCGTGTTAACTTTTTCAGCTATTCAAAAAGACATTTTTATCTTTGTATTAGCATTGGAGGGTATATAGGTCTATATTAGCATTTGGTAGATCTAAGTTATTATTATTTATCTTTGTATTAACGTTGTGGGTGATCTAATTATACATTCTAGCATTATATAAGCTTCGGAGGAGATCTAATTACCCATTAGCTTTTTAGTAGTATTGTATATATTAGCTCGACATCAGCATCCTTGGCGATATAAGTAAGGATTTTAAGAATTTGATCGATTTTAGGTCTTAACATTATATTAGCATCGTGGACAATGTGATGAATATATGTTAGTTTTATGTTATCATTCTTATAGCATTTTTGGAAATTTAATTAGTTACATTTAACATCACATTAACATTCAGGCCATTACATTGTTATATCAACATTTCATTAGCACTATATTAGCATTTTGGAGAAACGTGCACTAAGCTCCGCATTAGAGAGCTTTATTGGCACGTGCATATAACCTTTCCAAATACCCATACATATATGCATGAATGCAGATACCTACACCTATATGGCCTATAACTGCATGCATAAATGCTTATACATACATTTATCTATACATAAATATATATTCATACATCTATCTATACATAAATATATATGCATACTCAGACACACCCATGCGCATATGAACTCACACACATGTGCACGCACATACATATAGATACTATTATGTTTTTCTCCTTCTATTGATTTCCTTATTCACAACATCGACGATTTCCCGTTTTAACTGCATTTGGTCATTTAATGCTTTCTTTTCGTGTTTGTGTTCCTTGAAGGGATTCTCTGCTTTTCTCATGAGATATTTTTTTAATCAGATTAGATCTGATTTCATTATTCCCGAAACATTTTATCTTTTTCAAGTTCAATGCTAGATAATGGAAACAAAATCTCATTATTATTTAAGGATTTAGAGAGAACTGATGCCTATTTCTAATTGATTTATATTGGATTATAGATTAGCTACTCTGAAAGAATTGATTACCCTACTCTATCAATGCATCACTTGAGTAGCTATAAACAATCTAATAAAAAAGGATTATTTTTACTGTATTCTGTGATCTTCAATGTTTTACGTAATCTAGTATCGGCATATTTAAAAGGTAAAAACACTGAAGTTCGTTCTTATTTGTTTCCCACAATTCCTTGAGTTTTCATTATTTCCCCAACTGTCCTCAATCAATCCTCCTGAAGAGAGAGAAATGATTATCCAATTACTCAAGTAGCACATCTAACTGAAGAAGTGGATGAATTGGCCATATGATTGCCCAAATAGCAGGTATCATTTTCTTGAGTGGGGGCTGTCAAATGCATTTGGGGAAATAATGGAAGGGCGTTTGGGGAAATAAATAAAACTGAGAATTTATGTAGTTAACATGCTCTGACTGTTGGCACATTGTTTCCCATAAGATATATTGATATGGTAAATGTGGTCATGTGATTGAGTATATATCTTACTAATCTTGAAAAATTATGTTTGTATTATGTAGCATCCAAGTTTGCTTAGTATGGCATCTGAAGGAAGGGATGGGAAATCTGATGTGGAGCGAGACACTGATGATGAAAGAAGGGGCAAGACAAAAATAGGTGCACTGAGAGCGATAGCAAAGATGAATTCAAAGAAGCTAAGAAACTCATTGACAAGGCGACGAAGGAAACATGTTGGCACACTTGAAATTAGAGACATAAGGGATGAGCAAGACCAGATAGCAGTTGAGGGGTTTCGCCAAATACTTCTGGAAGAGAATCTGCTACCAGCTCGACATGATGATTATCACATTCTCCTAAGGTTAGCTTTCTACCATGAATATTAGCCAAAGAAGAGAATTAAGATATTTGCGATGACTTTAATTGCTGCTTATTGTTCTGATCTCGTTCTAAGAGGTTCAATGTATCATGTCCTTACCGTATTATTGTTATTTTTACATGGAAGGTTAGCTTTCTACCATGAATATTAGCCAAAGAAGAGAATTAAGATATTTGCGATGACTTTAATTGCTGCTTATTGTTCTGATCTCGTTCTAAGAGGTTCAATGTATCATGTCCTTACCGTATTATTGTTATTTTTACATGGAAGGTTAGCTTTCTACCATGAATATTAGCCAAAGAAGAGAATTAAGATATTTGCGATGACTTTAATTGCTGCTTATTGTTCTGATCTCGTTCTAAGAGGTTCAATGTTTCATGTCCTTACCGTATTATAGTTATTTTTACATGGGATTGATTGTTTATGTGAAAGTGTGGAAGGAACAATATGAGATGCATATATAGGCATTGCTGTTGAATATTTTTAGTCAAATTTTGTACGTATGGTTTGATGCAATGTGCAAGGTATAAATGAACAATTTTTCATCTGTATATAGAGAGTTAGCCCGTGCTCCATTTTGCAAAGTATTTGTTCTATGAAATTAGTTTAGTGCTTTTGATGCAATGCAGCTGATGCTTTTGAATTTATTGGACTATTATTGGTTTTATTATTTAAGCAAAGCTTTTCTAAGATATTTTATTTTTCTAATGTTTTAATTCAGGTTTTTGAAAGCTCGCAAATTTGATATCTTAAAAACCAAAAAAATGTGGGTTGATATGCTTCAATGGAGAATGGAGTTTTGTGCAGATACAATTGAGGAGGTAGGAAATCTATCTACATAAGTTTCAGATGTAAAGATTAGTTCAATGCAAATTAATTGTAACTCATATCAATGCAAACTTTTGCTATATATTGTCAAAGAAAGTGGGTACATTGTATGTCTTGATAGATAAGTTATGATGATTTTGGCTTGGACATCCTTGGAATTGTCTGTAAAAGTTTTTCTCTAATTTGAATATTAATGATAAATTCCCTTTTTTGTTTTTAGGATTTTCATTATACTGAGATTAATGAAGTGAAGAAATACTATCCTCATGGCTCACATGGAGTGGACAAAGAGGGGAGGCCTGTGTACATAGAGAGACTATGGCAGGTTCAAGCTAACAAGCTGATGCAAGTCACTTCTATGGACAGATTCCTCAAGTACCATGTTCTAGAGTTTGAGAAGTCCTTGAATAAGAAATTCCCAGCATGTTCGGTCGCAACAAAGAGACACATCGACTCTACAACAACCATTCTTGATGTTCATGGTTTGGTATGTTGCAATCTGTTTTATTTCTTAAGATATTTCAGATGTTGTACTACTGATCTTCTTCTTTCTTAAATCTTGAAATGTACAAAGTATGGTGCTTTGACTCCGGTTTCAATCAATTTTTTTTAAGATATCAACTTTTGGGAACTAAATATTTGAATCTCCATGGTTTTATGGTTTTATGGAGGTTGCTTATTTTCTCTTCTTAATTTCGTGTGTATATTGTTATTATTGCCACTTTACTTGAAATATATGCTGATAATGAGATTTGTTCAATGCTGTCTATTTACGGGCAGGGTATTCTGAGCTATAACAAAACAGCCAAAGAACTTCTGGCACAGATCCAAAAGCTTGATTCAGAAAACTATCCAGAAGTGGGTCCTTTATGAGTTAGTATTTGCATTAATAAATTTTCTATCTCATGTCTACTACATTAATGTTTTTTCTTTTGTATTCCAGACATTGCATAGGATGTTCATTGTGAATGCTGGGCCAGGATTCAGGCTTATATGGAATTCGATTAAAGGGTTTTTAGATCCAAAAACTGCAGCAAAAATAACTGTAAGTAGTTTTGTAACCCTTACCATTTAATATGAAAACGTTTTTTTAAATTTTGTCCTCAATTCTTAGTTGTTCTGTGGGGTATTGTTTAGTAAGAATGTATAAAATAAAGAAATCTTGATTTAATCAATGTAATGTAATGTACTTTGTTATCTCAAGAGGACTTTTTAGTATAACTTCCATTATTGATCCTACTTATACAGTTTAATCTAATTTATATGTTCCTCTCCCTGCAACTTTAATTTTTGGCTTTCATTGTGAGGTTAGGTACAAATCATTGTATATAGGGATAGTAATATTTGGTGTATCAGACAGCTAAAAATGATCATGGAATGGGGCTGAGCCGATGGTTAGATTTGAAGTTGTTCAATGTTATGACTTCTACAGAAATAAAATGTTACATTAATGTATTTGAAATGCCAAATGACCTATCAGACCAAAAGATACATCCACGTGAGGAGGGAGGGAGAGGGGAGAGAGATAGATAGATTGAGAGAGTGAGAGAGAGAGAGTGACAGAGAGAGAGCTGTTTTTGTAGGTGTTAGGAAATAAGTTCCAAAGCAAACTTCTAGAGGTGATTGATGCAAGGTATTTATCGTCTTTGAAAAAATTTCAATATCTCAAAATATATGTTAAATTAGAGTTGAATTTGACTTTTATCAATGTCAATAGATCGTAAAACATTTGAAAAGGGTTTTGGAAAGTTGAATCTAGTTTCTTTGCACTGTATACAGTCAGCTGCCAGATTTTCTTGGTGGAGATTGTCGTTGCCCAAATGAGGGTGGGTGTATGTACTCTGATAAAGGTCCGTGGAACGATCCAGTTATTATGCAGGTAAAGATGTGTATTTGTTTGTTTATTTTCAATTACATTGTGAGTTTTATCTATTACTCTAATATCCCAAAAGTATATCTGCTGATCTAATATAATGTCAAATTTATCTATTACTTCGCTCCATTTTTCGTTGTGTGAATATTTTTTATATTTTGTAATGTCATATTGGAGTGAATATCAATTACTTGTTAGCATTGATATTTTTTTATCCTCTGCTTAGAATCAGAGCTCAAGTTTTCAAATTTGAGTTGCTGATCTATCTCTTATCATTCCGATATCCCAAAAGGATCTAATATAATGTCAAATTTATCAATTACTTCGCTCCATTTTTCGTTGTGTGAATATTTTTTATATTTTGTAATGTCATATTGGAGTGAATATCAATTACTTGTTAGCATTGATATTTTTTTATCCTCTGCTTAGAATCAGAGCTCAAGTTTTCAAATTTGAGTTGCTGATCTATATTTCTCTTATCATTCCGATATCCCAAAAGTTTATCTGCTGATCTAGTAATAATGTCAAATTTATTCATCACTTCACTATACTGATTATTTTAGCCTTTTCTTCCTTGTGTGAATCTTTTTTTCTCTTTGTTAACATCGATATTTTTTTTACACTCAGAATCAAAGCTCACATTTTTCAAATTTGAGTTGCTGATCTATATTTCACTTTAGAGAGCAATAAAAAATCTATTTTTTGATAATTTTTTATAACCACAAATATGCTAAATCAAAGACCGAAGGTTTTGAAAATTGTACCAGACCTTTGAGCTAGAGTTCAAATCATTAACTTGGCCAACTTCAAATATGGCCAACTTCAAAAATAGAAAATATATGTGAAAATTGTACCAGGCCTTTGAGTGTGAGTTAAAATTATTAACTTGGCCAACTTCATAAAGAGGAAATATCTGATTTATTAATACTGACTTTTTTGTTGAAGAATATGCCAATAAAATAAGGATATTCTTGGAGCTGTTTATTGATCTGAGGATTTTTTTCCTGCAAGAAATTGATCTATTGATTACTTCTATCAATTTCGTATGGTAGTTGTGCTAAGAAGTCAGCTCATTGCTTATCCGTCCATGAATAATATTTGCAATTTTCATCTGCAATGATTCCATATTTCATTCAAGAAATAGATCCATAATAAATGCCCTAATCAGTTCCTTATTTCTTATGGTAGTTGTGCTAAGGTTTGTCAGCTCATTGTTCATCCATCCATGGGTAGTATTTGCGTATTTCATCTGCATGGATTCCATATTTCATTCAAGCAATAGATCCATAATAATTTTCTTAATCAATTCCTTCTGATAGTTTTGTGATAATATTTTGTTAATACATTGTTCACACATGCATGAGTAGTACTTTTGTCCAACTTTACAGAGAGCAGAAAGGAGATGAAAATCATTCACATCACTTCGGAATTTTTAAGGATATTTTTCATTGTTCATGCATCCATATTTAGCACTTTTGTCAGGCTGTAAGGATTTAGTTTTACACAGGCAGAAGAAAGGAGATCAAAATTGTTCATCTCTTTGATATTTTCCCATTAGATTTAATGATATTTTTTCCATTAAGGAATACCTTCTTTGACTGAGCATATTTAAGTAAATTTGAACCATATTGGCATGTTTTAAGTAAATTTCTTCTGTGCATCTGTGTATAGATATGATTTTTAAGTAAAAACAGAATGGGGGTTTGGATATTTGAAATAACTGACATTAAAGGTTGGATTTCAGGCAGTTATGGATGGTGACGTAAAGAAAGCAAGACATATTGTCACTGTGTGTGATGGTGTGGAGTATTCCATGAAAACTATGTCGAGAAAGGTTGATAGCTTTACACATCACTATCGTATATTTACATTACTCTAATGAGAAGCTAAAGTATTTCAGTAGGTTATTTTTTAAGTGGAGATTATATTTACTTTCTTTATAAAAATACATTAAAAACAATTGCTGTTAGTAATTCAAAATCAAGAAGTTCTTTATGTATGTCTATAAATGCCATTTTATAAGTTTTGAAATTTTATTCTAGAGCAAAGAATCAGATTTATCTACAGCTGAGTCTGGGTCAGATGTGGATGATGTTTTGTCACCTCAAAGCAGTATTGTACATCACCCCACGTTGACTCCTGTTCGGGAAGAGGTATTATTATTTCTTTCTGTTAATCTTTCCTCCGTTATATTTTATTAAACTCACATACCATTAAATATGAAAGGACAAAAGCAAACTAAAATATTATGTTGCATATTTACTGAAAAGGTAGGAAATTTAGTGATCCAGATGCTTTTCAAGTCTTTAAAACACTCATATGTAAATTGAAGTAGAAGGTTGTGTTATTTAGAGACAAAGAGAAATTCTAGTGGATAGATGCTTGTGTTCATATAATAACTGACAGCAAACAAGCTCTTTGAATCTGTAAGACAGCTTTACGAAAACTGGTAATTGATGGAAACCTAGTACCATATGCGGTTTAATAGATTTAGTTATGTCATGAAATGTAGAACGTGCAAGCTCTTGAAATTAGGCGTATTTTCTTTAACAATATTTTTGGATGGTTTATTTCATTTTGTTAAAGATTTGGCTTTTTCTTCTATTTATTTAGTAGATGTTTAAATTAATTTCAGATGTGGCATCTAGTGTGTTGTGTTTGATAGAAAACTTACCAAACTAATGCTTTTAAGTTTGATAAAAAACTTATCTAACAATTATTATTATTTTTTCTTTTACTTAGTTACGAGGAAATGCAAGTAGGACCTTAGCTGAAATGGCACCATCTCGAGACTTAATGAGGGCAGAATCAATCCCAGTAGTGGATAAGGCCATTGATTGTGGATGGAGAGGAGACATTTCAATCAAGAATGTCGAAGGTCTCTCTTTTTCTCCCTTTCAATTCTAATATATTGACCCTTGCGATAAGCTACTAGGCTGTATCAAAAAAGCCCTTCACCATGTAGCAGTTATCCTACTCTACATGCTACATCGGTGTATCAAACTGATGACCTCACGCCCTTTCTTCACTATGTACTCTTGCATATGCCATTCTATACTGGATATAAAGTTTCTGATTCCAAAAATGTTTTTTGTATCCCAGGGAACATGACAATGGAATATATGGTTCTACCTCTTGGCAAACTATTTCAGGGGATACTAGCAGTTGTTATGGTTATTTTTGTCAACCTTGCGTCAGCTGTTCGTTCATTTCCCCGTCCAAGTAACAACAAAAATATGGGAGCCAAACATCTAAACACTTACTCTAGGCCTCCCCAATTCCAAGGTATACAACCCTCAAATGTTGATGCTCAATATCCATTCTATCCATCAGTGTATGTAGACACTTCACCCGGCATCCGGAGGAGGTTGGATAGGTTAGAAGAAAAGATTACCCTCTTGAGTAAGGTTCAAGATCCTTATTCTTCAAAGGAAGCCCTTCTGGATGCGTCGTTGGATCGCATACGGTTTTTAGAGGCAGAATTGGCTGAAACTCGCAAGGTAAGTGGGCAAATATCTTCACATTGTTTTTGGTGATATAAAGTAGGACAAATATATGATTTTAGCTTTAATAAAAAATTTGCATACACATGTTATATATATAGATACACGGGTTATTTATATGTATTCGTACACCATATACATATACATGTTTTGTAATAATCTTTGATAATACACACCATATACATATATACATGTTTTGTAATCATCTTTGATAATATTAAGTTTTGTATTTGTAATATGATTTTTGCTTTAATAAAAAAATTGCATACACATTATATATATAGATACACAGGTTATTTATATGTATTCGTACACCATATACATATGCATTTGCAGATACATGCATATACATAGAAATACACAAACGTGGGCCTGCACATCCACAAATTGGTCTTATGGGTTCTCTTGATGTCTTTTTAGACTTTACGAGCGGTGCTTGAAAAGCAAACGGATTTATATGATTGTCTTCAAGACTTGAAAGAACAGAAATGGAAGGTTAGAAAAGCCAAGCTGAGAACACATTTTTTTAATTATGGCTAAAACCTCAAATTTTTTATGCTTCCAGCTCAAATTCTTAATATATGTAAATGATAACCTAAAGAATTATGTTTCACTGATTAATTATTTTTTGATATTATTTTTCTTGTTTTAGAGGAAAGGAAGCTGTTGGTGATGCAACAGAAATCTTAAATCTCCTCATGCCAACTTTGCAATGGTCACAAGTTTCAAGGATGATTAACGGAATGAATTGGAGAGTTATATTCTCAAAAGCGAATATCATCAAAAAAGATGAAATCTCGAAATGTAGTTGCGAATATCATAGAAAAAAAGGAATCATGAAATATAGTTTATCTATGATTTACACATGGAAAGCTTGTGATAAAAAGAAGGGAAGAAATCTGGTCATTGACCATCTTAGGAACTTTAATGGAGATAATTTTTTGTCATCAGGGTTCTTCTCTATAAAATTAATATATTATTTTCTTTAACATTTTGACTTCGGGTTTTGTTGTTTGAAATTTGAGACTTGATAATATTCTTTGAGCCAATGCTTTCTACCTGTTACATAAAAGAGGAATCAATGATAGAAAGAGATAGTTGATCGTAGTGTAAGAACGTGTTGTAGAAAGCATTAAATTCCTAAGGACTTTGAGATTCATTATCCCCATGCATTTACAAAGGAATTTTAGAAATGTGAAATTGCATAGTATTATGTTTCAATACTGTATTGTGGAGAAATTATTGAATTTTAACCAGCATAAATTCCAGAATGTTTAACTTCAATAATTAAGGTGAGGATTCACAATTATTGTCTAATGTGAGTACTAAACAGTTGAGCAAATCATTTAATGATGGGTAGCACAATGAGGTGTATTCTCTACCAGCAACCAAACTGCTATTCTAATCTTTTAACGATAGGCCAAATCTGTTGTGAAAGATTTTACTTTCCTTTGATTTGTGAGTACAATAAAAAGGGAAAAAATCAAAACATCTATCCAGCTTAACAAGGTTATAACAATTAAATCCAAAACGTTCCGTTAGAAATAAAAGGTTATAATGTGTTTAAAACATAATTATTTTATTGTAGAGGGTAATGAAAATTTTAACCTGAATTTGTTTTCTGAGTATTGTGAACTGTTTCCCAAGTGGATCCAGTTTTCATGTTCCAATAAATGGAAAGGATCAAATATTTTCTATATACTTCACAAATTTACAAGTTAAGCAGATGATTTGTTCATCTGACTAATTCTCATTACCCAGCAGCACCTCTTCATTGCATAATATTCCACGCATTTGATGCTTCCAACATAGAGCAACACTGGCATGATTCATTAACCACAAAACGGAGCGACACTGTCCAAGCTGCTTCTTCTCTGTTGTATTCTCAATGTCTCTGTATTTCTTGCATCTTCATGTAAGCCAGCACTGGCATAAATATTAACCATACAAGTATACGCAGCCCCACCAGTATTATCAATCATTATTGCTTGTTCAAAACACACATGTCCAAGTTTTACATTACCCCATGTTTGACATGCACCCAGAAGAGTACACCAGACCGGATAATTTGGGGAATCCATGCTTTTTATCACTTCCATTGCCTTATCAAAGAGCCCAACTCGACCAAATAGATCAACCATGCATGTTTGATGCTCTAAACTTGGACTCATCCCATATGTGTTCACCATCTTTGTATAGTACATCTGACCTTCATTCAATAGTCCTGAATGGCTACATGAACTCAAAACTGAGAGAAATGTGACCACATCGGCAAATTGACCCTCAATTTGCATCCTTTTGAAAGCATTCAATGCTTGCCAAGTACAGCGTTGTTGGGCATACCCTGAGATCAATGCATTCCAAGTGACTGTATCTCGGTTGAGAAGCTTATTGAATAGCTCCTGTGCCTTTCCTAGGTCACCACATTTGGCATACATATCTATTAATGCATTGCCAAGCATAATATGCTTGTTTAGCAAGCCCTTGGCAACGATCTCATCATGAATTTTTGTGCCCTTATCGATGGCTCCCATGCTCCCACACACCTTCAAAATACAAGTGAATGTGAATGCATCGGGAGAAAGGCCATCGGCTCGCATCTGTCTGAGACAGTTAAAGGTTTCCTCACTCATTGCCAATTGAGTATATCCTGAAATCATTGTATTCCATGAAACTATATCTCGAACATTAAGTTCATCGAACACCTCTTGTGCTCTTCTTACATCACCACATTTGGTGTACATATCCACCAACGCATTACCAAGCATAATATGCTTCTCAAGAAAACCCTTATCCACAATCTCGTCATGGATTTCTTGCCCCATATCGATAGCACCAATGATGCCACACGCTTTTAAGATACAAGTAAATGTAACCACATCTGGACAAATGCCATTGCCTTTCATTTGCTCAAAACATTTGCATGCATTCTCACCCTCCCCTTTGTGAACATATCCTGTGATCAATGCATTCCATGCAACTATGTCTCTAATAGGAAGCTCATCACATACTTGTCGCGCTTTTGATAATGCTCCACATTTGACATACATATCAACCAGAGAATTACCTATAACAACATCTTTTCTCAACCATCCCTTGCTTAAAATCTCATTGTGAATTTGTCTTCCCTTATCTAGTGCTTCTATGCTGCTGCATGCTTTCAAGATGCAGCTGATGGTAACCGAATCTGGTGTAACACCATCATTTTGCATTATTTGAAAACGGTTCAATGCATCTTCACCATATCCATGTTGGGAATACCCTGCTATTAAAGCATTCCATGATATCACATCTCGAACAAGAAGCCCATCAAACACTTGTTGTGCTTTAAGTAGATCACCACATTTTCCATACATATCGACAAGAGCATTGCCCAATATTGCATCTTTCCCCAACAATCCCTTGCTCACAATCTCTTCATGAATTTTTCTCCCCTTGTCGAGTGCCTTGATGCTACCACATGCTTTCAAGATACTGGTGAATGTGATAGCATTTGGAAAGAGGCCATCATTTTGCATCTTTTCAAAGCAAATCAATGCTTCTTCACCATGCCCTTGCAAGGTGTATCCAGTAATGAGAGAATTCCAAGAGGCTTCATCACGAATCGGAAGCTCATTGAGTACTTGTTTTGCTTTTGGAAGCATACCACACTTGGCATACATGTCCACTAAAACATTGCCAAGAAGGAAATGCTTTTCTAACAATCCTTGGTTAACTATTTCCTCATGAATCTGCTTACCCCTATCAATTACTCCCATATTGCCACATGCTTTCAACAAGCAAGTGAATGTAACCACATTTGGATGAAAACCATCACTTTTCATTTCCTCAAAACACTTGAATGCAGCTTTAACTTTCCCATTCTGAGCAAATCCACCAATCAATGCATTCCAAGAGACCTCATCCCGAACAGGAAGCTCATCAAACACCTGTTGTGCCTTTGCCATTACACCACATTTTGAATACATATCAACTAGAGCATTTCCAAGGGCAATACTTTTCTCCAACCAGCCCTTTTTCACAATCTCCTCATATATTTGTTCACCCTTACTGATTGCTCTTATGTTGCCACATGCCTTCAAGACGTAAAGAAAGATGATTGTATCTGGAAATTTGTTGTCACATCGCATTTGTTCTAAACAATCCAACACATCCAGAAACTGATCTTGCTGAATATATCCAGCCATCAGCATAGACCATGATCCTACATCGCGAATTGGAAGCTCATAAAGTACATGTCTCGCCTCTGCCAATCTACCACATTTCGCATACATATCGACCACAGCATTGCCAAGCACAGTATGCTTTTCTAGCAATCCCTGATTGACAATCTCATGGTGAATTTGTTTGCCCTTATCAACTGCTCCTATGTTTCCACAAGCCTTCAAGATGTCAGCGAAAGTGTTCACATCGGGTGATTGACCATCATATTGCATCGTTTCAAAATAATTAAAAGCATCATTAAGTTGACCATGTTGGGCATATCCCACAATCAATGAATTCCAGGAGCTTACATTTTGGATAGGAAGCTCATTAAAAACTTCCTGTGCTTTTGCCAGTGCACCACATTTAGCATACATGTCCACCAGACAGTTTCCCAAAACAATATCTTTTTGTAACAACCCATTACGAATGATCTCATCATGGATTTGTTTTCCTTTATCAAGTGCTCCTATCCACCCACATACCTTCAGCATACAAGTAAAGGTGATTGAGTCAGGTGAGGTCCCACCAATTTGCATACATTCAAAACAATTCCATGCATCTTCACCTTGCCCTTTCTGGACATAGCCAGAAATCAATGCATTCCAAGAGATTACATCATGGACGGGAATCTCATGAAACATTGCTTGGGCTTTTCTTACTTCACCACATTTGGCATACATATCCACCAAAGCATTTCCCAAAACAATGTCTTTCATCAACATGCGTCTACTGACGACCTCAGTGTGTATTTCTTTACCTTTATGAACTGATCCTATGCTGCCACATGCTTTTAATGCACAAGTGAAAGTAATTGCATCATGAGAGATAACCTCAATATACATTCTTCTAAAACAGATCAATGCATCTTCACAATGTCCTTGTTGAGCATATCCAGAAATTAATGCATTCCAAGAAACCACATCTCGAACAACAAGTTCATTTACCAATTGATGTGCTTTCATTGATGAACCACATCTGGCATACATGTCAACCAATGCATTATCCAAAACAGCATCTTTTCCTAAAATCCCATTACTAATGATCTCATTGTGTATCTCTTTACCCTTATTGATATCTTGTATACGACCACATGCCTTCAAAATGCATGTGAAAGCAATTGGATCAGGGAATATTCCCTCGTCTCGCATTCGTTCAAAGCAAAGGAGGGATTCTCTAGATTTCCTTTGATTAGTATATGATGTGATTAAGATAGACCAAGACACAACATCACGGACACAAAGGTTTTCAAGAATTTCGGTAGCCTTTTCCATATTGCCACATCTAGCATACATGCTTATCAAAGCCCTCCCTAAATAAGGGCTCTTGTCAAGTAATCCCTTGTGTAGGATGTCCAAATACAGACAATTACCTTCTTTTAGGTCTTTGTTATTGGCACAATCTTTTAGTAATGCCAAATAATACTCTGGACTCCCATAGTTTCTACTCGCAAAACCTCTCTCAATTCTCCTTCTTCTCATTTTCTCCTTTATTTTTTTCTCGTTTGAAGCATGAATGGGCATCACCATTCCTCTCCCTTCCGAAGCATTTTACGAAGGATTTGTGCAGAGCTCCAAAGGCAGAGAGACATAGGTTCCTATGGCATTTCCATTGTTACGAAGATTTCTATTTTTCCAAATGTCTCTCTCTTCTTCTTCTTTTTCGTAAATAATGTCTCTCTCTCTCTCTCTCTCTCTCTCTCTCTCTCTCTCTCTCTCTCTTCCCCTGTTTTGGATATTTTGGGGAATGCCCTTGACAGTTTATTCATCGCTTCTTCATTTTTATTCTCTCCCAAGACGAAGAGGGTCATTCCTGCAAATAAAGTGAAACTCGGGAGCATTTTCCCTGAGTCTTTTTGCCCTATAATTTAATTTAATTGTCTATGAAACTAATGCCGGCTATTTATCGGGGCGAGATGCATTTAGAGAACTTGCAAAACATTTAATTCTCGGTCGATTTTTGCAAGAATGAATTAATTCGTAAATCAGCGGGCGATTAATGGCCAAGGAGAGCAATGTTACTTGCAAGGTCTCCGGAGGGTTTTTTGAATAATTTGTTAGAAAAGACTAAGATGGTGCCCATAGATTCTTGAAATGATTATAGATGAACATGAATGGCAACATATACGATAGTCAAACCGTCAAAGTGATACAGAAATCAATCCAATCAAACTCTTTCCTTTCCTTTTTCTAGTGAGCCCAATTATTGTTCGGATATAACCTATGCACTTTGTTCCTCCAAATCTACAAGAGTTTTAAATCTACATTATGCTGACTTATTATATAATTAGCAATAACTCAATGTTGCCACCGTTGGATTCTAAGTGTCAAATCATAAATCTCAAAAGATATCTAGATCAGCACTTGTTATATATACCAAACCACATACATGCATGAATAGTGAACATTATTGGTACCATAGTATGAACCATACGTGAATCAATCATTCGAGTATGGTAAACACCCTCGAAGTATGATAAATACCATACTTTTGTATTCATTATTTATTATAAGGTAAACAAAATTTTAAGGTAAGAAAGTTAAGGTAAAAAGTGTAAAAAAAAACATAAGAATGTTTTTGATAACATACACATTCGTTTGCATTCATATAAAAAAGAATGTTTGCCAATGCATTCGAGTATATTACGTACTATGAATTTGGTACTATAGTTTATACTCGCACATCCAAATCACCTACATGCATGAATAGTAAACATTATTGGTACTATAGTTTTCAATATTCCAATGGCTATCCACCTCAACTCATTCAACATAGTTGGCAAGTCTAGGAAGTTTCGTTAGTGTGACATGGGGGTCAAATTAGCCACTCTAAAGTACAAACTAACTCCACAAATAAGTGTTAGAACTTGGAAAGTCATACTCACACTCACCCATTAGAAATGCATTGTAAATCCAAGAACTTCAAATTTAGATATGTTTGATGAGGTTGTGGTTGCGGTATTTGTGACTCTTTGTGCATGCATTAAGAATCATGATTTATTCTTAATACAAATGAAGATTGTTGTAGCAATTGAGATTTGACACTATTGATATTATTGAGTAAATTGTGTCTTTAGTTGGGAGTGTGTATTATGAGTTTAATAATTTGGGAATTCATTCACAATTGATCATGTCATGGCCAAGGTTTCTTGTGTCCTATTAAAGAGCATACTTGGTTCTCATTTGTTTTCCCATGGACTACTATGAAGACCTAAAACTTAGATGAGGAGGTATATGGACTACTATGTTGGAGATTGTTTTGACTCTAATGGAGGGGAGGTTTTGCAATTGGCAACAACCATTGTCTAGGATAACCAAGAGTATGAATTAACTAATAGTTGCCAACAGATATTGCAAGGAAATTTTGAATTTGGATCTTGTTTCAATCCAACATCTCCAAACATGTTAAAAAAAAAAAACAAGTAAGATCCTCCCTTAAGTGCAAAGATTTCAAGCTTCCTTGATGATTAAAGCCTTACAGAAAAATATGCAAACTTTCAATTCCATGCTCAAAACAAACTTCTAGGATAGGAAATGTGATATGATTATTCAAGACCCTCACGTCTGAACTTGCAATGGGAGCCAATACGCATTGCATTGTACACAATAGGATAGTCAAATCCACACTTGGCCTGAAGATGTGACGTACTATTCCATTTTGGTTCAACATGAACAAGTTTCAAAATCTAGCCATAATCTAGCCATGTGTACTTCAAATAGATAAATGTCAATGATCTATGGGAACTACTCTCCTCATTGTATATATTACAAGACCCACGATTGGAGTCCACGGTGTTAGAAACAGAAAAAGAATAGTTGTAGCAAGGAGCTTGGAAACTCCCAAAGAAAACAAGTGTCACAAATGTATGTATAAACTACACAATAATTTATACAGACCAATCAGAGTTATGCATTTAGCTCTACCAGCATATTTTTGTTATGCATTCCCCCTAGTGTCAAAACAAACCCTATAGATAGAGAAATCAGCTTGCCTGATCACCTGTATGATGTGGTAGAGACCTTGGGGAGCTCCCAAATAGAGAGGAGGTGGTCGATATAGTGCTTATGGAGGTACTGGACTGGGTCTGCAAGAGTTCCAAGTGGCGGAGGAGGCGGCCAGCCAACTGTTTGAGGTTGGGTGGACACGTGTACAAAAGCGTGACAATGTGGGGTTGTGCTTGTGCACCATACTTGGACCGGAAGTCTGGCACACTAAACAACTTCTCGCAGAGGCGGGACGCAAGCTCTTGGACTTGGGGAACTTCGCTACTCATTAATTCAATAATGGTACCAAAACCACCCGCTTCTTCGATGGCCTTGCAACCCTCCAGAAGGGACACTTGCTCAATCTCTTCTCCCTTAGTTTTGGATGGAATTGACCCCTCCCTTGTGCTTATTGGACCTTTTTGTGTGATTAGTAATGTCCCTATTGCCATAAGCAATGATGCTTGCATTGAACTACTCGTTGGTTTCAATGCTCTTGTCTCTCCTATTGCATCTAATAATATTGGCAATGCCCCTGCCTCCACTAAACAAAATGTGCCCTCCACACTACACTTCCCTCCATGTACCCTACACCCTTGCATTCTGTCTTTTCCCTCATCATTTTTCCCTCCATATATGCACCCAAAGCATCCCATCTTCTTCTTCTTTTTCTTCTTCTTCTTCTTCTTCCTGTTCTCCAACTTGCTAAGCTCCCATGTACTCATTGAGAAATTGCACAGTGCCTTTACAGCCTTCTCTTTTGCTGTAACTCCACTTGAAGATCTCAACAATCCTATACAGACCTCAATCGTGCCTGCCATTGCTGCACTTGCTTGCATGTCTTTATCGGAAGGTAGTGTGAAACGCAACAAAATCGTCAGTGCTGCCAGCACTATTTCCTCATTCTTGTTGCTTTTCAAGAGATTAATAAGGGTTGGTAACAATTCATGTTCTTGGAGTAGTAACTTGGTGATGTTAGTATCTTTACTGGGAAGACATGCAATGAAAGATAAGGCTAATTTTAGCTCATTCTCCCGTTTCATGTCAGAGAAGAGATTGGCAATGCGAGGTATCGAAGTAGGTTGAGCCAATATTGCCGACACTGCTTCATGGGGGAATTTCAAGGCAACACATGAGAGAAGCTGTAAGCATAAGCACCGAAGAGGTATGAAGCTCAGATCATCTGATGCAATATAAAGCTGAAACAAGCAAGGAAATGCATTGAAATCCTTCATTAATAGTTCGGGTAATGCAAAAGAAGATGACTGGCATTGAGCAAGATTGAGAAGGCCTTGCAAAAGCTGAAGTTGCAGACGCATCGGCGTTGGAGGTTTTAACAATCCTAAATATGTCTTTACTGCCTCCACAATATGGCTGTCATCAAATGGTAAGGCATTGCAAGACCATACATTTGAGAGAATAGTCGCACATCCTTGCCTTGTTTTGAGTGAATCCCGAACACCTGCCCCAAGGATCCTTACAAGAGAATCCAATGTCCCCCCAGACTTCTGCAGCCCTACTCTCGCAGCTGGTATTGAAGAAAGTTTTTCTAGTGCCATCACAGCAGCTTTTCTTTCATCATCATTGAGACTCCTCACCATTTGCACGAGGGTTTGAAGAGTGGCCTCCACGAGCTTATTCATAGTGACATCTGACATATGTAAGCGCCCCAATGTATTTGCCATCAATACCCTCGACTCTGTTTCCCCTGCAAATTCATCCACCTCAAGAATGTTATGTTAGCACCAATCATATAAATATTACCTGGCTAAATTAAGAAGTAAATGCATTTCCTTTATATAAAAGGCCTCCACAAATTATTGCTTATAGATTCACAACATTGCCTATTAAAAATCTAATTTCTAATGTATAACATGATGTTATGACCACAGCTAATAACATAAGAATGATGGTTGTTGTCATAGAGTTTGTGCTTTGCAACATCTTTGGGTTGTGGGTTCAAGTCTCAAGTCTGATAAATTTATTATAAAAGAAAAACTCTTCAATATTGTAGTTTCAGATCACGCACTGCACACTAGTAGTTTTGCTCCTAACCAAACGCCTTTACAACATTAATATTATCACAACAAGATGGAAATGACAGCATTTACATTGATATGGAAATGCTAATAAAAGATATTAGTGATTGCACAAATGATGGGAGAAGCAGCAATTCAATGAAAATTTAAAAAAAACATGAAGGGTACAAAATCTCTAATGGAGTGAACCACCTACCTAATGGCACTACCCTTTGGATGGACAGTAGAGGAAAAAATTACTAAAATATCCCTACCTTTTTGGACATTAACCATAATACCGTTAAGTTCTAAAACAATTTACCAGGATACCCCATCATAGTACAAAAATGTACTGTTACATAAGGGTACTACTATGGTAATTTGGATCTTACAAAGTTCTACACCCCAACATGATTCTACCTCACCTTCTTGAAGCCGTGCAATGAGGGGCTCCATGATGTTGAGCTCTGCCATAATCACTGCATTCTCATCACACTTTGGTAGATTTTCGAAGATTGTGTTCACATTGTCAGTGCAAGTCGGATTGTTAATGAATGTCACCAAGAACAAGATCACACTAGGTGTGCGGCTAATCCTTTCAGCTATTTCTTTGTTATGAGAGAGTGTACACAATAGCTGGATGCACGAAGGTGCCTCTTCACTCTGACGAGCCAATGATCTAACCACAATCTCTACAAGATTCATTTCCAACATGATCTCCTACACATCAAAATCATAATCCTTTAGGACATGGAGAATGGGAATAGATCAGGGAAGCAAATAACCAAGAGCCCAATAAACTATTTTATTATTAGACGATAACTACCTGGCACTCCTCATTAACTGCAAGGACATCCAATAGAGATATTGCCTTCTGTCTCAACTCACAATCGTTTGCTTCCGCAAGTTGCACCAATAAAGGTATAACATTCTCCGAAACAACCTCCTGTTTCAAAAGACTATCCTCTTCACAAAGACATATCAAAACTTGAAGAGCCTTCATATAGTCCTCCTTGCTTCCAGGCCCAGACACAGTGCGGTGCAAGAAATTGCAAGCCATCTTCACTGTTATGTTGTTGTTCCTTCCTCTCCGTTCAACAATGGATTGCTTCGATGCTATATGTTGCTTAAAATTGCTATCTGATAGCTCTATGCCTGAGGGGCATCGGCCCCTAGCGACCCATGTTTCAATAGCTGATCTTTCATCGGCTAGTTTGGATGCAATTTGCACAGGATCCAGCAGAACTTCTTGCATGATAGGGCAAACAAAGGACTCAAGGGGCGGCAAGGTGGTTCTTGATGAATGTGAAGCTTCAGCCTTATTGTTCCTCGAATGAACAATTGGCTCCATGGAAAGACCTTTGTCAAGGGAACCTTCTTTCTCGTTGCTCCTTGAATGATTGATAAGGTCAATGGCAATACGTTTCTCAAGCAAATCTTTTTTCTCTTTGCTACTCGATTGATCAATGGGATCAACGAATAGATCTTTCTGAAGAACAACTTTTTTCTCATTCCTATCAGAGAAAAAAGGAGCAGTGGAAAGTCCATTGTCATGCAAATTTTTGGTCTCATTGATTGGATCGATACAAAGACATTTTTCGAGCACATCAATACACTTCTGAATAAACACATAGTGTTCAACATTATTGGGCTTTACATCTTCTTTGCTTTTGCGTTCCATCTTCAGTTTCATGAACTCAGCCAAGAAACCATGGGCATAATCAGAGCTGTCAAACCCTAAGCAATCGGCAATTTGTTCACAAACCATCAAATCAAGGTTACCCTTTTGGAGGGCAAGGAGCAAACTTTCGTCTTTTGGGTTGAACCTAATAGATCCAAAACCTTCTGTGAGAGCATTCTTCTGCGCTGAGAGGCGTGCTATGACACGACTCGACCATCGCTCATCGAGAGAGAGCGATTCAATGACCGCTCTAACAGCAGCATAGAACCTCTTGATACGAAAAACTATGTAAGGGAAGCTTAAAAGCAAGTAAAGAGAGCACCTTGAGGAATATTCCTCCTCGAGAAGATTCTCCATGTCCGAGAGCTCTTGCTCAATCCTCCGAGCATTCGACAGCGAGAGGGAGGCTCCGAGCACCTGGGATTCATGTTGGAGCTCTTTGAACAGGGATGAGAGGTCATGGAGGCGAGACGAAAAGGGGGAGAGGAGGAGGCTAGGGAGACGATCCGATGGTCGGGAGCAAACGTTGTTGGATCGGAGGGCTAACAACGAGAATCGCCTGCTAGCATCAGAAGCCCATAAGGGGGTCTCTGCAGTGTGATGATGAGAGGAAGCTTCCATGGGAGCTGTGCAGGGGGGAGGAATCAGAGGGGGGGGGGGGGAAAGGGTCTTTGCTTGACCTGATTCAACCCATTATGGCAATTTCCTATTCCTATTCAGATCAAAAAAAGGAATAAAGAGAAAGTCATGTGAGCCATGACTTTATCTATGTATGTATGTATGTTAATGTATGTATGCATGCATGCATGTATGTATGTATGTATGTATGTATGTATGTATGTATGTATCAAATTAAAAACACAACTATACTACTAATTGTGGCCCCCCGGGGACCACCACCACAATTAGCTGCTCCATAACTAACCACTGGATAGAAACTGGACCCCAGTCGGACTCTCTTCATCATCTTGGTCAAACTGAGCAAGTGTTCACACATGACTCTCTGTGTGTGTGTGTGTGTGTGTGTGTGTGTGTGTGTGGATGATTTTGGTCAAAATGAGGAGCAACTGTCCACACCTGTCACTACGGTGAGCTCGAAGTCAAGTCAATTTCGCCCATGTAGGCATAACATATATATACATGTCAACCCTTTTTGACTTTGTTATTCAAGCGAATTTGTGGCCTCGGTCTTTGACTTTGTCGATGTGGCAAGTCAAGATCGGGGCCTGTGTTGGAATAACCCTGAGCCCCTCTACCTCCCACCAAGTCCTTCCATGTCATCAAACTAGGAAAGCATAACCTTGAAAGAGAAAGAATAAGTATGTTAGTAGAGCAAGTCTTCCATCTTGTCGACTCCATTATAGTTCCATTTCAAGAGGGTTGTGTCTGCATATGTACACATGGTACCAACTCTGTGACTTGATTCCATATAACTCGATGATGTGGTCCAAGACTATAACGACATGTCATGTCATTGAAGCTTGATAGGTGAACTTGGTCATTTACACATCTGCAGTTGATTTCAGCCCCATCTTTGCTTAAAAAAAAGGCTTTTCCAGGCTCTTGTTCAGCTAATGACCATGGGAATATAACTTTCCTTAGTACTTGTGCCCCATCTAGATGAAGATCACAAGATTTAAGACTAGATATTGCAAAAAGGCGGCATTATTATTCAAATGGATAAGATTACAACACATTTGAGTGTGTAGGTTGTTGCAACCTGCCCCTTGGTTTCAAGAACATGCAAATGCGTTGTGGCACCTACATAAAGCACAATCCTGGTGGAAAAACAGGCTTACGGGCTTATGGAACTCTAGTCTTCTACGTAAGCAACAGGTATTCCTATGGAGATGCCTATTGGGTATGCTCCCGATTGGGTCAAATCTTCAAAAGCGATTGATAGCCTCCCCAACATTGTGCCCAATGGGGTGGACAATCGGAAACAGTCTGACACTTATTATGGACTTGCTCATTTAGTATAACATTTCTACAAATAAAAAGTGCATCTCGTTATCACAGATTTCTTGGCCGGAGGTTTGGGAAACACTTTTGGTTATTTGGATAGAGTTCGTGTGCTCTACCCAACAATGCCTATTTTTTTCTCCAATGGACAAGACTTTGGGCACTCTGGACCATGTGGATAGCCCCCAATAACAAGGTCTTTCATTGAAACCAATTGCATGAAGTTAGCTTCTTTAAGCAATCCCTCAAGCAATCTTTGTTTGATTGTCTGCAATTTAGAGACATCACACCGCAAATTTACACTCTTTACTTTGAGTGCTTCCAAGCTCTTTAGTGTCTAATTGACACTTGTATACTTCTCTTTATTCTCTGTGGGTTTTTCACCTCACTTTGAGGTTTCCCACTAGTAATAAAAGTGTTACTAAAAAAAACATATGTACACAAGGAATGTAAGTGAAATTATTAGCCTTTGACAAGCATGTATATGTGTGGAAGCCTATAACTAAAATAAGCGTGAGAAAAGGATGAGTGAACAAATAAAGACAAAATGAGTATGAGCTTATAATAGTAAACGATACTCAAAATGTGATGAGAGGAAATGCACATGGTATGATCCACAACGCACATATAACTAAGAAACAACAACATCTCATTCATCATGAACGATTAATGTCATGTTATGGAACGTATCAATACAACTAACCTGATACAATGAATTAACACAAAAAAAGATGGAAGATGCATATGGTTGCATGAATTTGCAAACAAATAAATATGTAGAGATGCCTAATATGTGTGGAAGAAAAAGAACTTTGACCTGCAAAGTACAATGGTTCTAAAGAGGCTAGAGTGTAATATTTAGATAAATCATACATGCATTTACATGTACCACCTAAAATGTAGGAATAAATTAATAATTAAGGTCATGTGGTAAAATACTAGACACATAGAAGGGACAACATAATATCCATCCTATTTGACACATTTGTGTGTAAAACATATGAGGTAGGTATAAACAATATATGTTTTTACATCATATGTAGCATCCATGGAGAGGTGTACAAATGCATAATAAGTATGTACGGGTTTTAAGTTACTAAAATTAAGAAACTTGTTACAAACAACAATAAATTGAAGGGAATGACATGGTGTTATGACTAAATGAGGTTCCAACAAGGTTCCTTTCCTCTCAAGGCACGAAGAGATTTGAAGAAGAAGAAGAAGAAGAGGACCAACAACTATATGTAGTCAAGACATCGTGCCTATTTTTTTTGTAATAAAAATACACATAGAGACTATACAAAAATACTTCCATCTAAAACCAAGAAAATAACTTGCTATATGTAGTCGAAACGTATGAGACAAAGTGCTTAAGACTTATCTCTTTGTAACATGGTTAGATAAACCATAACTTATAAGTATAGAGTTGTATGTCTTCTTGATTTCCTATGTTTTTTTAATTCCAAAACAAAATATCCTTCCATTAGTTTTAAAAAACCTATCAAGTACAAACTACAAAAGAGATGAAAAAGAAGAGGAAAAAGGACTATCCCAATGATTAGCCATGCATCCTGCTGCCTACTTTCATCATACGAGAAAATGACATCATAATAATTAGACACCTTACACAAGCCTTCAAGGATAGAGTTGTATAGCATCCTCATTCTTATCCTACTCAATATATCCCAATAACATGGCAAGCCGTTGTATCATATCTCCTCGAATCATATGTGATAAATGGCGACCTTCAACTTGCCTTCATTACATAAGACTTTGCAAGTATAATTATTCGTGATCGCTCCAACATGTATGTTATCATCTTAAAACCGTAGGTCCAATTGAAGCTTCAACCATTGCTTCACAACGTCTTCTATATCCTAAGTAAACAAGCTTCCAACCTGGTTCTATATTCCCTCCATTCTCTTGAAACTACCTCGTATACATGAAGACAATGAACCACTTGTATGCTCACACAACTTCGGAGAACCATAACATGCAGAACATTCTTTAAATTACATCGTTCTGCCACATCCACTCCTTGTTGGAAATGAAAACCTTGATCCTTCCTATTAGCATTACTTTCGCGAACATCCTAAGGATCACCCATTTCTTTCCACTAGCAATAAATTCTCAAACTGTGCTCATGCTTCAATTGTTGCTCCACCTTCACAATACCAATCTTCGCTGATCCATGCCCAACATATCTTGTAATAGATGCATTTCACAAGAGAACATGTTTTTTTGCAAGAATATCATTTACATCTCGAACTGAAATATCATCGACTATTTTTTGTGTTTTTTTTCAAGATTGGCACATATAGCATATATATCCAACAAAGCATTCCCAAGCTCAATATTGTCTTCTAACAGCCTCTTACTCATAATTTCAATGTGATTTTCTATGCATGTCAATCACTCTTTCACCTTGATTTCCTATGTTATTGGAGTTAATTATGTAATTAGTCATGGTTATCAAGCAAGTTCAATTTTGATTTAATCTCTTTCATTTATCATGGTGAACAATTAGAGTGAGCTTAGGATTAGATTCCACCTAATGAACTAGCAAATTTGTTAGTGAGCTCGAGAGAGATTGACACTTTCTCTCACCCAACTCACCATCTAGAGGAAGTTACTCCACCTAAACCTTGATACAACAATTGATAAAGTTAGTAATTCTATCATTAATTAAGCTATAAGAGGCCATGCTTCCTACAAAAGAGTTATAGGGTTTGAAACTAACCTCCTTGATTCACTAAAAAATGTTTGTTTTCACTTGGCTATCATATCACGACACAAAAGTATCACAACAATTGCTCACACACTTTTGCAACGGATAAGCATGCTTGAATTAGAGGTGGTGCACATCTTGTGCCAAGGTAACATTACATTATTGGGGAAGAACATGTCGATCTGGCACAAAATTATGTGACTCACAACTTATTGTCTGATTTGTTGAGGAGGAGAAGGTTTTGAGTATGGACTATAGCAATTTAGATTATGCGATTGGTTTGGAGATATGAGAGAGCTTAAAAAGACAAAGATAAGAAACAATTAGACATTGGGCTCCTATAGAGTGTGAATTGTTTTTCTGCTTTCACTCAATCTAAATAACCAATCCCCAATCCAAATGGGTCATTTAGATTAATTCGTTTCTACATCATACTAGGGATGATAACAAGGATTCTACATTCAAGTGGCCCTTTATGGAACATTTTCGTCATTGTAGGTGTATTGACTAGTTTCCCATTTTCGCAGTATCAATGGTAAACTAGTAATAGGCGTCCTGGCAAGGAGATTGTGGATGGAATACAATCAAGGCCAGATGATCCTAAACTTGACATTCAAGTATATAATAAAGAACATCATGAAGGATATAGTCATGAAATGGTTTTATATGATGAGAATGTTATTGTTCCGATCAGTGCATCAGAAACAATGGATGGACAAGAGATTGTAGGAGAATTACAAAATAAAAATCAGATAGTTGACATTGGGTTCTTGCCTTCTTTTGAAGGGAGGTGGACAAGATCCATGTCCAAGAATTTGTCAAAGGATCATAATCCTTTCATGAGGGATGCTAATGATTGGAGAACTTTCACGAAATCATTAGTTCAACATTTTCAAGGAAGTGATAGTAGGATTTCCTCTCAAAGAGTACATAAGCAGACTAATGCATTTAGTAAAGATCACATCTCTTTTAGAAGAATGATTAAGTCTCAAGACATGTCTCAAGAAGATAGGAATCGATGTTTGAAAGAAAGAAGATTATTATCTAAATTTGTGTAAATATGAAGATTATTTCTTGGAATGTTCAAGGTCTTGGGGGATCTTTATGTAAACAATATAAAAGGAGATTTCGGCAAGAGCTACATAAATGTATAATTGGGCAAGTGGACATAGTGATGTTACAAGAACATCACCTAAATGAAAGGCGTACTAAAGTCTATGGTTCATTATTGCCTGGAAAATGGGAAATGCTATTGCTACAAGTTGGGAAGATAGATTTGCTCGATGTGTTCTTAAAGCATGGAAAGATATTTCTCGTGATTTAGTTAAGACATTGCCAAAAACAGAATCTGAATTCTGTAGGCAACCGCTGATTTGGAATTCATGGTTGACTGACCTAAGAGGACAAATGTTGGGAAAGCGTACTAAATGTGCATGGGCAGAACTAGATCGTGGGCCAGCACAGTCTATAGGTGCATGGATAACTTTTTTGTCTAAATCTATAGATCAACAAATGCTATTAATTAGTAATATAAGGGGTGGGAAGATAATGTATTCTGCGATCCAGAATGCCCTTGTTAATGTTCAAATGCAAATTGGATATACTACACACAAGTGGATGGGTTTATTTACTCCATTGGATGTTTTAATTGGAGTGAAAGCCTATATTGGGGAACAAGAATGCATGACTTTTGATGTACAGGATGATGGTAGGTTAATCTGTACATCTATGGAACATGATTTGTTTAGTTTTTGTTTACATAAAGAAGTGAGGGTGATTGCAAATGATGGATCAAATTGGGTATTAGACCCGGATCCTCAAAAGGTGAATTGTTTGTGGAGGATTTGGATTTTGGAAAGGAGATCAATATCTACACTAACTTGGGATCCTGGAGAACTGTATTGGAAGGTGAGGTTGCAAGATAACATCAAATATGTGCCGTTTTTTCAGTATTCTGTGAGGATTGGTAGGAAAGTTTTAGCTGCTAGATCATGGAAAGAACCAACTGCAAATATTGTTTGGAGACGAAATGAACTTTCTCCACAACATCTTAAACAATTTTGGAAATGGTTATGGGGTATAAAGATGAGTAGGAAAATTGTTGGTTTTCGATGGTTGTTGGTTCATAATGCTATACCAGTTAATGGGTGGCGAAAAGGAAATGTAGATAAGATGTGTCCTTTTTGTACAGGTGTAATAGAGACTGCTAAACATTGTTTGTGGAGTTGTGGTTTTGCTATGGATATATGGAAACAAATTATAAAATTTTTAATTCCTATATATCCTAGAGCAGTGTACACATGGGGTGCAGTATTATGGGCAGCGGTACATGATAAACCGATGGAATATGAACATGAGGAGGTTGCGGATGCTATTATGGTGAGGCATGGTATGATGGAAAAAATTTTGATCCCTCCGAATCCACAAATACAAACTGATAAACCTCAAATATGGCAATTGGTAAGCAGTATTACAATTTGGTATATTTGGAAGGCTCGATGTTTGAAGGTATTTCAAAATATGACTGAAAGACCTGCTCAAATAATCTCCGGAATTTGGATAGAGATTGTACATAATCTTAGAGGGATTTTGGATGGTATAAAAGGTAATACGCATCAAGCGGAGCTTAGGCGGGTGGAGTTTCATGCCATTTGGGACATAGGTATATTTTATAGACGGTATTTTGGTAAGGTGGAGTGGTTCTACTCAACACCAAAGTGTTTATTCAAGCCAATGGTTAGACTTTAGAAAAATATAGGGGATCGGTATAGCTTGTATGTTTAGCCTTATGGCGGTTTTCTAATACTAATGTAGTATCTTTTTTTGGAAAAAAAAAAAAGAAAAAGAATTTGTTCTTAAATGAGTTAAATTTAAACTTAATGTTATGAGTGCTTCTAATGAGTATTGCTAGGTGGTGATTTTGGATGGGGGGAAATTGTGATGCAATTGAACGCTTTGTTCTTAAAAGCTCAATTTTTCGTTTTTAAAATGGTTGTGGTGCTAAAGAGGGCAACGGTCTTTGTTTATCAATAAATGTTTGTTTGAAACCTTTTGACTAGTCACTAGATCAACATATCAAACATATGCTAAAAGCATGTCATGTAGGACCCTTCACATCTAACCGACAATGAAAACCTTCAAAGCTATCTACACATGTCCACCCTTTATGAGCACAATGTTTTTTCTTAGTGTTTTATTATTGATATTTAGTCATTAGATCTTGATCCCTATATTTTGGGTTCAACACCAATATTATGATGATTGTTTTAATGGCATGGGCCAATAAAACATTGGACATGATAGTATACAGTCTTTTGATCGATTCACTTCACCACCAAACACGTTAAATTGTCTAATGAAAGTGTTTTTTAATGCCACATCAATATATTCTATCCTTACATATTGCCCCCCTCCAAATGTGTCCATCTATGTTCATTTGTTGTGGATCAATCCACATTATGATTGCCCAAAATGACCCTGTCCTACCTCATCACTTACATTGACTATATCTTGATTTGTTTTTACAAGAAAAAGTAGTGATACAACTTTTGAGTGTCATGTCTATTTATTTTATGCCCCATCCTATACATGTGTTTGTTTGATTGGATAACACATCATAGTTCACCCCCTTCCTACCTCATTAATTTCTAGCCATAGCTTGGGCGGTATAAAGTGATCTCCTTTTAAAGGAAAGGGCACTTAAACAAATTTCAAAAGGTGCTCAATGTTTTAAAAAACTCTACAAGGTGTCTCATGTTCACAAGATAAAAAGTGATTCATATGGGAAAGGTTTTCCACCTATATTTTTTATGACATGTTGAGATGCTTAAATGGAAGAATGTAATTGGTTGCACGAGAAAGAAGTTGTTCCGTTGTGAGAAAAGATGTTCATACAAATTGGAAAAATGTGTAGAATGTTACTATCAAAGGGCTGATTAGTTTTATACACAAGGGGGAGGGGGGAGAATCTAAAATTATACGACATGTGATATTGAAGCCAAAGTCACCCAAACACTAATTATTGATTCGTACAAAGTGGAAAAGGTTGCAAAATCCCCTTGAAGACACATATACAAGCAATAAAACACTTTTTCGGACTTAATGTTTTGCCTGTAAATCAACAACAGCCCATCATGCTTTATCATCTCAAGTCTTGCTTGAGTGTGACAATGTTTTATATTTTCGTATTCATGATGGTTGACCACAAACATTAAAGACTAACGTCTAGCATAATTGTCTAGTTTCATGTCATGTCATCACATTGTGTGTTATTCATGCTAACCTTCATGAACAGGATACCTTAATGTATTGATGAATTGTGAATCGATGTATAGAATATAGAATGAAAGAGATATTGTTGTTGAATAGCTGGTAGCTTGCAAATTTGTTTGTCAGAAGGAAAATTAATCAAATGGCAATATTGCCATACTATTTGTGTCAAGGTTTCAAAATTTTGACCATGGGTAAAATTGATTAGTCTCTAGTAACATCTTCAATTTGATTGTTTTCGCAAAATTAAGATTATTTAACCTCATGAACTTAACTAGATTAGTTGTTAAGAAGATAATTATGCATTTTGTTTACAACTTGCTTCTTCCTTTCGATCTTGGATCTAGTCATGTTTATTATGCATGTTTTGACATTATTGTGTGGCATTTCTAAGGGTGTTTTGTGCACTTGAGAAGTATTTCAAGATTTCTAAAATTTGTGCCTCATTTTCATACTTTACCTAACATTTGAATCAAATTGGCCAGACATTTTTTCTGTATGTCATGGCAGCTTAGGCTAAAATCATTCATGTGAATTCAATTCATTACACAATTTGCTAGCATCGCCCATTGTTTCGCAAGCATACAAATGAACAAGGCTTTTCAAAAAAGCATACCACTTTTTCACATGAAGAAGAAAGAAGAAGAAGAAGAAGAAGAAGAAAGTCACACATATGAGCAAGGAAGGGCCAATGTGGCTAGGTACCACTCTTCACCTCATTCATTCGTTCAATCGAGCGATGAAATCTCACAAGTAGAAGCGAAAAGAATGAAAACAAGATTCAAAGAAGGTTAGAGATAGATTGTGCTAAAGACTGAAATGGAGATGAAGACAAAGAATAAGGTATATGTCATTGAAAGGATAGATAGTTCTAGGTCCTAAACGGGGCACATTTCTTAAAACACAGTGATTCCTAGAACTGAAGTGATGGGACTTGACCGTGTATGTTGCTGGAAAGCTGCTCATTGTAAAAATCATTAACATCTTGATTTTGAGATCATAATACTAAGGCATCACACCTTCATTCACTACATATAGTCATTGATTGATCGAATTGATCCACGAATATTCATTATATTTTCTTTTTCTTGTTGAGAATCATTACATACTCTTAAAAAGGGTTAATAATTACCATTTGGATGTAGAGTGTTTGGGCAAAAAGGTCACATTTCGTGGGATTAAAAGCCCAATCACTTTGTTAATCTATCTCTTTGTTACCATACATACAAGAAAAGAAAAGAAAAGGTTCCAACCATTTTCACCATACCAAGATCAATCAATCCTAACCCATCATCATCATCAATCATGATTTGGGATAGAAAATTCTAACCCATCATCGTCAATTATGTTTTGGAGCAAATAGATCAATCATGATCGAAACACATCCCCTGTAACTCATCAATCATGCTTTGAATTCGATCTTTTTAAACAATCAATTGTGACCAAAATATATCATTTTTTGTTGTAGCTAGCTTGCAAATTTACCAGGAAACCTACAAGAAATAAAGACAAATAAAAAATGAAAAGATTAACTACATATTATGAACACTTTTTCTTATTCTTTATATAATGATCTTAATGATACAGCATTTCTTGAAGTGTTTCTAGCTTTACAATAAAAATTTTGATTTCTTTTTCTGATGAGAGCATAACACAATTAAGTTACACTAACCTTAAAGTCCAAAGTGTGGTTCTAATGGAGTTGTCACAGATTGTAGTTCTTCATTTCTTCTCAATATATCTACAAAATCTACGATCCCCTTGATGAGGATGAGGATGAAGATGAGGATGGGGATGGGGATGAAGATGTTAAGGATGATGGCAATGATGGCGATGATCTCCTACTATGTAGAACAGCTACAGAAGTAGCAAAAGCTTCCAATGGTGAGAGATACCCTTGGAAGCTGAGTAGAAAGAATCCTTCTTGAACACTAGTTAAGCTAAGCACCAATTCTTGAACTTTTCCCTGTAAATATCATCACAAAAACAACAAACACACATTCTCTAAGATTTATGTCTATTAACAATGAAAAAATCAGATATGGTTATATTATATATATATATATATGCATGTGGGTGTACAACAATCATATCTATGATCGATGAAGACCTGAGGGTGCATTGCTACCATAGTCACCAGTCGAAGAGGCACGGTATAGATATTATAGTATCATAAATTTAGAATTCTTTACATCAAAGAATGAATCATGGCACACACACAGACACACAGACACCATATTAAAAAGTTTTGAACTCCTTGTTAAAGAGACATGGTATGTACTATAGCTTATCAACATTCAAGTTGAACTTCCTGTATGAAGAGGCATGGGGTGTGCCACAAAGTTAATGAAAATAGTCAAGCATATCAACAAAAATTTGAGTTTTTAGCATAAGAGACATGGTGCGCCACAAATTTAATGAATAGTCAAGCATATCAACTAGAAATTGAGCTTTTAGTATGAAGAGACATGATGGATGTTTTTTATGTATATACCTGAGAATAGATGTTGAGAGGTTGAAAATGATGTCTTTGATGGGGTGAAAACATAGAATTGTGTGGCTTCTCAGTGCTGAACACTTTCATTCCACATCCAAGATCCCATCCACCGCAATCACATTTCCCACCGTATCGCCACCTGTCGATCAATGATGCTGGCCGACACACTCGACCATCTGGCAAACCATGATGTACTTGCTCCCTAGGAAGCATCACAGTTACACTCTCTCTATGGTCTATACCAAGCCTTGACCTATGGTTTCCACAAGCATTTGGCCCAGAGTAGTCATGTCTATAGTCTATCTCATGTTTAGTTATATTGCTTTCTACACTTCTACCATGCCTTGACTTACTGCCTATGCCTTGTCGGGTTACATTGCTTTCTATCCTGGCATCATTGAGATAGGGTTGATTTGCACGAGCATTCGGCCCAACATCGATGTTTCTGTAGTCTACCACATGTCTAGTTATGCTGGTTTCTACACTCGTACCATCAAATAAGGGCCGGTTTACACGAGCACTCGGCCGAGATTTGAATTTTTCTATTGGCATCTCTATCACGATAGCCGCTAGCTCTTGATGCAACGATGAAGGAAATGTGAGAGAAGCTTCTTCGAGATCAGTTAACTCTGAGTCACTTAGATGACTTGCACATGTAGCATGATCATGACCAGAGGGATTAGCTTGCATCTGGATATTCACATTAGTTGATACAAGTCTTAAGCTCTGGCTTCGCGTTGGTGCAGTGATGTTACTTTGAGCTCTTGCTCTGATACCAAAAAGAACAAACTCTGATACCATCGAATGAGTGTTAGTTTTCGGCATTGACATCGAGCTTTCACATTGCATTGTTGTCGTGACTTGCATCTTTCCGGCGAGATCAGTCACGGCTTTGTTTTCTTTCTTCATCCAATTCCTCCATCCTTTACCAGTACACCTACCTGAATGGAATGTATACATACCTTTGCAAACTCTTTTGCTCAATGAAATATTCTCTTCGAAATCACAAGCCCGAGCAAGCAGAACCTCCTCGGAATCATTTCTAGAGAGAGTGTACAATGGAAGTCCATCTTTTTGATCCTTAACAATGCATCGCAAGTAGCACTGGATTGCTGGGGATTTGCTGCTGTTTGGACCACACATTGTTTTGTTGTAGTCTTTAAACCTTCTGGTTGTAGAGAAATACTCATCATGGTTCAATAATGTACTATTGCCTCCATGACTTGGCACTGAGCTCGAATGAACACTTCTTGATCCTTGAAGGAATGATTTACACGCTAGATCCATATCACGCGATGGTGCACTCATAGTATTATTTGTGGTACTTTGACTAACTTGAGCCACATATCCTACCGTATTGCTTTCGCAGGGTACATTCGCACACGTTCTTGAAACTTGGACTGGTTCTCGATCTTGGGAGTCTATTGCCGTGAGATGCTTAAGATCAGGCCATCGGATTGCACCCAAATTAGCCTCTGCGCTGTTCAATTCATGTGGCCTTCTTTTTACCGGGCTCGAAAAGAGCCTCTGGACGAGTCTCGAGCTTTTCTCGGGCACTTTCACATCGCCTTGATTTGGCCGCATCTTGGGTGCTGATGCCGAGCCACGAGGTTTGATACTGAAAGCTGATTCAAGGTCCCGGAGGGCAGATTTTAGGCTAGTTTTTGGTGTCTTCATTCTTGATTCGTAGTTATTCGTACTAATGATCTTTGGAGAGTAATACATTAGAGGATTAAGTAGATGAGGACTAGTAGTTGATGTCCAGTCCATTCTAATACACTCTTGTGGAACAGGGGTAAATTCATCAACTTTTTCTACATAACCACCGAAGGATAAAGGAGACACATTAGAATTTGAGGCACCCTTTGCCTTTGTGAACACTCTCTTGCTTATCAGTCCCACATCATTATATGCATGAGGAATGGCCTTGACTTGCACATCAGGAGAAGATTGCCTAACTTTATCTCTATCTCTATTTCTCTCTTTGTCTTTGTCTTTGTCTTTGTCTTTTAAATCTCGATCATACATATTTGATTTCACCGTCCGGGCAAGTGGATACATCTCTGCAAAACCTCGTATTATATGGCTAGAAGGATGTGGGGTTTTCTGCACCGAGAAGTTCCGTTCCCGGGATGTATGAATTGCTTCTTTATGCATAGTCTCCCAGAAGAGTGGACCTTCGAAAACAGTATAGTTAGTACTCTTGCTTGGTGGGGTCAAATGCCATGAAAGAGTTTTAGGAGAGTTTGAGTTCCTCCTCATTAAATTATTACCCACATTTCTCAAGCTCATACATTGTGATGACCCATGTTGATGATGATTTTGTACTATACTAGTCTCTGGCACCACACCAATATCAGCTACAAAAGGACGCGATTTACATGAAACACAAGCATCTTTCTCATGATCACGATGTTCATTTGATCTCATCATTCTCATCATCATCACATGATCATTATGATGATGATGATGATGATGATGATGATGATTCTTGTTGTTATTATTGCAAGTTTCTTGCGATACCATTTGGCATTGCTTGAACGAATTAGCGACAACAACATTGTATTGCTCCAAGGTATTCCGACTACTTTTACTTGTATCATATTGATTGATCAATTCTCTTATGCTATGGATGTGTGATTCTTCTAATTCTCCTTCTCCATGTTGTTGTTGTTGCTCATTAATGTATTTGTTGAGACCGGACGATGCTTTAACTGCACCATTTGTGACACTCGATTCCAGCTCAAGAAGATACCCGATGTTATGTCGTTGCTCCTGTTGCTGTGCGCTGATTGAATCGAAAGAATTAGTAGACTTTGATATAGCTAAATGATTCACAAATTCCTTTGTTAATTCTTCTTCCACCTCTTGTTTCTTCAACTTGAATAGCTCGTTACTATGTACAATTCTTTTCTCAACCTCTTCCATCAAGCTTATTTTCTCTTCACAGAAAATCTCTTGAGACTCTCTCTAGATCTACTTCTACTTGTGCTTCTAGCCAGGTAGAGGAAATCCAAGCTTAATAATTACAGAAAGCTTGAGTTAAATTGATTATTGCTATATGCAGCTTTCTTTAGATCTCATTAGAACAGAGCATTATGTATGTAGAGTATAAACCTCTTCTTCTTCGTCGAATCCTCAAAGAAATGCAGCATTCTTTATAGGTATAGCCTCTCAATGCATATCTTCGTTTTTCTTCTTCACAGAAACAGAGCATTATATGCATTTATAACCTCTCCATGCATTTCTTCTTCTTCTTCTTCTTCTTAACAGAAACAGAGCATTATATGTGTTTATAATACCCTCTGTGCATTTCTTCTTCATCACAAAAACAGAGCATCATATGCATTTATAAGCTCTTTATGCATTTCCCCTTCTTCTTCTTCTTCTTCGTCTTCTTCCACTGCTAGTTCAGGGCAATTGATTTCCTGACCTCAAATTTGAGTTAAAACACATACAATATATACATATATCTATGTGTATATATTGTTTGCATGATGAAGACAAGCATTAAAAGGTGGCCATTACTGTAAGTTAATGGATTATCATCTTCTAAGCTACTTTCCTTTTTTTACAAACTTTCTTCTGCTTCTTCTCTGTTTTCAAGTGAAAACAAGGGAGGAGGAAGAAGGGAAGGGGGGGGGAGAAGGTGTTTAATTAAAATTAATAAAAATCAGCAAATTTTGGGATCACGTAAATGAGAGATATTTGGAGATAATTAATGAGAAACGGAATTTAATAATATAACAGGAAATAGGAATTGAGCAAGCAAAGGGGGAAAAGAAATCATTCAAAGAAGGGTAGATATGATACAGTAAGAAGAAGAAGAAGAAGAAGAAGAGAGAGGATGTGATGGAAAAGAGTTTGGATGGATTGCTATTGTTAACTGTGTAGTAGTTGTTGTTAGTTAATTCATGATGGATGGGGGATGGAGGTGCAAACAAAGTGAGGTTATAAATGACTTGCGATTAAATGCCTATGAAATGAATGAGAGAGAAAGACAGACAGAAACAGAGAGAGAGAGAGAGAGAGAGAGAGTGTGTGTGTGTGTGTGTGTGTGTGTGTGAATCCCCACTTTGGTTTTTTACTACAAACAATTACTGCTGCTACGACTACAGTAATAAGTGCGTGTTGTGTGTGTGTGTGTGTAGGGAAGAGGGAGACAGAGACAGATTGTGTGTGTGTGTGTGTGTAGGGAAGAGAGAGACAGAGACAGATTGTGTATGTGTGTGCATACACACTGTAGAGAGTAGAGGGAGAGAGAGGTGTTGTAGAGTACACATGAGCACAAAGAGAGAGAGAGAGAGAGAGAGAGAATGTGTGTGTGTGTGTGTGTATAGATGGAGAGGAAGAGTATATACATACATACATACATGAGTGTGTGTAGATAGAGAGGAAGAGTATATACATATGTAGATAGAAAGGGAGAGTATATACATACATTGAGTGAGTAGATAGAGGAAGAGTATATACATATATATGTACATATATGTGTGTGTGTGTGTGTGTAGATAGAGAGAGAGAGAGTATACATAGTGTGTGTGTGTGTGTGCGCGCGCACGCGCGTGCATATACTCTCCCTCACCCCCACCCCCCTGGGGTGCCAGGTAGGTCGCCAATGGCTTGGACTTCTTCGAGCATATATGATGTCTAGCATTCAATCAAGAAAAACAAATGAAGATCAACACTAAGATATATACATTCATTCATGTATAGAGAGAGAAAGAAAGATATATTAACGTCTTCTAAGGCCAAATTTGGCCCAGAGAGATCAAATGAGACCATCTACGAAGACCCTTATGTTTGTGTGTGTGTGTGTGTGTGTGTGTGTGTGTGTGTTTATACTATATAGATCAATATGAAGAGGGTGAATATGTATATATTTATGCTACCCCCAAAGAAGAAAGAGTATGTATATACATAAATATATACACATATGTAGGTGCGTAGAGAAACCACTTGTATTCTTGTCTTTAAACAAGTCCATGTAGCCTATGACCACCATAAATGAATATGTATATACTCATCTCAATGCTTGATCATCATGTTCAAGAAATGAAAACCGAACAAACCCTACATAAAGATTGAAAGTGAGGGGGTATCATTGGCGATGTTGACCCATCCCAAAGCCCCACACAATGCGTCATCTCGATTTTGTACTATTATGCTCGAGGACTCTTGACTGAAGTCATTGACGCTTCCCAATGATTGGTCTTACCAATGTTAGTGGATAGGACATCTCCCATTCTTCTCTCAAGTGGTCCACGGGAGTCCCCAAACCCTAAGTTCTTCACCTATAACACTCCAAGGTATTCGTTCTCTTTTACGTGTGCTCATCTGACAACCTCTCTATATGGGGTTGTAAAGGAGTTGTGGGGCATGTAAATTGTGTAGGCAAAGCAAAGGCGAAGACAAGTTACACACAATGGATCCGTCATTCTTTCAATAGGTGTACAAGTGTCCTATCTTCTGGTACGACCAAACTGTTGTGCCTCTGAGCTTCTATGAGATTTGATATTGTGATCTCATTCATTAAATATGGGAGAGAGACACAAAGAGAGAAAGAAAGAAATATTAAGGTCTTCTAAGACCAAAGAGAGAGAGAGAGAGAGAGAGAGAGAGAGTAGGGATTGATTTGATCTTATCATCCCATCCATTAATGGTAAAGAGAGTTTTTTGCAAACATATCACAATTACCAAACTACTCTCAATGCTCACTCAACAGTGATGTGTGTGTGTGTGTGTGTGTGTGTATCAATGCAATACATAAACACTACAAAACAAAGACATTGTAGTTAATAAAAGAACAATCTTGGTGAAGTAAAAAGTGTGTAATTGTAAATTTGTATACAAATTGATACACATAAGACATGTATAAAATCATTGTACATTAATTAGTATGTTTTTGTCCATCTTTTTACTATACATTGGGAAGGAGCACCCTAGGTACATACAACATGTGCTCTCTCTCTCTCTCTCTTTCTCTCTAGACCATGGATAGGTCATAGGTCTTTGTCTCAAATCCCATTGGACTCCCTTCTCCATTCATTGAATATTTGACACTGTCTCTTCTTTCTCCCCCTTTAGGTTAATGTAACTAGAAACTTCTTCAACAACTTAAAACCCCAAAAAAGCAAAACCAGCCCCCATCTCAACCCCATAGAAAAAGAAGAAGGGCATAACGTTATAAAAGTCATGGGCCATACCCCATGAAATTCCTTCTCCTTTCGTAAGACATTGCCTAGCCATCACCATGTAAGGACCTATACTCTACAAAGGGGAAAAAAAGAAACTCCGAAACTCACCCTCCTTCCCCCACATAAAAAAGCTTGTAAGCTTTTGGTCATTTCCCCAGATGCCCTTGGTCAACTTTGCCTCGAACAATTATATGGTCAATTCTTCTCTTTTCTCTCGGTTATATTTGCTACATGAGTAATTATGTGGTTGATTGCCCCCCCCCCCCCCCCCCTCAAAGCCTTTCGTATCTTTCGAGGTTTAGAGTTTAAGGAAGAATGAAACATTGGGTGGAGTTGGGAAAATAATGAAAAACACATGGGTATTTCTAAGTATTTACATCATTTTTATTTTAGTATGACAGTGACTTAAAAAAGATGATATGTTTTCTTATTCATTCAACAATAGGGCACCAATGTGTTTGATTTCAACTTATTGCATATGAACATCCTGCGAAACTTTCAAATAAACATCCCAAAATTTGGATCACCTTTACCATATTAGTTGTAGTATTGATGACAATCATCTATAATCAGGTTCTTGCGTCAAGGTATATAGATCATAGGGTATTGGACAATTACTTTGTTCACACGGACACGCTACAACAATTTCATGTGGGAAACATGTTATGGGCAACCTAATTTTGAGACTTTAACTTGAGGGAGTTCCAAGGTTACACTAAGAACCATTGCTTGAGTTCCTATAGATCCAAGTTTTGAACATGTATATGGCAACTATATGACAAGGCATAAAAATATAGACCACATAATGATGTGAAGGACTCAAGACACCCCAATAAAGAGAAATACGATGATGCCAAATATCATGTAGAATTGCAATGATGGCACATGGTCAAACGTACAACACATTTGCATCAATAGAACTTCATGATATAATGGTGAACATGTTGTTGGTTAATTGGATTTACTTCAGACATGGGGGAAAATACTTAAACTTCTTGCATTACACCAACAAAGCAAAACATGTGGAGTGAAATTATCTAAAACGTTGTGTGTTTGCAAAATTGAGAACCGTTATCTCACCATAACTTTCAAGTATAGCTGCATATTTCAAGTTCATTTTTATTGTTCTTTGTTGTGCTCTTTGGGGATTTCATTGACAGTAATAGGCCCTACATGTTGTAGTCATCAACGACGATTTTTTGATTAAAGTCATTGGAGTACTCATATTGTGTTCTTCTTCATCTTGCTGGTCTGGAGAATGTTATGGCTTGGTTGTACTTTCTTTACTAGTCCAGTACTTTACGAGGAATTTTATCGTTATCTTTACCTATAAAGCTTGGGTATGGTCGTTCAACAATGTGTCATAACATTGCTTGTAACATTGGACTACTTTGTATATTGCCTCTGACCACTTTGCTTTTAATACCAATGGAGGATTATTTCTCTTAAAAAAAGGTATAACATATTTCATTATTGGATACAAATGTTATTGAAGCATGTTTGAATAAGTGCACTAGCCCCCTAACATCCACAAGATGGTTCACGCTTATCAACTGCCTACGAGGGCAATCAGACGAGGTTTGCAGCCACTCCAACGACGTGGTCACTGCCCGTTTGCACTTTTCGCAAAAATGGCGGAACACGCCCATGGTGACGCAAGGAGGAAGTGACCCGAGGTGGAACTACTAGCCCCCTGTGGTCACTGCCCATTTGCACTTTTAGCTATAGGTATCTACTTACATTAAGTAGTCAGTTCAAAAGGCTATGTACGTAGTCTCATTTTCTTGAACTTGGTTGGAGGGTGATTCCCTGATTTCTTTATAAGCCTCCTTGTATAGTCTCTTTGTAATAATCCGTCCTAACTAATGGGAAAGTAGCTTCATTTTGGGAAAAAAAAAACATCCACAAGATGAAATGCAATGGTTTCCACATCAAAAAGTTATAGAATAAGAATAATTGTAGCGTACATATTCAAGATATATATGTATGTATGCAATCAAAATGCAACCAATATTTTGTAAATATTAGAGAAGAATCATGGTCAAATTGGTTTTAATGGTTGATATTCACAATCAAATTGATCTTCAACTCTCCAAACGGTACATTACAATTAGTGATATACCAACCCTACTCCTTAATACTTACTTATATCATCTTTGACGTCAATTTCATTCAAATACCCATAAACTCTAAGCCTATATTAGTTAGACAAGTATATTAAAATGGAGCCTCGCACAAAAGTGGAACCTTTTTACATAAGCAAACTACAACTAAACTTTGTCTCCTTCTATGCAAAGCCCTGAAAAGTTATTCATAAAGATTAAATTATAGAGATTTAAAACATAATCGTCAAAACAAAGAAAATTTGAAAAGTTTTCAACATCTACTTGCGCTATTAAAAATGCGCAACTTATTTTATTTTATTTTGATCTTGCCTCGTTTTATGAAACCTCGTTTGACAGGTTATTGTAAGGATAGTTGTGCCCCCTATAAAGCTTATTCATAAAAAATAAAGGTTTTGGATATTTCTATAAATAAAACAATCGTTGGGATGCTTGCAAACGAAGTCTTCATACGTCATGATTGTTGCATACCTTACATTTGCAAATAAGAGCCAATGGCAGGAAGATATGCATGTGATGTTTTGTTTGTAATTGTAACTGACATTATATGCCATTGGGACGATGAACTTCTCATAAAAGCAAACAAGGGGTGTCAATATCCTGACATACACAAAGGATACATTCGATTTAGTGTGCACAAATATTCTTGTGTGATGCACTCATGTATCCGGAAGTTGTGCTTATTATATAATGTTCTAGCCTTTCTAACTTCAACAATATTTATACCTCATTGTTAATTTCCCTTTCTTGGCTCTAACGTTTCTGATACTCTAGAAAGGAGTAAGGAGACTCTTTATATTTTGTGAACGACCTTTTTTGTTTTTCTTTTGGCTAGTTTATAAGGGCTTTCAAACTAGGCTTTCCAAACCAACATCGTGTTGCTTTGAGAGACATTGCTCATAAATATATGAAGTTGTCTCTTTGTGGTGGTGGTGGTGGTGGTGGGGGCAATGATATAAATACGATCCATTACAACCATCATGATGGCATCGTTTGACTTAGCTTCTCATTTTGAGCACCAGCCTTTGATACAAGGCTTTCTAATAACCACATGCGAAAATCGTTCTAACTAGTATTCACTAGAATACCCCTGCCTTTTTTTTGTAAATATTGATGGCACCATTTGATGTAGGTTCTCATATCGAGCACTGGCCTTGATACAAGACCTTCCAATAAGCACATGGAAAATTAGATCTAAGTGATATTCCCTAGCACCCCCTTATATTTGCAAAATTCAAAAAATACCCCCCTCCCATTTTGGTAATTCTCAAATATTCTCTACAATTTCTTACTCTTGAAATTCTCAAAATGAATTATTCCCTGATAGAGAGAGAGAGAATTTGTGTCGTGACACTCATTTTGAAAATTGGTGGCATTTCAGAAAATTCGTGGAACATTAGGGATATCCCAGTAAATTTGATGTTTTTATACATCTTTATCTGTTAATTATAGTCATTGAGCATTTACGTCGTGAATCCAACAACATCTAAATCAAGTAAGGGAACACAAAATCTCAAAGGTTTTTCGTCACTTCATTGCATCTAAACCATGCCAATTATAATGGTAGAATTAATTTTCATTATTGTTCTTCTATTGTGATTGATTACTTGGGTGGAACATATTTTACGATTCACATTTTTTTACCACAATTACTGCATTAAAGTTCAATTTTGCAAGTGCAAATATGAGAGCTCCTCATTTATCATGGTTCAAATCTCTTTGATTTATTGTAGCATAACATAATTGGTTAACCTTAGTATATTGAACTAAAGCCCTCATACGTAAACAAAAATAATATCTTGATTCATTTGGACTACGATTTAAAGAATAATAGTTGCATCCCCGTGGGATTCATCCATATATTGTCATAGTTGTAAAGAAATGAACAACATTAATAGACTACAAGGTCAAAAGATGCTCCTAAGCTTCGAGTGATATAACTTTACAAACTGCCGAGAAGTCAAATTTGTCCAAAATGTCCCATTGATTTGTCTTTCATGCATCCGAGAGACTTTATAAATCATTTTTTTATAAAGAATGTGTGTGCAAGTTTAATCTGTAGCACTGAATAATATGCCGAATAGATATATCAATATATTTTCCAACAGAAAAATCCAAAGTAACTTGAAATACAAACTAGCCATGGGAGTTAAAAAACTCAAAAGTGGTTGAAAAATCAGAGTTATAAAAGTCACAATTTCATTAAGGGCACGATCTATAAAATAAAATGACTTTCCAGGTATCTAAAACCGATGTTGTATTTAAATTTACTTATGGCATGATCTAGTATGCAAGATTCGTGTACGTACATTTGAGCTATGCAAGTAGCTAATATCGTCATATTATATACAATGTATCCGAAGGGGATATAGTTGTATGCCAATAGCGGGTGTTTAATAATACATCTTAGACTATGTAAGAATGTGCACGCTATGTTTGTAAGTACATAGTCCCCAATTCTTGTGCTTAGGTGGTGACTATGTAAAAGTAATATGATAAGTGTCACAGGATAACTATGTCATTTGCCAAATATGTCAAATAAAAAAACCCATGTCTCAAGAAAGTCCCACTAATTTGTTGGAGCTTGTGGGAAGCTACAGAATCATTTGCTATTTCGATTCATATTATAATACATTCGTGAAATTCCGAACAATTTCATTCATTGAGAAGTACATACTAATGTATGGCAAATATTGCAAAGCTTATAGGTTTGGATGTTCAAGCTAAGCTTGAGATTAAGAGGGAAGGTTTAGCACAACATTATACCTTGGGCTTCTACCTACAACAATGAGAAATTGATGTCATGATTTGATGAAAGGAAAAGTTTGTGAGCCTCCACAAAAAATTGCATCTATTTGTGTCCATCCTCCTTTGTGAAGTATGTGTCACTCTTGTTTCCAAACAGACTGCCTATGCAATGGTCATAGATGAGCGTCTAAAATACATGAAGCAATTTAATAAATTCGAGATGACAATGACAATTTTTAGCAATACCTCTAAACATTTATCAATGTGTACCAAAACCTATATAAAACGTATTATTGAAGCGTGTCTTTTAATGAGACGATATTGAAGGATGCATGCTAACTTCAAAAGTAAGCCTCTTGCAACCATGCTCCAAGGGGAATGGTAAGACACGTTTCCAAGAAAATAATGTCATCCAAGACGTATACACATGTGTACCATAGTCATTACCATGTGAGATATTTATTAAATTCAAAGGTGCGAATTTCAATACAATAGTGAGAAAACATAAGGTTGGTCATCTCAAGGGAATATTACATGCAATAAATAGCTCCTCTTATATGGTTTGTGTATTCTATTTTCGAAAGTTCTCAAAAATAACCTTGTTGATCTATAAACAATACATAGTGGACTTCTGCTTTGACATCGTCCTTTTCCATAGAACGTCGTGTTTCCTTTTGCCCATGCCTTTCTTTCAAGAGGTACAATATAAATACTCGTATAATACGAGTCACAACTCACTTGATAAGGACCCAAGTGAACAATGTAATTTGTACTCTTATCCAATGCTCTTTCTCTCTCTCGACCTTGGTATGGATAGGATCATGAAGAATATTCACTAGTTTTTATTTTTGACTTGTAGTGTATATGGTAATTAACCATATTAAGCTTATAAACAAAGAGATTTGCCTTGGCTATGCCTTCATGTTTCATTCCCAATATTGAGGTCATGATTACAAGTGAAAGGAGAATGAATGCATGTTCTTCTTTGATTAGTTCAGCGATGATTATATGTATTTACACACTTCCGTGGTTTCCTTGCATGCATAATAACATGTTGGCTTGATGTGCGTACAATAGTATAGCACTTTACTATTCTCAACCACCTCATTCCATTTTGTAGCAAGTCCATCTACAAGACATGGTTCACTCACACTGACTATATCATCAATGGGTAACTCAAATAGTGTGTGCACATTCTAACCACTTGCATGTTTGTTTGCTCAGACAGAAGAGAGAATTTTATTGATAGGGAGAGTTTCAATGAAGTGGAACTCAAATATTTTTGAAATTTGTAGCAGTTGTTTGGAACCCACATTTTCTAGAGTTTCAAGAAATCCCCTAAAAATAACGCGAAAATTTAACTCAAATCTATTTATCCTTACATTCCGGCTTTATAAATCTTTCCGCACTTGGGCTTCGTAAAACAATAGATTGCCTCTTAGATCAGCTCCAAATTTTGTATCCGTACATTTAGGTTTTACATAAATTTCCTAACTTGGACCTCATAAAAAAAGAGATTGCGTCCATATGAGTTACAATAAATAAGTTAATAGAATCTAATTGTGAATCTTAATGTTAACCGATCAAATTGTAGCAATGAAATCAATTCATTTGTTACACATGACACTAAAATATCATATTGAGATAGTGTCATGTGTTCAAAATTACGATAATGGTATTGATATGAAAATAAAAAAGAGAATAATAAATTGTGTAAAATCAATTTGTACATGGCACGAGAACGCCTATTAAGGTTATCAACCCAAAGAAGCTAGAAAAGAAAATCAAAAAGCTCACTTCCTTACACCCTTAGACTTCATTGTATTAATATGGAAAGATTGACACCACTTCCCATGTTATATGCCTTAAAGGGCCATCCCTAGTCCTTTGGCAAACGTATACAAGCCTTTTGAGTATGTGCACGAGAGGCTACCTCTTGTCTTGGCTATCAATTAATACAAAGAGAGAGTTGTGCTAGTGTATTGAAACCAATATTCCTTACAAAGAACTCTACCGAACCATGTATGTGGGGGCTTTTTAAGTGGCATACCATTTTATATGAGCATCTCCTTCACATGGTACCTTTGGGTGTATAATCATAACGAATTGTGACACCATCTTAAATCCCACAAGCTTCACTTTTTATAGATAATCTAGAACATTTTCAGTTTTAGCATAAATAGCAATGATGAAACCCAATATTGAATAATTTACCCAAAAATATCACAAAAAAACCAAATAAGAGAAAAACCGTCACTATCTGGATGATCCCTAGTGATAATTCACATGTGACATATTACCTCTTATTTGCAACTTTATTGATTGATAATGATTGGATAAAAGAGAATGAAAATGGAAAAGCTCTATTATTTCTTGAAGGATGGCTAGTAATTTTTAATAAAATTTATAGTAACTACTTTGTACTATGAAATATAGGCTTTAGAATAACTTAATATTATGAATGGATCGATACACACAGTGTAATTTGAACAATAACTTAATAACTCAATAAGTTCTTTTTTAGTGTTGATCGATTTCCATGGGACCTCAACACACATATATAGCTACATAATTTATGTGTGTACATATAGACTTCCTTGTTAATATGCTATGAGTTCACATTTTATTCTTAGGAACGTGACTCTTACCCATTCCATGTGAAACCATACTAAATGGTAGAACTTTCGTTGGTCATACGATTGACCCCCAAATTTCCCTGACTTTAGTGGCATCTACATTAGTCACTCTAATAAGGAGATTTTCAATATCATGATCAGTCACAATAGATATCAACAAGTATTGCATATTAGGTAAAGAAAAGAGCACATAATCTACCATGGTTTGTATGACTTTCTATCATTGGCTAATAGTAAAATTGGTCACTCAAATGCCGAGATGTTGTTATAGTCCTCCTTTAGATAGAGTTCGAAATTGTCAACAATTAATGTATGTTTGGCTATTACACAATGACATGGTCACGAATACTCACAATGATGCAATGTTAAATCAAACTTTTTTTTATGTCCATGATATTATAGCCTATCAATGATTATTTCGATCAAAAACAACAAAGTGCTTGTTGTATAAGGGGCACACCCTTGCCATTCTTGTAATATCGATGCATCCTTTCATTAGTTTTAAAAAACCTATCAAGTACAAACTACAAAAGAGATGAAAAAGAAGAGGAAAAAGGACTATCCCAATGACTAGCCATGGATCTTGCCGCCTACTTTCATCATACTAGAAAATGACATCATAATAATTAGACAACTTATACAAGCCTTCAAGGATAGAGTTGTATAGCATCCTCATTCTTATCCTACTCAATATATCCCAATAACATGGCAAGCAGTTGTAATATCGATGTATTGTTGGGGGTGGGCTTGTAAATAACAATATCGGTAATAAATCGATGAAATGGAATGAATACCTTTATTGATTGAGTGAAACATGTACAACATAGCTATTTCAAGTTGAGAGCCAATTCAAGAAATTTAACATGAAAATTTTCTATCAATAGTAATTGCTAGACATTGGAGTGAAATCCATAAATTTTACCTTGAGATGTCCACACTATAACAAGTAAGCCAAATCTATGTTAATGAGATATTTGACAACAACTTATTCTAGTTTGATGCTCCTAAGAATACTTCACGCATCCTTATTTTGATACCATGAATCACACTTAACCTTTGAGGGCCATTAGAAAGTTTAACTACAATTTACTAATCTATCTTTCAAAGTACATACTATTTATCTTTACGTCGGGCATAGTCAAGCTTATTAAAATGCTTCCACATTGTCACCTTCTTTAATATGGAATGCCTCATCCTCATATTCATTACAAGGGATACATTTATAAAAGACGTATTCCCATGTATAAGACATATCTCAATGAAGTGGCACATGAGGGAAGATATGTAGTGCATGAATGTACATTATGTTCCTTGGGTAAAAGATGAAGTACATAAACTCCTCGACCAAATTCATCAACGGTACGAGCTTTGGATGGGTTTGGTGGGTACAAACCAAACACATAAAGAGGCCATTGGTATTGGATAAGACAAAATTTGTCACTAACACTTTTCATGATGTTCAGCTTGAGGAGAGGATCATTTTTTAGTTGAGTTTGCAATTTTTGACAACACTAATGATCTCGTTAATCTCTTGAGTTTTTTTTGACTAGACAATGAAATACACCTTAATCAGTGCATATCCACGTCTTCACAATGAGTGAAGGAATGCTACTAGCCACATTAGCAACATATATGGCATAGCCATCATGTATCGGTGTTCACCTCTAAGAAATACAAGAATTTCTAATTGCATCCTGACTTCGAAATAAAACAATTATCTACCAACTTTGGCCAAATCATATTCAAGAAAATCCATATGCTCAAGCACAGATTTTCCTGAGGGCTATGGTGGGTGTTGAACTCCCAACCTATCACTTAACTGAAATCTGTGGACATCTTCTCATCCAAATTCAATGCACGTTCAAACACCGACTTTCCCAATTCAACATTTCCCAACTTCTTACAAGATTCTAATACACTATGCCACACCACAAAATTAGGAGGGAATGGCATCTTATCGATCGCGGTTAATGCTAAATCTAAACAGCCGACACGACCAAACATATCAATGATACAAGTGTGGTGCTTTAAAGTAGCACCAATGCCATGGTATGTGTACATGGCATGCATGTACATATGGCTCTTACTCATTAACCCTGATTGGCTGCATGCACTTAGAAGAACAGTGAATGTGACATCATCTGGCTTTATGCCAACATCTAGCATCCCTTCCAAAGTGAGAGAAATGTTGTTACCATCACCAATCTGCGCATACCCTGATAAAAGTATGGTCCATGAGACAACATCTCGAATTACAAGCTTGTTGAATACTTGTTGAGCTTTGAAAACTGACCCACATTTACCATACATATCAACCAATGCATTACCGATAGGATGACAAAGACCCAATAACATTCCTCGTTTTTCAATCTCACCATGTATTTCTTGACCTTTCTCCACTGCCCCTGTGTTAGCACATGCTTTCAGGCTGCAAAGAAATGAAACCTCATTAGGAGAGATACCCTCTAGTTGCATCTTCTCGAGACATTCTATTGTTTCCTCATTATGCTCAAACCTAGAAAATGATGCCATGAGTGCATTCCATGAGACCACGTTCCGAAATTGTAGCACATCAAACATTTCTTGTGCCTTCACAAGAAAGCCATATTTTGCATACATATCTATCAATGTGTTCCTGATAGAAATATCCCTTTCTAACAAATTGTGTTTGTTTATCTCAATATGTATGACTTGACCTTTCTCACTATAATTATCACATGCTTTCAAGCTGCAACGAAAGGTGGTCGCATCAGGAGAGATACCATCCAATTTCATGAATTCATAAATTTTGATGGCCTCTTCAGAATTTCCATGCTCAGTGTATCCTGAAAGTAGAGTATTCCAAGAAATTACATTTCTGGAACTAAGCTTATTGAAAATTTCTTGTGCTTTTACTGGCAATCCACATTTCATGTACATGCCAACAAGTGCAGTACCAACAATAACATTTGTTTCCAGCAAGCCTCCAGGGGTGATATTACTATGAATTTCTTGACCCTTTTCTGCAGCTTTGATATTGCCACATGCTTTTAAGATGGAAGATGATATGTAAGGGTTTGCTGAAATTCCCTGAAGTTGCATGTGTTCATAACATTTAAGTGCTCTATCGTCACACCCTTGCTTTGTATACCCAGCTATTATAGCTGTCCATGCTGAAACGTCTTGGACTTCTATCTTGTCGAAAACTTCTTGTGCAGTTACAAGCAACCCACAACTGGCATACATATAAATCAAAGCAATATCAACTGCAAAATGTCCTTCACATATTCCTAGTCTTTTAATACATGCATCCATTTCATATCCTTTTTTTATATCTCCTAACTTTGCACATGCTTTCAAGCTGCATAGAAAAGTTCCGGGATCAGGATAAATTCCCTCAAGTTGCATCTTGTAGAAATTCTTTAGTGCTTCCTCGGCATTTCCATTCTCAATATATCCTGTCATCAAGGCATTCCATAACACTACCGTTCGGGTTGGCAGTGTGTTGAATGTTTCATGCGAATCTGAAAATGAACCACAATCCGCATACATGATGATTAAGGCACTGCCTAGAAACATGTCTCTTTCTAATAAACCCCGATTTTCTACCTTTGCATGCATACTTTGTGCCTTTTTAAGAGCCCCTATGCTGCCGCAAGCTTTTAGAATGGATACAATTGATGCTGAATTAGGTAGTATGCCCAAATCTTCCATCTTCTCAAAACATTGGATTGCCCTCCTTGGCTGCCCATGTTCAAGATATCCCGTAATCAATGCATTCCAAGAGACAACATCTTTCACCTCGAGCTTGTCAAACACTTGTTCTGCCACGTCTAGCCAACCACATTTGGCATACATATCGACCAAAGTATTTCCGACATCACCTTTCAACATGCCCTGTTTCTCAAGAGTAGCATGTATATCCATGATATTGCCTATGTTGCCAAAGGCAATTGAAGCTTTCAAGGTGCAGATGAAAGTAAATGCATCAGGAGAGATTCCCTCTACGTTCAGTTGCTCAACTAGCTCGAGTACCCGATTAGAATATCCGTGTTCAAGATATCCTGACAATAATGTATTCCAGAGTGTCACATTTCGGCTATGAACCCTATCAAACACTTCATGTGCTTTGGCAAGCGAGGAACATTTGGCATACATGTCAACTAATGCATTCCCAACAATATGATCTACTACAACTAATCCTTGTCTTTCAACTTCAGCATGAAGTTCTTGGCCTTTGACTTCATCTTGTATTTGGCCACAAACCTTTAAGCCACAAACGAGTGTAATACCAGTTGGTGATACACTTTGGAATTTCATCTTTTCAAGGCATTCAAGTGCTTCCTCAAAGTAGGAGTGTTCTGTGTATCCTGATATCATTGATGTCCATGCTACTATACCTTTAACTCTAATCTTATCGAAAACACATTGTGCTGATGCAAGCAACCCACATTTTCCATACGCATCAACTAAGGCACTCTCTAGAAAATGGTTTCCTTGCAACAACCCTTGTTTCTCTATCTCAACATGTAGTTTTAGACTCTTTTCTGCATATTGATTTGAGCCACAAGATCCCAAGATTGAAAGAAATGTGAAAGCATCTGGTGGCACCCCCTGAACCTGCATTTCTTGAAAAATTTCCAGTGCTTCATTATCATGTCCATGTTCAGCATATCCTGCAATTAATACATTCCATGAAACTATATTTTGGATTGGAAGACTGTGAAAAACGTCACGAGCTTTAGAAAGCATGCCATATTTAGCATAAAAATCAATTAAGGTGTTTCCTATAGCAAGGTCTTTCTCTAGAAGCCCCTCCATTGTAATCCTATCGCATATTTCTTCACCCTTAACTCTATTTCCAATGTTTCCACATGCTTTTAAGCTCAAAATGAATGTGACAGAAGTTGGTGATACTCCTTCAACTTCCATAAGCTCAAAATACTCTAGTGCCTCTTCTGCATGACCATGTTCAACATATCCTCCTATAAGTGCAGTCCATGAAACTACATTTCTGGTTGGAATCTTATCAAATACTTGGTTTGCTGTATCAAGTGCACCACATTTGGTATACATATCTATCAATCCATTGCCAAGAGCAATATCACCTTCTAGTAAGCCCTTCTTTGCAATATCACCATGCATTTCTTGACCTTTTTCAATCATTCTTACACTAGCACAAGCTTTCAAGCCACATACAAATGTCGCAATGTTCGGGGAGATAGCTTGCAATTGCATTCGTTCATAACAAACTAGTGCTTGATCACTGATACCATATTCAACATATCCGGAAATTAATGTGGTCCATGAAACCACATCTTGAATTGGAAGGCTATCAAACACCTGTTCTGCCATGATAAAGTCACCACATCTAGCATAGATATACACCAAATTGCTTTGAAGGAAAATAGCTCTTTCTACCGACTCTTTTTCTTGTTTTGTTATCTCGCAATGTATTTGTTGTCCTTTATGAATAGATCCTATGGCAATACAAGCTTTTAAGATACAAAGCAATGTCACATCATTTGGAGAAATACCCTCAACTCGCATTTGTTCAAAGCAATGAATTGCTCGATTTCCATATCCATGGTCGGCATATCCAGCGATAAGTACTGTCCACAAGACAATATCCCGACAAGGGAAGATATCAAACACCTTTTGTGCTTCTTTAAGCATACCAAATTTCGCATACATATTGACCAAAGTGCTACAAACATAGACATTCTCATTGATCAACCCTGTATATACCACATCCATGTGGATTTGGAAACCTCTTTGAAGCTCTTTAATCTTTTCACAAGATTTAAGCAATGCCATATAGGTATATCCAGAGACACATAAAGAGTCATCATTTCTCATTCTCTCGTACATGGAAAAACTCTCATGTGGCCTCTCGCATTCTATATAACCATTGATCAAGGAATTCCACGAAACATCATTCTTATATAGCAACTTATCAAAAACTTTCCTGGCCATTTGCACACATCCAGTTTCCACATACATTGACAGAACATAGTTCCCCAGTAATGTTTGAGAATCCACACCTATTTGGCATACAAAGGTATGTAAATGGAACACAGTTTCTCTGTCTATTCTCTGTTTCTTACACTTATGAAGAAAGAATACAAAATTTTCAATGGAAAAGAGGGAGCAAAACCCATCATCCATAGTCTCTAAAGTAAGCATTTTCAAGTGATTTCTGAACGAATTTTGATCTGGTTGAACTTTCATGACATCCGATCGAAGGAAGGATCGCTAAAGTGAAGTGATGAGAATACAGTAAAAAATGAAGAAGAAGAAGGATGGAAAGATCCATGGCGGAACTCCTACTGCTGCTAAATTCTCTGAGATGAATCGACGTGCCATTCTTCACGGTTATATAAATAGGATGGAAGACTTCTAAACAAAGACTATAAATGTAATTTTTAAAGAGAACAAGCACAGAAACACGAGTATACCTCTTAGCTTAGCTTACACACTCCTATGCAGAAATTTGAAAGTAAAGTTTGTATAACATTCTTGGTAGCTTTTGAAAACTTATGGGACATTCTCATTCATTCATAACAAATTAGGGCAAGAAGTTCTCTGTTTTTCCCAATAATATACATATCATAGGAATGGTTGGTAAGTGTGTTAGAGTTGCCATGGCTCGTATCGATCAACACCGATGAGGTTGCTTAGTGTGCAACGAGATGATGCTCTCGTGTATGTTGTGCTTAACTCGTTTGGATGCTTGGGCCAATAAGCGTGTCAATGCCTTGTGGAAATACAGTTGATTGCTTGCAGGATGCTTGTTTGAGAGAGAGAGAGAGAGAGAGAGAAACCTCTTCTGGTCGTGTAAATAAGATGCTTCGGTACATGAGTAAATGTATGTTGTCAGTAAGAACTTGTGATGGCATGATGGTAATGTAGGACGGTAGCTTGTTAGGATGTTTGGTTGTGTGTTAAAGTCATCAATAAATTATTGGCATCCTAACAAGCTATGTCCTAATTTGTTGACCATAAAACAAACCCGATGAATCCTAATTTGTTGGAATGTTTGGTAATGTGTCATGTCACCATATATCATTTTTTAGGATAAAGACTAGTGGATTGCCTAGTAGATGTCCAATATATATGATGTTCAAGAGAATCTAGTTCTTCACCTCCCTTATGAAGAAGACAACATAACATGGTGACATTGACAATTCAACATTGCACACCTCGGTCACTCTCCTAATTTTGAGACCTTATGTGGGTAGGTTCTCACAATACTAGAATGTAGTTGCACCAAGGGGAATAAGAGCAAAGATAGCACATCTTTATGAGTTTAAGTGGAACTAGTTCTTCACTTGACAACTTCAAAAGGTATGATGCATTCACAATGACCTTCCTACACCAGTTTCAAATGAATAAGTCAAGCTCAACTATGAGATAAAATACATGGGTTGCAATAGGAAGACTTGTAGAGTACCCAAGTCTAATCATCATTTATTACTACCCTTTTTTGCTACACTCACAAAAATAACATCCACCTAGTTCAAAAAACTTCCAAGGAAAAAGTCTAGGTACAATTTAGTTTTCATTAATTTCCCCAAATGCTCTTTAAGTTTTTGATACTTCCACAAATGGCTTACATTAAAGACAAAACTTAGGGAAGTATTATTAAGCTTAAGAGGATCCATCCCGTGATATTGCCATTGGATGAAATATTTATAGTAGAATGGGATGGTATCCTTGATCAATTGCGAAAACAATTACCTATTTGTGCATATTTGGAGATATTCTCATTGCATGTCGAGGGTCCACCAAACTTAGGATTAAGGAGGTTTTAGAGGTCCGCTTTGCTTGGCATATTCGAACACATTTTTTCCTAGCTCCAAATTTCCCCAATACCTACAACCATCCAACATTGTTTGCCATGTTACACGATTTGGAAACAAAGGGCCCTTTCTTATCATCTCTAGGGCGTTATCTAATCGACCTTCTCGGCCAAGGAGATCGACCACACAAGTGTAGTGTTTGATTGTTGGAAGAATGCCATAGTCTTGGCTCATAATATCAAAATATGTTTGGCTTTTACTATGTAAGTGTGCTCGACTACATGCTTTCAGAAGAATAATGAAGGTGACATAATCCGGATGCATTCCGTCTGTTTGCATAATATGAAAGCCATGGAAAACATTCTCAATTTCTCCACAATACACATATCCATCAATCAAAATGTTCCACGAGACACTATCGCGATGTGGAAGCTTATCGAATAGCTTTTCGGCACTAGAAAGGAGACCTGCTTTAGTGTACATATCAAGCAAGGCATTTCCAAGCACTATGTTTGTTTCGGGCAGGAAGCCTTTTCTCTCAAGCTCGGAATGTATTTTGATACCCTTGTTTGTGATCCCAATGCTTCCGCAAGCTTTCAATCCGCAAACAAATGTGATCGAATTCGGAGGGACATTCTCTAATCGCATTTGCTCATAGCATTTTATTGCACAGTCGCCTCGTCCATACTCCGTATACCCATCAATAAGTGCTGTCCATGAGACCACATCTCGAGCTTGAAGCTTGTCAAACACCGCTTGTGCAAAGTCAAGTAGACCAAATTTGGAATACATGTCTATTAATGCATTTCCTACAATAATATCTTTTCTTCCAGATAAGCCGAGGCTGTCAATCAATGCATGGATAGCTTTTCCTTTATTTCTAGCTTTTATGCTACCACAGGCTTTCATGCCACAAACAAAAGTAACTGAATTCCCCACAATTCCTTCACATTGCATCTGTTCCAAGCATTTCAATGCTTCTCCACCCAGCCCATGATCACTTAATCCTGACATTAAAGCATTCCATGTGACTACATTCTTTTGATTAGAAATCTTATCGAATGCTTCCCATGCTGTTGCGAAAAATCCACATCTAGCATATGTATCAACCAAAGCACATCCAAGAAAAAATTCTTTCTCTAACCACCCTCTACTCTCTATCTCTGTCGCTATCTCCTTAGTTTTATCCACTGCTCCAATGTGTGCACAAGCTTTTAGTACAGATATAAAAGTGACAGCATTTGGGGAGAAACACTTATATTGCATTTGTTCAAAGCATTCCATTGCTTCTCCATAGCTTCCATACATACAATAACCTCCAATTAGAGATGTCCACATGACCACATCTTGTGTCCAAGATGTATCGAGAACTTTCTGAGCTTCAAGGAGGCAACCACAAGAGCTATACATATAGATCAAGCTACTACCAATGAAAGCATTTACTTCTAACAAACCAAATTCTTCAATCTTACAATGAAGTTCTCTACCTCTTTCCAAGTCTTTCAACTCTGCACAAGATTTCAATAGCGCAACAAACATCCGTGGGCATATACATTGATGCATATAATGAACCGTTTTCATTCTCTCATACATGATAAGGGCATGGTCATGCATGTTATGTTTGACATAGCCATGCATGATGGCATGGAAAGGGGCTTCGTTTGGATGCATTGAACAATCAATAACATGATGGGCCTGACTGATACAACCCGCATCCACCAACAATGAGACAAGCATATGGCCTAACATTTTGTGAGATTTTAACCCTTTTCTCTCCATGTATGCATAAACTCTAAGAGCATTTTCTTGGTTTCTCTTGCATTTCTTCAAAATGAAAGCAAGGTCATCATATGAAGGTTGAGGAAGCTTACTACCTTTCTCTAAAGCACAAAGTGCATCCTCTATGACAAGATTTCTCCATAACTCTTCTTCACTTTTACTACCTCTTTTGATGTTTCCTTTTCCTTTTTCTTCTTCATTTTCTTCTTTTCCTTCTCTTTGGATCATATCTTCTGATAAGAGGTTTCTTTTGACCCAAACAGGGGTGTACCAAGAGTCTATCCATAGACACTCGTGGCTCAACTTCTTCTTAAAATCTGCATCCCTGGGGTTTCTCTGCAAGCAAGGATATACATACATACATATACATATCTATATCTGTATCTATATCTATAAATTAATGAATAAAGAAAGAAAGAAAATATACACATAGAATTACTTTGCTCTTCCTGTTGTCCAACCAAAGAGACGGTTTTCTGAAGTAATCTTCCCACAGATGATCTGCTCGTGCCCTTGATGACTGCATTCACTAGCCAAAAACCTAAACTCCCCTTAATCTAACCCCCAAAACCATGAAACCCTAAAACACTAATCCCAAACACCAAAACCCAAATAGAGACCCATGAAGGAGTTTCATATGAAAAATGATGTTCGGAATCTTTCGCTACCTTACATCATTTGACGAATGTTTAAGCTTAAGCTGATTAATCTATCCACATCAATCTCACTCTTATTAGATTAACAATCTTCACCTCTTTCGTGTTAAGCCTCTTAATGTCCACATCGTATTTTAATCATTGTATTATTAAAACCTTGCCACTTCTGAAATGTCAAAAAGCTGGTTAAAGTTCGATCATAATATTGTTACGTTTTCCTTTTGTGATGGAACATTGACTGGAATGTCAATAGCCATTTTGGAATGTAGACATAATACCATGGGGTATGGGTTGATCTATGAGCTGTTGCTTAAATGACAAAACTGACCCTTAATTGTATCGTTTTTCTCGCATGAATTCAGTATTTTCCTATGTGAATCAAGTTTTTATACTACTATCATAATTATGATGTTTATGGTGTTGTTGACCTAGTCAGCTCGTGAAATATAATACATAAGCCTATGTTTAAGCTTTTATACACACAATTTCATTTTGTTACACATTACTCAAGATAAAAGTTATTCATATAAATGACCATTAGCAATCACCCCAGCGTAGCAAGTTTTATCATGCATCATCTTTGTAGCTTGTTGACAAAGCACTCTAATAAGAACAGGGGGCATAGCCCTCATTAGCAAAAGTAAATCTTGAAAATGGTTTCGGGCAATCACTCGCGCGTTGCAAGGTTTATCATGAATCATCTGCGTAGCTTGTTGACATGCCACTCCATTAGGAACAGAGGCAAAGCTTCTCATTGGCTAAAGTAATTCTTGAAAATGGTTTTTTCGTGATCACCCAAGTGCATCCAGGTTTTAGTTCACAATGATTGTGAATCATCTTTATAACTTCTCAACATGGCATTAATGTCAGAACAGAGAAGACCTCCCCATTTGCAACCAAATGCAAATGAGACATGTTTTTTTCTCTCTCCGTAAAGATATATATTTTTAACACGGAAATGTAGGTATGTTACTTTTTGCTAAAGCTCTATGCATGAGCATGAATCGAAGGGTGAACAAACTTCGGAAATGGGCAATTGGCCCTAACCATAAGTGTATCAGTTTTCCGTAGCATATGAATAGAGAAATTAGGAACTTAGTTTCATAGGAGAGGAGAATGGGTTCCACCATTGGAGGTTATGAAAGACCTGCTCAGTACAGTTGAATATCCACAAATGGCCAAATTAGGAAATTCTCAGTATGTATTTCTTGGTCCTCTTCCATGTCTCCTACAAGTCCACAACCTTGCCCAAGTAAAGGGGAAGGCATTCGTAAAGACTCCTTTGTTTTTCATCCTTTTTGGAAAAACTTCGAGTGCATAATCAATATTCCCATGTTTTTGAACATAGCCCATATCTTCCATATTACCACAAGCTTTTTATATTATTAGCAAACAAAGATTCAAGAACTACCATGGTATGATTTCAACATATGTTCTTACCAATGCCTCTCAAGAATCTAAGTTTCTTACTTCAAGTATGTTGAGCACTTCTTGGGCAGAAGAAATCAAACCACATTTTTCATACACATCAAACTGTTACTTATAACACCTTCACTCTCAATGCACCCAAACCTTTCGATCTTGGCATGTATTTCTTGACCTTTGATCGCATCTTGAATCATGTTACAAGCTCTCATGCCACAAACATATGTGAAAGAGTTAGGAAAAAGACCCTCGAGTTTCATTTGTGAAAAGCACTTCAATGCTTCCTTGCCATTCTGCATTTTAGAGTATCCTGAAATCAAAGCATTCCAGGACACCACATTCGGAACTGAGAGTTTATCAAACACTTTCTCTGCTCTTTCAAGCCAACCACATTTAGCATATATATTTGCCAAGCTATTTCTTACACTATCTGTATCCAGGATAGCATTGCTCTCAATTTGAGTATATATTTTACGGACTTTATTTGTTTGTCCTAGGCATCCACACGCTTTCAAGGTACAAAGATATGTTACAACATTTGGGGAAACTCCTTCATGTTGCATTTCTTCGAAACACATTAGCACTTCGTCATTACACCCATAGTCATTATATCCTTCCATTAACACATTCCACGATGCAGTGTTGCGAACAATTAGCATATCCAATACTTTCCTGGCATCAACAAATGCGCCATTCTTTGCATACATTTCAACCAACGAACTCCCCACAGAAAGTTCTTTATGAAAACCCAACCGCTCAACGTCAGCATGGGTTTGTCTTCCCTTACCTAAGAATCTTGTGCCACCACAAGCTTTGAAACCATAAAGAAATGTGATGTGATCTGGACAGGAACACTCCTCTTTCATATCATTGAAACATTTCAAGGCTTCACCACTTCTCCCATGTTCAACATATCCAGTGATAAGTGTATTCCACGACACTGTATTTCGCAGAGGAAGTGTTTGAAAAAGTTTATGCGCTTTTGCAAGTGCACCACATTTAGCATACATGTCAATCAAGGCATTTCCGACAACAGGATCTTCCTTCACTAAACCTTGTCTCTCAATCTCCAAATGTATTTCTTGCCCTCTTTCTAACGCCCCTACAATGCCACATGCGTTCAATCCACATACAAGTGTTGCGGTGTTGGGGAGGATTCCTTCAAATTGCATCTGTCCAAAACACTCTAATGCTTCTTTACCATGTCCATATTCACAATACCCAGCCAAGAGCGTGGTCCATGATACTACATCTCTATTCAGAATGGTTTCGAATGCTTCTCGAGCCTTTCCAAGCAATCCAAATTTGACATACATATCAACCAACATGTTAGCAACGGGGAGTATATGCAACAACCCTTTCCTTTCAATTTCAGTATGTATTTCTATACCTTTATCAATAACCCCCATGCTACTACAAGCTTTCAAGATGGCAATAAATGTGACATAGTTAGGACAAACACCTTCAAGTTGCATCCTTTCAAAACACTCTATTGCTTCCTCACCATAGCCTTGCTCTACGTATCCAATGATGAGGGTGGTCCATGAGACTACATCTCGATTCTGAAGCTTGTCAAACAGTAATTGTGCAACAGTGACTAAACCACATTTACCATACATATCAACCAGGGCACTGTTCATGAAGCATTCTCTTTCAAGGAGTCCTTTTCTCTCAATATAAGCATGAATCTCATGTCCCTTTTCTATTGCACCTATAACGCCACATGCTTTCAATATACAAACAAAAGTGGCAACATTTGGAGAAACACCCTCAAATTCCATGTATTTAAAACAACGTAATGCTTTATCAATATGCCCATGTTCGACATAACCTGATATCATTGTCGTCCATGAAACCACATCACGAAGCGGAAGCTTAAGAAAAACTTGTTGTGCATTGATGAGCAATCCATGTTTGGAATACATATCAACCAAATTATTGCCAATGTAGAGATCTCCTTCTAAGAAACCTGTTCTAGCTGCATCGAAATGCAACCGAAGACCACTTCTAACATCGCCAACCTTTGCACAAACTTGCATAAGAGACACAAACGTATGGCCAGTTAGATGAGAGAAACAATCATTTGATGGCATTAAACGATACAATCCAAGTGCTTTTTCCAGCAATCCAGCCTTGATACAATCCATGATCATAGAATTCCCACATTGATTCATCATGATATACCAAACCCATCGATTATACTTCTCCCTAGTTATGGACGCATCCTACGTCAAACCATTATCAAGAGGAAACATCTCCCTAGTTATACATTTGGTATTAGCTCCTTTTCTTGCATATATGCATGTAAGCAGAGCGCCTTTGCGAGGCTTCTCTTTCTCTTACAACAATTCAATACAGCATATACATCGTAAAGCATGGAAAGCCTCTCATGATATATCACAGAGACCTTGAAACGTCTTTTCTTCCTCCTCCACCTGCTTAATACATCAACTTCTTCTTCTTCTTCTTCTTCTTCTTCATGTTTTCATCCCATTTGTATGTTTGGTAAATGTAGAATGAAATAACTGAGGAAACAGAGCATTTCCTTGCGTCAAGTCTCAAAAGATACCCCTCTCCCAAGTTTTACTTTATTACTTTCCGTGCCCCTATGTTTTCTTGCTATTTTCAAAAATACCCCTGATCAAGTTCCCCTAAAAAAGAGGAAAAGAGGGACAAATCTATTGAGAATAATGATGATGCAAGTGCTCCTTCGGGTCTTTCCGACAACTGTGTTGGGGGACCCTTTATCATCTCACTATCATTGGCGATGCTCCTCACTCACCTCAATTGAAAAATTGCTCGGTTGTATCTCTGATTGATGTTCTTCGACTTAAACTCATTAGCAATCTGAAGGGAATCCAACCAACCCCTTTACAAGCTTAGAGTCTGTAGACCAATTAAACTTGATCAGTCAATGAACATCTAATGTGTATAAATAGAGTTTTGTTTCTTTGGCCACAATGTACTAAGTGCTCAATTATGGATTCAACAAGCCAACCAAATTTTGAAGGATGCTTGAAATGTTACGATCATTTGGTAGATGGACAACATACAAGGTGTAGCCTTCTTCCAATTATTTCTCTTTGGAATGGAGATAGTACAAGAATATGTGATATATCTACACTACATGATTGTAAATTTACACCCGGAGTTTCAACAATATGACAACACTCTTGGGAACTTGAAAACACATCAACACAAATAGCATAGACAGAGTCTAGATACTTGTTCACGTACCACATGATGCTTTTCATCGCTACTCTTTGCCTCTTGACAAGATTTGACATGACCTTGCTCACCACATCCACCCCACTTGTTATGCTCAGCCTAGTGCCCATAATGGAATACATAAGTAAAGAATATTCTGTATTTATTCCTTGGTTGCATTAGACCTCTAGATAGTCCTCCTTTCTTACTCTCAAATTGCTCTAACATCTACATACTCAAAGGTTTGTCCCTCCTCACATGGAATTGGTCGAATATCTTTGTGAAGTACTCTCCTTGAGATAGATAAATATTTTGACTTTTTCTATCTCAAGCGACCTACGTACCCAATATATGATTTGCAACATCTAGATCCTTCGCATCCAATTAAATTACATTGAGTACTTGTTTTTCTCTTGACTAGAGTGTATCATCTTATCGAGGTAATGTTGTAGGCTCAAATAATCATGTGCTCTATTGTGAGAGGCATGGCTTTGTCTGGTAATTCACCTTTTGTTGAAGGATGGAAACTATCTTGGAAGATTTCCTAACATATATCATTGATTATACTAGCACATGATTGTTTTTTTAAAGAAACCATCAAGCTAAAAAGAGAGGAATTGTTGGAGCGAGAAAGCTGTCTCCCTTTCGCTATTATTGATCATATTCGATCGGCCACTTGCAGCGTGCAACAACATCTCAAGTTGTGAGAATGGGTACGAGTTTGGTAAGAAAGGATCTAAAACCTTTGTTTTGCAATGCCCCATGGGCAAACTCAAATTTTTGCGTCAATTGTTCCACAACATTTTTATCCTATTGGTGCTTGCCTACGTTTATCTTTCTTGCCAACACTACATGCATTAGGAAATAGCAAATAATTGTAAGGTTGCATTTCTGAATCTAAAGTGTTGCCAACATTACTTTTAGGACAAAGCCAATAATTGTAAGTCGAATTTATGTTTCACCTAGTTTTGGAATCATGTCCAAGAAAAATTTGTTAGGGGAATGAACCTAGCATTTATATATGTCATCGCTATTTTGTTGCTCAAAACATGTGTACTAGTTGCATGACATTTAAAATTGTTTGTTTCCATGCATAATAAATTACACTTCACAATATTAGTAGCATTATAGTCACATGCAATCAAATATTTAAATAGATAATGCTCCAATTCAACAAGTGATGTTGTATTGGTACTACAATGCACATAGAAAAACATATAACACTTTGTTGGTTGATTCAAATGTCAGTAACTTCTTTTACAATGCACAAAAGATTGTTAGTCAATGATTCTACAAAAAATATGGTGTCCAATATCAAGTATTACTAAAGCTACAACATGGCTCTATTATTTATCTAGTATTATGGTAAAAATCTTGGACCAAATTAATCTAGTACTTAAAATTCTAGTTGGATATCTTTGGCAATAAGTTGGGCGTCTGATTTTGTTCCAGCTAGTCCTTTCCCGGACATCCCCACCACATATAAACCATTCCTTCCTTTCCATCCTCCGATGCAACCTTGAGAACTTGGGAATCCATCATGTGTGAAGTGGTCATCTTGTCCCTAGGTTAGTGAAATCCAAACAATAAAAATGAGAAATCATGTCTCAAATGCACATCGACAAAGGTTTCAACCTCACTATTATATCAAATACAAAGAAGTAAAAGTATAAGAGTGATAACGTACAATCAACCAATCTTTCACATTGCTTCGATACCCAGTGGCTAAGATAATGGAATCAAACTTCTCACTTTGTCCGTTGTAGAATTGAGCACCCTCTGGTGTGAAAGTTTTTATTGCGGGAAAAACCTATTGTAGAAAGAGCATCACAATATTTGACATATTATTTTAATGAAATGAATCATACTTGAGGAATATAACGAATATGATGACATAGAACCCCCCCCCCCCAAAAAAAAAAAAAACCACCATGTGTATTGAATGGCACCTTCTCTTTCACACCATATGTTCATCATTTTGAATATTAGGTTATGTCAACAAATTCAAGACCTTTCTGATTTTCGAAATACATTGGAGTGTATGATGTGATAATTTAGGTGTTCGAGTTAAGACATAGAGGTATTCATATGATATAAGTGAAAGCATGGAGTTTGAGCATAATTACTTGACATTGAATTACCTTTATTTGACCACTCTTTACTAAACAAAGAGTGCCTATATCTAGCACAGGTGTTCTTCTCCTCCTGTTTTTGTAGGCAATAGGACCCTCTTTAGGCCTTGGTAAACCACATTTAGCAGTATTTTGCCATTTACACCATGCTGCAAAAAGTAGAATGCAGTCTGCAATCCACACTGGGAATATTTTTACTAGCATAAAAATGATTGCAAATGTGGACTCTCCCAGTATTTCTTGAGGCAATACATGAACCTGTACATTAAAACACCAATCAGAGCAAAAAACAAAATATAGATGTTTGAACAACAATGAAAAAGAAAAATAGATGTGCATAACTATGAGAATATCGAAGAAGAGTAAATCGTGGGCCTAAAATATATTTGGTTCATTCTTTGCTTTACCTATGCCTTCTTATCGAGAGAAAAGGCAAGAGGGTTATTACTGTGAGGAAAAAATCAACAAAGGAGACTTCTCTATGTTCCCATAGTTTTTTTTCCCTATTTCAAACTTTTATCTTAAAGGTGAACAAGAGAGGTTGCAGTTCGACTTATCAACATTACATCGTATACCGTCAAATGAATTGTAAGGTGTGCATACCGACAACATTCTTTAGAAGCAACTTGCCATTTAATAAATCTTTTGATCATTTTCCAAAACTTTATGGCAAACAAGATTCTATAAAAAATAAAACTACTTCGTCATTCACTAAATCTTGGGATCAATTTGTTTTTTTAGAACCTTTGTTTGTAGAAAGCGACAATTCTTCGCTAGCAAAAGGAGAAAGATAATGATGTGATTAGCTTTGCTCTCACAACTATGTATTTGATTATGCTCTTATGTGGCACATTCATTAAAACAAGGCAAAGACGGTTGACGAATTGAATAATCATTAAACAAGAATCATCAAAGCTTACACAGAATAAACATTATATATATATATATAACGAAGAGGGTTAACGAGATTTATAATAATATGTTTGATTATTACAGATGAGTGCATGTGTAGGCACACAAAATTCTAGACATTTCCCCATGTGCAAAAGAGTCACCTTTCGCTCATGTCTTGTTGTAGTGCCCAATATTATGAGGTTCAAAATGCGAGGTTGATCCACATATCTAGGCAGGTGCAATGAGGATGAGTTGGGGCTCAAATTATGTAACACATCTATAGATGCAATTTCATGCATACCTAGGCAGGTTTAGTGTGCACATGCTATTGATGAGTAGATAGGAGACGACCACGATATGACCCTCCACGCCTCTACCTAGGTATGATTTTCCTCGCCTATATCAGCTCATAATGAGTAAATGAATAGCAATATACATTGTATTCAAGCAACCTTCCTCGAATCTAAATCTAAATCTATGTTTGAAACCTCTTTTGCATACTAAGAAACTAGGGTGATTTTAAGTAACGTGCATTCATGGATGCCCGACACTATCCTAAATAGTTGCCCAAATTCCAGTTGAGAAGGAAACTTACATCAAATGGACTACAACTATCACACATTGCATGGCATTTGAAACCTTGATTACTCTTTGAATCTAAATACATCGTCTAGTTCAAATGTACTCAACAAGTATATGTTAGAAATGATTTCATATATATATATATATATATATATGGTACACAATTTCACCAATTCAATTAGAATTTTCCCCATGTGTGTAAACTTTGTGTTAGGAGACTTACAGCGTTGCGAACGACGAGAGATGGAAAAGCACCAGATTTGATGAGGTCAAGTGCGATTTCCATGCCTGAGTTTCCACACCCAACCACAAGCACCTTCTGGCCTTCATAACCTCGCGCATTCTTGTAGTGTTGCGAGTGGCAGACGTTTCCATTGAACTTGTGGAGGTTGGTAAGGGGGGGGAGGACAGCTTCCGCGTTCTCACCGGACGCAACAATGAGCCAATGCCCAGCATATTCTCGCACCTCATCTTCTGAGTCTAGTGGGTACTCATCTAGGTTTGGATTCTTCTTGGTGTTGGCATTGGTGGTAGTGGTGGCCATGTTGTTGTGATTATCGACATTGAAGAGTTTGCTAGGGCGAATTCTACGCCGAATGGTTTGAACACGCCAAAGGCCAATGCGGTCATCAAACCTGGCAGATGTGACACGTTCATTGAAACGAGGACGTAGGTTGAAATGGGTGGCATAGCTGGTCAGGTAGTCTACGAATTGGGCCGCAGACAAGTAAGTGGGGAAGTGAGGTGGGATGGGCAGGTGTGGAAGCTCACAAAAGGTTTTGGGCAGGTGCAGGTGGATGCGATCATAGGTGTGGTGTCTCCAGAGGGAGGCGATACCGTCTGATCTTTCGAGGATGAGGCTAGGGATGTTTAGGAGGCGTAGGGATGCGGCTACCGCGAGGCCTGAGGGACCTGCACCCACGATAATGGGCCCACTCGCAAAACATAGGGAATTCATTGGCTCCTCATCCCCCCATAAGTCAAAGGCCTTCATCATTCAATTCAATCTTCAATCTTCTCTCTCTCCCACTCTCTCTCTCTCTCTCTCTCTTTCAATCTTCTCACCCAATCATTAAATTCTATGTATTCTATAATTTTCTTACCATAAATTGTACTATGTATATATATGTATAAGTATTTATTTGCTTATATATTATTATGCCTTCTTTCTAAAGAATAAATAAATAAATTATATATAAACAATCTCACCTCCTCCCAAACCTAAGTAAATATTTTTAGCTATTTCAATAAATACGAAAATTCAGAACCCTATTTGTTTTTAAAACTTAAAACCCTAATTTGTGCTCAAACCTGCAACCCTAATTAGCACCACTTCTTCTTGCTTAATCACTTCTACTAATCAACCTTTGTCTTAATCACCTCTTCTTCTTCCTTAATCCCCTCTAGAGATTACCTCCTATTTTTCTTGCTTCTTCACCTCCACTACTTAACCTTCAAGTCATTAATCACCCAATGAATCAAATCAAATCCAATATATATATTGAACCCTTCTAATTCAATTCAATCCAATGCAATTCAACAGCCACTACTATTTTCTAGTACAACAGAATGAAGTAGTATAATAGAATAGAATAGACTAGAAAGGATTGATCATTAACACAATTAGTTGCGATCTAATGAAGAACCTGCTGATGATTGGGCATAATACTCTACAACTTATTTCCTCCCCAAACCCAATCCAATCTCCCGATCAACTGTTTTTAGTATACACTAAAAAATAATCTCCCCTTTCTTTTCTCATACATGGAAAGCTATAGATATGACTATAGCTATAGCTATATATAGGGCCCTGTTCATTGAATTCTTAAGTATTAATTTGACTGCGGCTGCTGCCTCCTAATATAAATAAGAATGAATATATTGACTTCTTACTCCTCCATACTTTCTTAAATCCTTAATTTGGCATGCTATTAATTAAGTACTATATAGTATTTCCATGTCCACATCCTTTAACAACTTCCTCTTGTCTATGTGTGTGTGTGTGTGTTTGAGAGAGTAAAATATGTATTTGTAAGTTTAATTAATTGATTGATTACCAGCCTGCATGAGAGAGAGAGAGAGAGAGAGAGGAGATGAACCTATATACTATAGGTGATGTGTTCAAATGTGGAAATGGGCTAGTAATAGTAGTGGTTATATGATTCATGAATATATTATGTGAATTGTGTGTGTGAAATAGAAGGATCATGATGAAAGAGAGAGTCTATGTATTTGACACATAATAATGTAAAGGGGGAGGGGGGGGGATGAATGATATTACTTGCTATGCTTTACACCAATGAATGGGGAAGAATCTCTCTATATAAAGTCTACCCTACCATGTGTGTCTGCATGGTAAGAGTGCATTGCTCAAACCAAGTGCAATGTGTGTGTATCTTTATATAGATAAAAACACACACATGGTGTGTGTGTGTGTGTATGGGTGGATGTGCACGTGGATGTGCATTGAAGTTGATGATAGTTCGGGCCCCCAAACCGCATGATTTCCTTACAAACCGCCCCAACTCAACTGTTGCCTGTCATGGGTGCTACCTTAAATTCTCCCCCCTTTGCGTTACGTACATTTCCTTGTTCGCATGTCGAGACATGATATACTACCTCAAATATGCCAAGAGTGCATGTGTTGTTTGTGTATACCAGTGCTAATGACGTGCAAACTTCTTGGGTATGAGCTAAGACCGCGTGAGTGCGAGATGAGAAATGATTGATCTTCTATAAGAACATGGAGTCGTGCATGGAAACTTCATAGATCATCGAGGCCTAAGGAGATCGATGAGTCAAGACCAAGCCATGGCTAGGATCAAACTTGGGTTCTCTCAAATTTATGACATTGATATTATGATGTAGAGAGAGAGGTATTAGAAATGTCCAAGGAATCGAATGTGATCTATTGGGTCATTAGCTAGTTATGTGATAATCGAATTGGATTCTCTTTATTATACCTATTGACTTTAGAATTAGGTGATAGAGTGCTTTGGTTACATTGTATGTACAATTAATATACACGAGAGAGAGAGAGAGAGAGAGAGAGAGTTAGGGAGAGAGATGGTAACGATGATATTCTAACATCTTTGAAATATTAGAATTATAACATTATAGGGCCCAACAATAATGTCACAAGATAGTCCCCTGCCATTGGCCACACACGACTCATACTTTCTTAATATAAATGTTATGCCTAAGTAGAGAACACACGTATACACCTAATAGACATGGGTTGTTGCACCAAGACAACCCAAAGTATTGGCATATGATTCCATATACACCAAGAGACTCGACATTTAAGCACTCAATGAACATGATTCTCAAAAGACTGAGTGCGAAGAGAGATGGTGAAAATGATCCTCAAAAGACTTAGAGAGAAGAAACACACACATTCTCTCTCTCTCTCTCAATTGACTAGTTGCCTATGCATATTTTGCCTTGAACTAGGTTGGGAGTCAAACTATCACACTTTGGTACAACGTGTTGCATTTGACGACATTTGAGCTTGTTTTCTACACATTCTTTTCACAATCATAATGTAAACTCTTACTTGCAATGTCCTTCATAAATTGCCACTTGATCCCATGCATATTATGTATTTAAACATTTACACAATTCCTCCCATTGTTAATCGTTGCATGACTCTCATAACTACCCATGCTCAAGGATTTCACTAATGAACATTGTTATTGAGAGTGTACATTTTGATTGTAAGAAGAATGTGTAGAAAACAAACTCGAATGTGGTTGAATGCAACACATCGCATCAAAGTATGATAGTTTGAGAAAATGATATATTAATGTTTTCTAAGACCAAATACAGAGAGAGAGAGAGAGAGAGAGAGAGAGAGAGAGAGAGAGAGTGTGTGTGTGTGTGTGTGTGTTCGTGTGTTTCTTCCCACTTGGTTTTGAGGATTATATTCACTATCTCTCTTTGCACTCAATCTTCTGTGGATCGTATTCATCGAGTACTTAAACGTCGAGTCACTTGGTACATTTGGACTCATATGTGGACCCTTTGGGCTATTTTGCTACTTCCTCCTTTTTCGTTACCTTCAAGCTACCTCATTGTTATCTTCAAAAACATTTGGTATGTGTTTGATTTCTTTCATTATTAGAGATTGTGGCCTAATTGGCAAGCGAACAATACATAATGATTTTCTTTTTATCAGAAACATGGTAATGTGAATTATGTCCATTGCCTTTGAGAGTAACAATCCTCCACCTTGTTTGGTTATAGTCAATTTGCACATGAAGAAGCACTTGAATACAAAATGATTGTACATGCACCTAGGGGTTCTTTAACCACATGTAATGTTAGACTCCAATGGTCACATTATCCCTCATTGAAACATCCTAGAGTTTTATTTTAATATAATACAAAAGAAATTATCTGTTTTCTATAATCAACAAAAGGTCATTACGACAAAAAAAAATAAAAATAAACTATGGTTAGTTTGAAAAGAATGTATAGTAACCTAGCCCAAACAACTAGAGAATATAGTACTATCTCCCAAACAAAGAGTCTATGGAGCTCACAAGTGAGGTCACCTCATAGTAAGGTTGAAGATTGCATCTACAATTCAAGGGAATATAGAAATATAATGAGAACTAAGCTGTTAATGTTCATTGATTGTTGCATGGTATAGGCTCCATAGGTTCATGGACAAGAATAGGCCATAGTTTTTAACCTCTGTAGGTTCATGGACAAGAATAGGCCAGTCCCTATGTGTAACTTTTGAGGAACTTAATAACACTTTTGTGCTTTATTTCCTAACAAACGCAAAAATACACAATACTCAACAAGGTTTTTATGACTTGTAAGAGACTCTCATTCCTCCTATTAAGCCCAAAGTTTTGGAAGAGCTTTATTTAACATATAAAATACTTTCCATTCTCATGTTTTATTGGTGATAGATAGAAGGATACAACTGCCTAAGATTGGTTAATATGACTTATCATTGATGAACATGTGGAGGAAAGTGTCGCAACCTGTTGATGTGGCGAATTTCTCATAACAAATAAACCCCTCCACTCTTGTGTTTCCTTTTAAGTCTTGAAATGCTTTGTTTGAAAGAGAGGAATCGTCTTAATCACATTTTTAAATAATGGGGCATACGGGCATCCCTACTATATTAATATCCCCGTATAGGTCCTCACACTCAAGGTGCCACAAACGGTAGTTAGACCCCCATTAAGGGAAAACGAGCCCTTCTTCAAAACACACCTTTGTATTAAGAAATATCCCTATTCTGAAACATATTTTTTTCTAGGTATCATATGAATAATATTTCGTGTGTCTTTCTTTATTGTTTAGTTGAAATATTATATATATATTTATATTATGTACCATTGTTAGGTATTGTCGTTATCGAGGTTAGAATGTGGTGTATCACTTTCGATTGTAAAATTTGAATCTTTGACCTTTGACAACCATGAGCACATGCACACCAAAGTTTTGTTTATGTCATCCTACGTGTGTGGAGCACATAAACATAATTTGTGTATGTTCAGGGGAAACTCAAAAGGCGTGAATGAGATCTCGATAACGAGGTTGATTATTTCAAATGGAGAAACATTGATACCATACTACTTAACTAGAAAAGGTTAGTGACGAGAATTAGATTATTTAAAGATGTCGTAGACTTGATCTCCAGCCAAGAATGATTATTGTAAACATCAAGGATTCCTCGTCATTTCTCCATCCTTATTATTGTATTAAATGAACACCCTTTTGGATTAGAGCTTATAACCTACCAAACTGTTTCTCTTATCGTTACTACTTTTACTTGAAAGTCAATGGGACCTTTATTAATTCCTACCAAAGACTTTAGTTCTTCTTCTTGCCTTTACATGACAATCACTCTGACTTGTATTATTTATCATAATTAAAACTTGATTTCTTTTCAAACATTCCCATTTCCAATTTCCAATTAGATTTCATTAAGATTTCGTCTTAGATTTCCAATCTCCTCTTTCTTTATTCTTGTACCTCAGTATGCCTTTATTGATCCACAACTGAAGGTCGAAAGACACCTATGTCACCATAATGTTAGACGACCCAACTATGATACGTAGAAGTTAAGCACATGACCTTCTTATCTTCACTTAATCATTAACATTTAGGGGTGCTCGCTCGCTCTCTCTCTCTCTCTCTTGTAAGTACCTTATCCTAGTGGTAAGTTGTTAACACTACAAGCATTGCATCGTGGGTTCGAAACCCAAACTCCTCACCTCTCTATTATATACTTCATATACTAGATGCCATTGTGGAATGTAGGGGTTGAACCCATGACCACCTGCACCTGGTCTCCATTCCATTGGGCAACCTTACCAACTGAGCTACATCCATCTGGGCTCTCTCTCTCTCTCTCTCTCTCTCTCTCTCTCTCTCTCTCTCTCTCTCTCTCTTTGCACCTAACTAGAAAACCATGTTTGCACCTAACTAGAAAACCATGTGCTTCATAGAACAAGGGAACCACACAAATCAATACATGTTAGAGTCCATCCCATTGTTTGTTGTCCAATCCATTGCTTCCATCCTCACTATGATGTGAGGCAAAGTGTTGGGGTACAAGTGATGGAGTAACTAACTACGCACAATTTGCCCTAAATAAGTTTAGGAGTCTGAGTATCACATTTATACATTATTGTGACATTGATCACATCTGACTATGCTTTCCACACATGTTTGCACAAATTTCTCTCATAGTCACATTTTTTTTTTCTAAAAAAAGATACTACGTAAGTATTAAGAAGCTCCCTAAGGCTATACATAAAATATGTACCCCCTTTGCTAAATTCTAATCCCATGCTTAAATAAGTACTTCAGTGTAGAGTAGAACCACTATCAGAGTCACATATCGCACTCTCGATTGCGACATTCATTAGTACAGTTCTTGGACATCAAGAGTCGTTGCTCACATTCACATGTATTACGTGAAAATATTATATTCTTGGTCTAATAGGTTGTATTTGACCTTTACAAAAGATAATAAAATCTCTCTCTCTCTCTCTCTCTCTCTCTCTCTCTCTCTCTCTCTCTCTCTCTCTCTCTCACACACACACACACACACACACACACACACACACACACACACACTATGACCTTGTTAACTCCTTACCCACTTAAACCCTCATGGGAACCCCAAGGTGGTTTATATACATGACTTTCCCAAACAACATATAATAATAACATCATGATGCACACAAATGTGGTATCGAAGTTCAACATTCTTAAATGAATATTTAAGGTTAATGGGACGTGTAAGTACGTTCATTGTTCTCGCAAAGTTTGATGGGACCATCACAAACCTACAAGTGGAAGGGTTGTGGGTTCTACATTCGAGAGTGTTAGATTTCAATGCTCAAATTAAAGTAGACGAAATAGGTTGGAATGTACTTCCAAGTGTGTAATAAAAGGGCACAAAAGTAGAAGATTGCATGTCAAATAATTAAAGCCTCATTAAAGAATTCTTCGTTGGAGGGATTAATTTAGATGGCAAAGTAAGAAGAGAGATTATTAATGTTTTGGCAAAAACAACTTCGTAAAGACATTAGAACAAAATATATGTCCACACCACTCTATTAAGGGTGTTTTACATATGAAATATCAACTTGATAGTTGTTTTTTATAGCAAAGCCAATCAATATATCTTAGCTCATGAGAATTGATTTGATATGTGAGTGCTACAATGCTACTAATTGTTTGTACCCAGTATTGTATTTCTTAAACTCTTCATGTTTTTCAATTTGAAAGAGCATGGACACTAATCATTTGAGAAACAGATTAGTAATTATCATAAGAATTTCTCTTTCCAAAGCTTGATTGGTTGAACTTTAAAATGACATTACCTTCTTATTAAGGCAAGCCCCTAATAAAACCTTCGTAGTTATGCTAAGAGAGTTGTCGACGTCCATATTTTAGCAAACTATGGAGAAGCTGCATAATGTCAAACATCATAAGATGTACGAGTGAAGGCAAATATGGATAATTCCAATCATCAGAAGATGTAAAAATAATGGCACCGAAAAATAATGGCTATAACATGTATGGATAATAGTCCTAGACAAGTGGCAACGATTGTAAATTCAATACGCGGAGGTCCTCAAGAAAGACACTGTAAACAATATTCTTGATACTTAAGCTACATTTCAACCACCTTTATCATTTCAAGTATTCTTAAACATTCCATCCACATTTATTATTTAAAGTTTGTAAGCATTCCCTCCTTAAGACCTAGTCAAAATGAACATATTACAAAATGATTATTGACATAACACACACCAAAATAAATTAACAAATATAATTCGCGTAGGTTTTGTACTGGGTCAAATCAAATCAACTGCTTGTTCTTGTTGTGATGCCAAGATAACATATCAACAAGATTTATTCTAAAGTTTAATCAACTAATTTCCATCCATAGTACACAAACAAATGAACGCGTGGAAATTTCACATAATACACCAAAGTGATTTAATGAATATAATTAGGATGACTTTCATTCTAGGTTCAATCATCTTTGGTGTGATATTGTTTAAGTTGTTTGTTAGTTATTACGTAGATTCACATTGTCACGCTCATCCTATTCTATGAGATCATGATAAATCTCATAGAGTTGTTGGCCTTCATAAAGGTGCCACGTTCTATTATTTATAATGACTACAAAAGATTATAAAGCGTTGGCTTATGATTGTCCTACAAGCACATTAACAATGCAAGTTTTATTGTTATTTATAATGACATATAACTTTAGAAGATTACGAGGAACCAACTGTCAAATTTAACATAGTAGAAGTGATGCCCTCTTCTTTCAATCCTATTTCGAATCATATTTTTGTAATTAAGTCACCAATTCGGGATCCCAAATTACTTCTTTAAAGTGTTGTTTTCACATACAGTGAGAATTTGGATATTGAAAGAATGTGGTGTGCACAATGGAAAAGCAAACTTTTAGCAATTAACAAATCAAAGGAAACTGATACCGATTACAACTAATATTAATAATAATGGAATGAGATAAAGGCTTGTGCAATAATGGTATAAACATTATTTGGCAGAGGAATATTTAAACATAACACGTGGGTTCGATGAAAGGGAAATTTTAAACCATTTTTGAAGGGGTACTTACTCATTGATTGAACTGAGAAAGGATGTGTGTTTATACATAGAAAATATGAAGATAAGGATTATGCAATAGCCCTAAGACACATGTGATGTAAGGGTATGTATTTATGTATAACACACATACATACATGCATAGCCATCTAACACTCACTAGTTTTAGGAGCACAAAACATAGATTCACTTGCATCTATAATGCATGACATGATCATGAAGGGACATAACATTTATGCACATGAACAAACTCTTGGACCTCTGTTGCACTATTAACGAATTAGAGGTTCATGGAATAGATGATAATGAAAGAATTATATGACACAAACAAAGAGGAAATCCTTGACCTTCTTGCAAATTAGATTTGTGAGAGCATGTCTTGATTAGTTTTCTAGCAATATTGCACCAATTGAGTCTCAAAAGCTTCTTCAATTGATTCTCAAAATGCCAAAGATTAGGTCCTCATCATTTCTTATTATATTTCTTTGTATTTTACGGACATAAACAGAGGAACCAATTAGGTTAATTAATGGTTTAAGGGTCGGATGAGTTCAAAATTGACCATCATAGGACTTAGGACAGACCCACAGACTTGTGAAATGTGGGAGTACAAGGTTGCCTAGGAGCCTAAAGAGTTTAGCTATATAATGAGGCCTAGCTACCTATATTAGTGAGGTAAAGCTTTCATTATCAGGATTATCATTCATCTAAACTTGTAACGTATAATGTAAGATCATATTTAGTGGTATGGAACCATAATGGGGTTACATTTCATCTTTTATCCTTTGCTTGGAGTTGGCTAGAATCATCAAGTCCCTTAAGCATAATTTCCCTTGATCTTTTTGTTTATCGTTATCATTAGTAATCAAATTTTAATATCACCGGTCCATATGCATAACCTTGAAATAACAAATGCCTAGCATGCTCCAAATTTTTATAAGAGTATCAAACAATTTTTATATCAACTCAAGATATTGAAGGAACAATATTCATATATAAGAGTATCAAACAATTTTTCCTATGTATATGATTGTAATGGTATAAACCAAGTATCAATCCTTCATGGTTTTCAAAATCCATCAACATGTCGTTACTTGTACTCTTCATATATTATATGTTAATCCACATCAACGTCAACAAAGTTCCATTCCCATGCGACAACAATAATCTTCAACAAAATTTGGGATTATAACACATTAGCAAGTTCTTCAGCGCCATCAAAATAAAAATGCATATGTCTTGTAAACATGACCTAGTCATATGCTATGAAAATGCATGCCTTAGTGATGTGGCAACTAGGTGCCACCATTAGATTGAATATATTAGTAGTTTTATTGAGCATGTACATGTGATAGGATAGTTATCTCTAGGTTTTTGAAGTATGGTTTTGTGACCGAGGAAATAATCGAGTGGATGGTTTTACATGGAGCTATGGATGCTTGTTCATTATTATCATAATGTTGGGATTTCTATTTATTAATTAGATTAATCTTATTGTTGATGACAACATTTGTCTAAGATTGACAACATAAAAACGTTAAAGATACCTACATAGATCAAAAGAACATTCTAAATCCTAATTAGTTTATAATGTTTATCGGTCTTTAAAAGTGTTTGCATCGGATGAAGTCTCATACTGTATCAAATTTATGTTTGGATGTATATATTTGTTCAAATTGTGGAAGATGTTTAAGGTCAAGGTCACCTTTATGATTATAAAAGAGCCCCATCAAAGTCTTGAAAGATAAACTTTATTTTGAGGATAATATAAACTCTATTCCTTGTAATTAAATAAATATACCATATTATCGATATGCATACCCCCATATAAAAAAAAGGTTATGACTCAAATATCTAAAGTTCCTCTTTTTGCAAAAAAAGTGAGAGGTTAAATATGCAAGTTTTTACCAATAATGTTTTGAGAGCTTGTTGCAGAGAATTAGGGAGCATGTTTATTGATCATGCTCATAAGATCAAGCTATTAATCAACCTCATTATGTAGGGCATTTTAAGCTCATTAACAATTATTAATCAAGACTATAATAAGTTGTCACTCATCCATAACTTCTTGCAAAGATGACTTTGTTCCATTAAAATCATAAGCTTTTGTAAAAAGTAAAACACTGTATTTGGATTCCTTGTTTTTGGGAAAAGTGAAAAATAACAAGGGGTAGACTTGAGATTACACCATATGGATTAGACATGACGTGCGTTTTTTATACTACCCCTTAATTAGATAGTAAAGTGTTCACTCCCAAATGTTGGTACGTCTATTACAAAACAAAATCTTAAGGCTCTTTGACATGATTGAAAAATATCAGAATACGTTGTTTTTCGAGCATTCGATTCAAAACGTGTTTTCGATAAAAGGAACTCGAAAAGCTTTCCCAAATGAGGAAGGTGATGAAATTTAGGAGTTGGCATTGAGAACTCATTTTAACCCAATGTTATATGAAAATTTCATAGTTGCAGAAATACACAATATCCTTTGGCTATACATTCGAATCTTGTGACATCTTCTCTCTCATTTTCTTTAATCGACTTTGTCTATTAGTTTTTTTTACTTAATTATGCGATTACCCATAAATTTTTTGTGTATATCAATACAAATGAACGATTCCCATCTTTGGAGAAACCCTTTGGCAATTGGTTCATCAACTCAAGGTGCTTGGAACATTAGAGAGAAACATATCAACGTAAGAAAACATTGCATATTGTTCTATCGAAGTTTGTTCTACATGTGTAGCCTTGAGCCCGCCACAACCAACGTCTATCATAATTACTGACATGGTTTAATTTTTTTACTTAATTATGAGACAAACCATAAATTTATTGCATATATGAATCCAAATGAAGAATTTCCATCTTTGGAAAAACCTTTTGGCCATTTGTCATCAACTCAAGGTACTTGGAACTTTAGAGAGAAACATATAAATATAAGAAAACATTGCGTATTGTTTTATAGGTGTTTGTTCTACATGTGTAGCCTTGAGCCCGCCACAACCAACATCCGTCATAATTATGTACTGACACATTTAGAATAGCCAAAGTGTCATCTTCAATTTTACTATATATTGAAAGTTGTGGGCAATAATTACTTTTCATCACCAAAATCATTGTGTGAAATCATTATGGTTGGAGTCGAATCATCGTGCATTACACGTATCCCTTACTTTTACTTGCACTTGTTAAAGTTTTGTCCATTGCTTGAATGTTCACGCAAAAGATTACACTTACAAAAACAAAAACAAGTACACAATCATAAGAGACATCATCACATGCCCAAATATGCAATCTTATGATCGACCAATAAGCACATTTATGAGCACAATGAGAAACACATTGGACCATACCCCAGGTCCTTCATTAGGATATATATAAATACCAACACAATACTACGTTTACATCCAGTCATAAAACATGGACATATGAAATCTTTGAAGTTTAAGCAACCCATATTTGTACGGGAATATGGAGTGACATCTATGTTTAATGATGGCTTATACGAATAGTTATGGCCCACGGGCAAAGTTTATGTTTCTAATTCTGACACCACTTCCTCCTTTTCTCAAGAAGCATATATAATTGCCATAAAATGAGAAGAAATCATTGTCCCAAGTTGGTGAAGGTTTTAAAAAGGATTCGTATTTAGATTGTAATAGATAATAGGGATTATAAAATATGTAGGCTTTAGGCTCCCAAGAAAAGACTATATCTTAACTTTGATATAATAGAATATATTTTGATGTCTATAGGAGAATTGAAAATGATTGTTCTAACCTAAAACGTGACAATATTATTTCTCTTTGAAGTTTTTCGCCAAAATGAGTTATTCTTTACGAATAATTATCGTGGCATCGGATCATCCGACATTCATGTAGGAAAACGGTTTATAGTTAGCAACAAGGTTGTGGAGCCATATTAACAATTGAACTATGATTTCTACTTTCTAAGCCTCAATAAATGAAAAGGTGAACCAATCATATATGAATTTGTGCTAATTATACCAAACTGAAAGCTTAGATCGTAAAGTCATTATTGTCGAATGAAGAAACCAATCATTCCGTAGATAGCTGCATAGAAACCATCATTGATAATTGTGAAGAAAACTATATATGATGAACAATATGAAGTGACGTACATTACATGCACGAGTGATTGGATGTTTAATTGATTTTTGGTCCTACTACTTTAAATCTTTCCCTAGTAACAAGACATGGATGAAATAAAACAACATACTTTGATTAAATCAATGTAGGTGTGATTTGCGAGGCAACAAGTGTTCTATAGTCATGATTAGAGCTTGGGGATGTTAAAAAGAATGATGTTTGTGACTTGGGGCAAGAGAAGGTTCAAGGAAAGGTGAAACCTGTAAGGGAAAGTGGAAGCTACACTGACTAAATAGTTGAGACCTAGTTGAGGTATTAATTTGAAGGCATTATCGTTAATATTTAATACTATTGAATCATTGCGCGCCAACTCAACATCATATCAACGAATCTTATCACCGTCTATATATCCATTTAAAGTATTGAAGAAAGCCGGTAGGATTTCTATTATTGTATGAGCCATGGAGAATTATAGGCCTATACATGTGGTTTGAATGCAATGTGTGTTACATGATAGAGAGAGGTGTATTATTGGCTTCATGTTACATGTAGATATGAACTTTGAAGGCAACATAGGCCTTCTACGTAGGCCTTTAATGAGAGAGAGAGAGAGAGAGAGAGAGAGAGATTCTTCCCTCATGGAGTGTTCGTCTGTCTTGCGTATTGGCAATTCAACATGTTTCACTACCCATGTAGTTTGTTGGTGACCGTACTCCATTGTGGGTTGCTCTATGGTGACTAGGTGGTCATGGGTATAACCCCTACATTCCACAACGGTATCTAGTGAAACATTATAAAGAGATCCCTAGTATAGCACCTATTAAATAAACTAGCACATGACTCACCAAGTTTAAGAGACACTATTAGAAAATTAGGAAAATTGTGAAATAGCATACTTAGAAGTACTATCTTGAAGGCATTCTAAGAAAAGGCATCCAAATTCTCAATATCTTGTTGAGCAACAAAATGACGAGGAAGTTGATCAATCAACAATTATGAGTAAACATTAAGCCCAAATCAAATCTATCTAATCATTAATCACCTTTAGTTTGAGCCATAATAAATGCAATCGAATGCAAACCACCAACATTTCATAGCTAATCATTTTTTACTTTAACATTGATCACGTCAAATTGAGAGTTAACTACCCCCACATAAGTGCCAGTCATAATAAACTATTAGCAATTTTCAAAACTAGAATGATATGTTCATCAATTCTCCTAGATTAAATTAGAGAGTTTCATTGCACCAACACATATATTGCATATTAGAGAATAAAAAGACATGATTATGGGCGGGCATGTACATCAAAATATAGGCATGCCATCATATATTTGGGCTTTGTTATGTTAGAAACTCTTACAATGTACATGAGAGAGAGAGAGAGAGAGAGAGAGAGAGAGAGAGAGAGAGAGAGAGAGAGAGAGAGTCATAATGAAATCAAACACATACTTTGATGTGTATGGGCATTTTTAGCTAGCATTGGAATTCAAATTTGCAATGTAATATTCCAATCTTGACATTTTGGCATTAGTGCTTCTATTAATCTATCTTGATGATCACATACTTCATAGCATCATTTGAGAGCTCGATTAGATGTTTTACTATCCATATTTTAAACTATTTCATAATTTCAAGCACTTAGCTTAGAGGGAATTTTGATCTTATTAGTTTCAGTACATTGCAACCTATGTTCCAAGCCTGTTTTGGTACTCTTGACTTTTATGATATACTTTATGAATGGAGTGCCTACTTCTAATAGCATGAGAAGATAGGATGTGGGGAATTTACTCCCAATTGTCGACATATGAATACTTTTTTGGATTTTCTCCATTATTCCATGCAGTAAGTTACTTGTGAGATACTGCCAACACATACTTCCACTCCATAAAGCAAACCTTGGATCAACATAGCACTGAATAACATCAATCTCACTTCCCATCCTCGTTTACCACTTTGGTTGCAATGATCCTGAAACATATACTAATTACTCCAACTTGCTTGAAGTGTGAGACTATTTGTTAATGAGACATAAATACCAAGACATTTGAAGCTTTGCACTACTTGTATTGATTTTCCCATGCATATAATGTGGAGTAGCCATCAACTTTGTTTTGTCCACAATACAATTTGCCTATTGATTTGGTAAATGATTCCAAAGTCTATATAAGAATAAATTAACAACATCGATATATGTATAGGATTTGATCTTTCTTCTTTTCTAGGCTTTTTACTATTGTTTCAAGTTCATCAATGCATAAATGAAAGAGTATGGGAGAGAGTGGACAACCTTTCTTAGGCCCCATTTTGCTCAAGAAGTACTTTGACAAACTACTATCTATTTTCAATTGGCATCTAACTTGCTCATACAATCATGTTACAATTGCGATTCAGGAGGTGGAAGCTCTGCAGGAGGCAGCGACGGGATAGCAGAGTAACAGAGGTGCCGACAGCAGAGGCAGGATCAAACGACATTGTCAAAGACATCGATCTACGACTCAGCCGTGAAGAGCGATGGCAGCAGAAGGATCTTCGAAAAACGACTCGGCTGCTTCAGAGCCTGCACAAACATCAGCCCCAAACCTTCTGGACATCAATGGAACACAGGTATGTCATGAACATCTATTTAATCGCATTGATGCTGAAACCGAACAGGAAACACAAGGGGTGGACAATCAAAATGGTCACTCAATGCATGCAATGGGAGCCTTTGTTCTCTCCCAGGAGGAAGAATGCCTAATGGAGAGTGAATTAACACGTCTTAAACGGGAATCCTTTGTGGTAAAAGTGGTGGGTAGCCGTCCCAATAGAGCAATATTGCGTGATTGGCTGCAAAGTTGTCTACAAGAAGACCTTGGTAGATTGAAGGACATTGCATTTATGGGAAAGGGCTTCTACCATGTTATAGTGATGCCGGAAACGAATGTATGCAAAATTGTTGAGAGCAGCCCACTGATTTGGCACAATGCGAGGGCCTATGTATTCAATTGGGATGCAGACTTTGACATGTGTAAAGCTGATGCTTATATAGGCAATCCTACAGTGGTAACGACATTATTTCCTGGTTTACCTAAGCAATGGGAATCCTTTCTCCCGGCCATTGGCAAAAGTATGGGAGGTCAATACCTGGAAAAGACTCTTGCAGAGAGAATAAGTGAAACACCGAGGATCAAACTAATTGTTTCGGATGTAAAGACCTTACCGCAATCAATGGTGTTGAGCAGTAAACAAATGGCTGACCATGTACAAACTGTTGAGTATGTGGGACTCCCAGGGCAATGCTTTGCATGTAGATAGATGGGGCACATGGCCCGAGAATGCCCTAGAGGAAAGGAGAACATGCATCATGGAAATGGGAAGCTAGGACAGAAATGTAAAACAAGTCTGATGCAACACAAAAATCAACGAATGAACCATGCATTGAGTAAGAATGAAGATGGATGGAAACAGAACACCTATAAAGGCAAACAAAAAGTCATGGTCGGACAAGAATGGCTCCCACTTAGAAATAAGTATGCGCTCTTAACCTTAGAGGACAATGAATACAAACCTAATGAAAGGGAAGAAAGAAAGAAGACAACTCATGAGAGTAATTATGTGGAAGTAATTAATGATATGACGAAACTACACCAGGAGGACAACTTGGTAGGGGATGTTATTGGCCAGATGCTTCCTGAAAGTATAGGCGAGGTAGGAGAATTAAACATAGGTAAGGTCGTAAGCCCATTGAAAGAGCAGTCTAAGTCATTGGTGACAACCCAAGATATTAAGGGGCTAGCAAAAATGAAAAGGCACATGCGTGCTAAAAAAGAGGAGATGAAGGGGATGGAAAAAAATAAAGGGATGCGTAAATGGCCAAGAGTGAACTGGAATCTTCAATACAAGGCGGGCCCCCTCTCGAATATTGGACAACAGATCAAAGTGAATCTGTCGGGCAAAAAGTGGTTCAAGGAACTATGTGGAAGTGAGATGAAGAAGGACAACATATGTAGAGTCAATATATATGGCAAATGTAGTGATGGAGGGGTTGCTGGTCTGTCCTATATTTTGGCCTTGGGAACTAAGGAGCCACATAGTAGAGAAGAAGCCCTCGGGTGTTTGGAACAACAAATGGATGTTTATGTAGACGCATCATATGGTACCGCAATAGGGATGAAAATGAAAAGACAATGGAAAGATGCCTTGATTTGGAGTTCGGGCAAGGCGAATGAACAAGGCATATGCTTCATAAATGTGAAATTTAGGAAGCTTCCTAATCTGATAACGGAGTTCATGGTATACATCCCTGAAATGCTGACACATTTGGAAGAGGAAAATCTCCAAGATCGGATATTAGCTACCATATTGGAAGCGGAAAATGCATTGGCTGGGCCTCAGAAGGTGCAGCTTATATGAATCTCAGTTTGCTAACTTGGAATATACAAGGAATTGGTGGCACCCAATTCCAGATGAAAAAGAATGTGTTGGTTGCTGAAATTCAGCGATGCACTGAGGCAGTGTTGCCTGATATTATCTTGGTACAGGAGCACCATCTAGATGGGGACAAGATCGATAAAATAGGAAGCATTTGCCCCGGAAACTGGACCAATACATGGTCAGCAGCTACGGGAGATAGGCAGATTCAGGGGGGAGTACTTATAGCTATGAAAGCTAAGTTTACTGCTGACTGTACAGGCAGGGGTAGTTTAATAGAGGGTCGTGCTGTCTACATAAGGATAAAACACAGTTGTGGGCACTTGGGCATACTGAACATTTATGCCCCAAATTCAGCTGCTGAAAGACAAGAATTCTGGTTGCAACTAGAGGCCAAGAAACCAGATGCTGAGTTGTGGATCATTGGAGGAGACTTTAATATGGTGGAGCATCCAGAAGATAGAAGAGGCAATGCAAATGGAACGGTACAGGGGGCAGAGAAGAATGCATGGGATAAGTTTTGTTTAGCATATAATGTGATAGATTGTTGGAATGCCCCTAACTTTCAAATGCAAAAAGAAAAATCTCTTCGCTACTCTAGAGTAGGAGGAAGTGTGCACGGGAGGACGATGTCTAGGCTGGACAGATGGTATTTGGACCCTCGACTCATGGATAGGAAAGGTAGATGCATTATTTGCCCGGGTACAATGTTCTCTGATCATGCCCCAGTTCTGTTACACATACAAGCAAACAATCGTTGCAAGCCACATAATGTGAAGGTGTGTAAGGAATTGGTTATGGATAATAAATGGACCGATGATATACGGAAAATATGGTATGATATCAGATGGAGGTACCTTGACCCTGCTCATAGGCTGGCTGGGAAACTTGAGGCATGTCCAGGGTTTTTTCAACAAAAAGCGATTGAAATTAGAAAAGAGATACGAGAGAAAATGCAGAGAATGCAATGGTCACTCGTTTCTATGCAACGACTAAGAGAATTATACCCACATAATGTATGGATTGAGGCGCAACTTGAGGAGGCCAAAAGCAAATTAGAGAGGTACCAAAAACTTAGGAGTACCTATGCCTATCGAAGTAGGGCAGCAAACTGGATGAGGGTAGGAGATCGGGTTACTAAAGGTTTTTTTGAAGGTGTTAAATGCAAAGGATCTGGGTTTCAACCTTCATGCTTAAAAAAGACAGATGGCACAATGACCACATGCAAAGAGGAAATGCTTGAAATAGCCACAAGCTATTATACTCACCTACTAAATGTATGCAATAAGGATCTGATTCATCAGGTTGCCTTTAGAAATACAATAAAGAGGATACCAAGGAAAGTTACGGCTCAAATGATGGACCAACTAAATACCCCTATAGGTATGCATGAATTGTGGGATGCTATTGGGGATATGAACAAACAAAGCTGTGCAGGAATTGATGGACTTCCTCTATACTTTTACATCCAGTATTGGGATCTAATTAAGGATGACATGCTGGCAGGGATGCAACACATTATGGTAGAAGGACTAATGCCCACAACAATGTGTAGAGGCATGATTTATTTAATACCCAAGGCTGGTAAAGACCTAGCAACGCTTGATAATTGGCGACCACTGACGATCCTCACCAATGCATATAAGATAATGGCCAAAGTCGTAAGTAAGAGATTGAAAATGGTACTTGGGGACATTATACATACAACGCAAACTGGTTTCTTGGAAAACCGGAGTATTGTGGACAATGTGATAACATTCTGGGAATACTCAGCATGGGCTGAGGAGCAAGAAGTGAACCTAGCAGTAATGCTACTTGACTTCGAAAAAGCATATGACAGGATTTCATGGGATTTCCTAGAAGCAGTGATGGCAGCCCTAGGTTTTGAACAACAATGGATCCGTTGAATGGGTGCCTTCTACAGAGGTGCATCCAGCCAAGTGTTAATGGCTGGAAGTATGGGGAAGAGCTTTAAGATGCTACGTTCGGTACGCCAAGGATGCCCATTAGCCCCGTATTTATACATAATTGCAGCAGAAGCTTTGCATTATCAAATTGCTGATAGATCTTGGCAAATACAAGGCCTTACCTTACCCGATGCTGAAGTTATGGTGCTTGATACGACATATGCTGATGACACAATGACCTATGTCAAAGGTGATGCACACAACTTGGGCAGATTGCAAAATGCAATTGATGAGTTTTGTAGGGGATCCGATGCTAAAATAAATTGGAATAAATCTGTGGGCATTTGGATCAGTAATAAACCCATGTTAAACTGGGTCCCCGACCCCAATTTTAGATGGTTGAGGAAAGGAGAAGCTACTAGATACTTGGGCTTCAAAATTGGTATGGACATTGATCGGGCAGAACACTACAATCTACTAGTGGATAAAATAAAAATGAAGCTAATATGGTGGAATGCAAGAAAACTATCCTTTGCGGGAAAGATTGTGATTGCAAATCAGATTCTAATGGCCACTATATGGCACACTGCTGCATGCTGGATAATCGTGCCCAAGTCAATGAAATTGATAAAAAAGATCATTAGAAATTTCTTATGGGGGGGCACAGAGGAAAAACAAGCCGTTGCAAAGATTGCTTGAACCACACTTATAAAAAGGAAAAGTGAAGGGGGGGTGGGATTGATAGATCCCGTGATGCAAACGAAGGCCTTGCTAGGCAAACTAGTGGTCCGGAGCCTACAACCTCCTGAGGCACCTTGGAAAGTTCTATGGCGGCGTAGATGGAAGATGTGGCTGCCAAGACAAGGTGGATGTTGGCCTAGCAGCCCATTTTGGGGCTTTGTGCCAGAAATGAGGCCCAAATACTGGGGAAGTATGCAGAGTCTTTGTGCTATCGGAATTATGAAAGCATGGCAAGAAATCAGAAAGGGGATCATATGTAGGTGGAGAAATGATGCATATGTGCGGATATACATGCCAATTGTGTGGAATCCATTGATTAGAGATGTGGATGGGCTGATGATAGGCCAAAAAACAGGTTTCAAATGGGCTGAGTTAATCAATGCCCAAGGGAATGCATTAGTGGAGTGGGAGAGGTTTTTGTCCAATGAGGTGGGCACTCAAAAGGCTAGAATATGGAGAATAAGCAGGGGTAAAGGCATGCTCAAGAGAATTACAGATGCCATTGCATGCTACAAGAATACATTGGAAGAGGAAGAAGTAACAACCTCTGAAATTGCGTGGACAGGTCTTATAGATGCTGAAAACTGTTTAATTGGCATTAAGGGAATGAAAGTAGAATCGAACGAGGTATGCTACTACAAACTAGAGCACGGAAGGGCAAGAGGTGAGCAACCAGTCTTTCAAAGAGAAAAGCCGATTAGGCTGATCGTAAAAACTGGCAAGAATATGATTATTGACCCTAAGCCAAGGGAGATCACACCGGCGACAGTGTGCTGGCCTATAGAAGGGCATTTGGATCAGTTATCATGGGACCCAGCCAGGTATTTTTGGAGAACTCAAGGACAAACTGATGGGGAAAAGCTGGTTCAATTTTTCAGGTATAACACGAAGATTGGGAGGCAAATTCTTCTAAAACAAAAACATGACAAGGTTGCGGCAAGGAAATTTTGGATGTAGGAGGGCATAAGTGAAAGGAGACTAGATAAATTCTGGAAAATGATATGGCATGACAAATATGACCGCAAGATAATGATGTGTTTATGGCTTATTGCACATAGAGCCTTGCCGATAGGGACGTGGGGTAAAGGCCCCAATGTAGACCCTCGATGTACTGCATGTGGACAGATAGAAAGCATCTCCCATTGTCTATGGGAATGTCGTGATGCAATGGCTGTATGGGGAAGGGCACTTCGTTTGCTTTGCCATGCCTCTAGTTCGTTCACCCTCAACTGGGGACATGCTTGTTGGATGTCTCTTGACGTTGATGTGGCGACATACGATAGCACATGCAATGTTAAGTACAGAGGGGAGAATGGCATTGTTCGGCTGATCCCTGACAACGAGGTACCTACAACTTGTGTACAGAATCAAAAACTTGAAGATCTTTGGATGTTGCTTGCCCCCATTACTATATGGCATATATGGACAACAAGGTGTACCAAGGTATTTTCCGCACACAAATGCCCTCCAGCTGAATCGATTAAGCTAATTTGGCACACACTCATAACTACACTAAGAGCTCAATATGAGCGGATTAATGGTACTAATGATGCTGCAGACCTAATGAGGCTGAATTTTCGAAAAAGATGGTGTACGACATCGATGGCCGCAACAAATGGAATGGATATACTATGGAAGTATGATGTACCCAGATGGTTGTTTCCCCCTCCCATTAGTTGAACGAGGGGCGTGAAAGACATGGCAAGTGGGATAGTGAAGGTAGGTGATGTATCTGTAAGGATGGCTTGAGTCATATGTAAAAGTGTAAGATAAATAAGTGAGATCTCTCGTATGTAGGCTAGGATAATCTTGGCACGGCCTACCTGAGAAAGGGATCGTGTTCATGTATATTTTAACTAATGGAGTATATTCTTTTTTGGAAAAATAATAAAAAAATAAAAAATAAAAAAATCATGTTACAATTGCTCCATACTTTAATGGCATTCTAATATATATCATTGTTTTCCAAAGCTCCATACTCAACTGCTCCATACACTAATGTAATTCTAATATATATCCATACACTAGTGCCAAAGACTTTCTTGTCCATAAAATAACTAGCTAACATTTTGCATTGAAGTCTACTTTATTTCATAATTACTTTTAGTAGAACAAAATTATCCAAAGTGAAATATTTTGGTTTAAAGCTTGCTTGACAAAGTGTTCGTTTGTGATGATGATCAGTCCATGAGGTAATCATTTGTTCCATGGTAGTGCTATATAATTTGGCCATGACCAAACTAACTATGATAGTGGATAGTTGGATACTAATTTTTTATCTCTTCCTTTAGGGATTGGTTTAATCCAATTCATGAGCCAATTTTCCATAAAAGCCTGGTTGATAGCTTGGTCCATGATAGTCGTTATCCAAAATACATTTTACGTGGATATTCCTTATTCTATGTAGTACATATTAGTAATCATTATATAGGTCTGATATTAATTCTATGGGATAAGTATTGTCCTATAGATGTATATAATGATCCTTATGGTTGGTTTTTGGTTGCAGATAACAATCGGCAACGTTTCGGTTTGGTTTGAGAGGGTCCAAATGGAACCGTTTAAATTTTTTGAAACCTAAACCGAACCGAACCATGAAATTGTTAAACCGAATCGTTAAATCGTAAAAACCACGGTTCGTGGTTCGGTTTCGGTTCAACTTAGTTCAAATTTTAAAATTTAAAATTTATAATATTTCATTTTTAAAATTTTTAAAATTTTAAAGACGTTCCTAAAATGTGAGAATTGTCGTGACTTGAGAATAGGAGAGAGAAAAATAAGATAACAGTTGAAGGTAGAGGGAGAGAGAGAGAGAAAGAACACTAGAAACGGAAAGAGAGTTTATATTATAAGAGAGCAAGGATTACAAAGAGTAGGCTAATGGGCTACAAACTGGTGTTGAACCGAATGAGTTGTGATAAATGAATAGACACCTATTTATAGGTCCTTATGGAGTATTCTAGAATGTTCTAGAATATTTTAGATATTTATGATATTTAATATAATCATGGAATATCCTAGAATGTTCTAGAATACTCTAGATTGTTCTGGAATACTCTAAATGTCTTGTAATAACTAATAATACATTTATTATAACTATACATCATATATGTTCGTATAATGGTTAAAGGTCCAACATATAGACCAAGACGTCTTGGGCTTGAATCCTTGTAAGGCCAAAATGTATGTCATCATGACAAGAATAAGGTCTAAAAATAAAAAGATTGTTTTAAAAAAAAATTTAAATTTTAAAAATAAATAAATAAATAACTCTTAAACCGTTTAAACCGCGGTTTTTTACTGTTGAAACCAAACCGACCCGGTTTTAAAAACCTAAACCTAAACCGAACCCTTGAAACCATTAAGCCGTGGTTTCGCGGTTCAGTTTGGTTCAAACCGAACCGTTGCCAATTGTTAGTTGCAGAATCATGCATTTTGGTGAGGTTGTTTGGCTAGTGAGCATTTATGCTCCAAACCACACTACTTAATGTATTGCATTACAAGGCTCACCACTTTGGACTCTACCTATGGGTTTCCCACTAATACATATGGGTGATTCTAACAATTGTTGATGTGTCACAATCTAATCAACAACATTCAATCATGAATGACCTTGAGCAAACTAGTAGGATTTCATTAGTTGTTTTAAGTTGGATGTATGGACTCAATTTTACTCTCCACCATAGAAAGACAAGGAGTCTGCTAGATAGAATGTATGTGATGCAAGATGATTCCTTTAACATCACTTTGTAAGATAATGTTAGGAGATGTGGGGTCATTACTCTACAAAACATTAAGATAATTCATCAAAGGTATGGGTTAACTATTTAAAACAACCTTATCAGAAGATAGATTTTTGAATGGAATTCTCACAATCGCGTTGTTACGCGCGTGCGTGTAGAACAAGGCGGGACCACCGGGGCCTTGGACCGAGAAATAACTGAGAAGGAGGAGAATGGAAAGGCAATAGATGCACTTGCACACGCACTGACACGGGAGCACACAGGAATCACAATCCAACAACACATCAAACGAGACGACTCGAAGTCCGAGTATATGATCACGTATGTATATAAATGTATGTATATATCAAGACGGTTACAACTAACAGGCCGGCAAGGCGAACACCGATGCCTGCTCACACACCCACACAAAAGAGCGAGATGGAGTCTCTGCCGGAAGCACACAGGCGTTCCGCGGAGCAGAGTCAGCCTCCCGACAGCCTGTGCAAAAATGGCTATGGAGAGTGGTAGAGAAGAAGGGCTCGGTCCCAATCCGGCAACACCTCGTCCTCTCTGACGCGCGATATCTTTTTCCATTCCTCTCCCTCTCTTTTATAGCCCAAGGAGGGAGGCCGTTATCACCCGTTACATCATATTACTTCTCTGTCCTTTCGGACAGATATACAATTCGATTCTCTCCCTATTGAATGCGTGCTACCTAGGATTTCACCTCAGCCGACTTGTACCTACCTACTTACTATACAACGAAAAGTGCGCTCGCGTGCAAGGGCCGGTTTACACATGCTAAACTCGGTTTCCGCTTAGAGACGGTTTTCTTTGCGACATCCGCCCCCACCTAACCGCGCATCCACCGGTATGCGCCAAAATTTGGCTCTTGCTGGAGAAAACCGGCCCATGCTTTACCCCTCGTCTCCCGGTTCGTCATCCTCCTCGAATCGCCCGTCGTCACCGTCCATGCTTTCCAGATCCGGCTCGCACTCGTGTCGTTTCTTAAACGCTTTGACCCTCTTCCCCGCTACTGGTATTGCCATCCTCGTACCGTCGAGCTCCGCAAGATGGTAGGTCCTGTTGTCGTTGGCGCCTGTCACCACGTAAGGCCCGAACCACCTCCTTGCAAACTTCCACATTGCCCTGTGCTGGTTGTCGAGGCTGCTGTCATACACTAGGACCCAGTCGCCTTCCTCGATCTTCTTTGGTCGCAACCGGTGCATCCGGTCGAACCGGGTCTTGTTACGCTCCCTTGCCGCCCGCAACTTTTCCTTCGCCCGTTTCACATCCTCCGGCCTCCGCTCGAGTTGCCGAATCTGTGCCGCCAGCAACTCCTCCGGGCTCATCTCGTCCTTCCAATCTACCGCCGCCCATGAAGGAACCGTCTGTTCCATCGACATAATCGGCTTCTGTAGGTACATCTGCTCTGCCGGCATGAACGTTGTCACCGAACTGTGCGTAGTTCGGTCCGCCCATAGTGCGTAAGGAAGGAGCCGTGGCCAATTCCCGACTTGCCCTCTGCATGCATGCACCAACGCCTTTACGATCGGTCCGTGTCCATGTTCTACCTTCCCGTTCGCCTCCGGGTTGTACGTCGTAGTGAGGGAGAGTTTACCCCTAGCCGGTCGAACAATTCCTCAGTTTCCTGCGCATCCAGCTCTCCCCGGTCCGCCACGATCCTCCCGACGCACCCGTACCGACACACCACCTCTTCGATCAGGAACCGGCATACCGCTGCGGTTGTCTTGTTATGCAGTGCACGGCCTTCCACCTGGTTCGTTAAGTCTTCCCGCGCAAGCACCAGGTATCACATCTGTCCTACTCCCATCAGCATCGTCACCAAGTCCACCATCCACTTGAAATTGACCGCAGGCGGGTAAGTCGGGTGTAGCTCGTCCCGATGTCGAACTACGGAGTGCATCTGATAGCTTTCGCAAGTCGTTACGAACCGATGCACGTCTTGGTACAGCCCCGGCCACCAGTACTTCTCCTTCACCTTCTCGAACGTGGCCCACGTTCCGCGGTGCCCGGCCCAGGGACTCTCGTGAAATGCCGCCAGCAGTTCCTCCTGTTCTCCTTTCTTTGCCACTACCCGAAGCGGAACGTCGTTTCTCTTCTTCGGGTGCTTCCATATGTACCCGTCCCGAAGGAAGAATCAGTACGCTTTCTTCCGGATCCGGTTGGTCTCTTCCTATGTCCACGCCGCGTCCGGTGTCATTGTTTTCAGGAGCCCGCCGATTTGGAGCCACTCCCCGTCGTACTTGCTCTCGTCAAATTCATTAAACGCCGAAGTGCTCCCCTTTCTGGTTGCCACGTATGCCGCCTCGAAGAAATCTACGCCGACTTCCTCGTCCTCCGAAACCATGCTGTCCTCGTTTCCGAACCTCGCCCTTGAGAGTATGTTGGCCATGGCATTGTCTTTTCCGGAAATATGTCGTATCTCTGGATTCAGGGACTTGATGTACGCTATCCACCTGAGCATTGCCAGGTCCGACGTCGCGCATCTGGAAACCATGCCGAGAATCGGCAGGCAGTTCGTCTCGATTATTACCTCTGTCCTGATCAAGTAGTCTTTATCGACCTTCACCGCTGAAACAATACCCCAGAATTCGCGTTTAACCTAGGCGTATCCTCGTTGTCGCTCACTGAGGACCTTCACGCCGAACCGGATGGGGAACCTCATGCCAACGTCATCCTCTTGGTTGATCACCCATTCGATCAGTCTACAGCACTCATGTCTACGGTTACATAAATCGAAGTGTCTTTGCCGTAGACCGCCTTTCGGAGCGCCGGTGCCGTGGCAAGTGCTTCCTTCATCTTTTGGACTAACTCCGTATGCTCGTCTCCCCACTCAAATTTACGCCCTTTCTTCAGCAACCCATATAGCGGCTCCGCGACGTGGGCGTAATGCGGGATCCTGATATGGTAGAACGCGCATGCTCCCAAGAATCTCCGAACCTCTGTAACCGAATTGCAATCATGCTTTATCGCGGAGATGGCTTCCACCTTGGCCGAAGAAAGTTTCCGACCGTATGGTTCGCATAGGTGCCCGACGACCATGATCTCTAATTGCCCGAAGGCTGATTTTTCCCCGAAGAAGGTGAGCCTCGCGCCTTCTAGTCTCTGCAACACCTTCTCGTAGTCATCGATGTGAGTCGCCACGAAACTCCGACATCCGTCCGGTCCGATTGGCTCGTCCCTTTCCTCCACCGGGCATCCCCTAATCGGGATGTCGTCTAAGAATGGCATGGTGATATCCGGGATACAATCCCTGAGCACCTTCTTCATCGCGTTCACCATGTGGGCCACTGAGTTCGTCCCTCCTTGTGGTAGGGTGCACATTCGCACTAGGCCGAGAGGAGTCCGCATCGTCGTAATGTCTCTGCTCTCCACGACTAGTTGGAACTGATCGTACCCCGAGTACAGATCACCGACAGAGTAAATCGACCTTCCGACGAAGGCCTCCACGAACTCGTCTATGGTCGGTCCGATTCCTGCGTTACAGATGGTCACCTTGTTGACCGATTGCAGGTCCTGAATGAAGCGCAGCGTGCCGTTCTTCTTCGGCACTATAAACCACCGATTCGAATACGGGGCACTCGACGGTTCGAGGATGCCCATCTCCACCTTTTGTTTCAGAAGCTCCATCAACTTCGGGATGTGAGCTCTTGGCACCGGAATCGGTTTGAGATTCCACGGTACATGCGGCACCGTGAAGATCACCATCGGTTCAACGATCGTCGGGTCCACGCACCCGATCTCCTCCGGTGAGAACGCGAAGGCCTTCCTATGCCTTTCGAGCATTCTCCGAAACCTGTTCTCCTCCGTCGGCAGTAGAAAGCCACCCCCACCGACCATGAGCTCCCGTACCGTTATGTCGTTGAACCCGTGCCCTATGCCAGCCGGATTGCGTAAACTTGGGTCCGACGTAACCCCGTTTATCCGCTCCTCGCTGCCCTCCGGCAAGGGTGCCACGACTGGCCTTACCTTCCGGTCCACAGTCTTTGTACTTTCTACTCGCACGGGCCGTCCGATCCGACCTGATCCTTTCCCCGAAGTCCATGATGACTTCGTACATTCCCATCGATCCTACCGGAACGGTCCGGTCTTCTCTAAGGTCTTCACCGATCACCTTTCGCAACTCGCCCAAGGTATCGTCAAAAGAGACCGCCTCCACGGCTCCGCTGATCTCTTCGTCAAGGGAGAGGACTCCACATCTCCTGAGCCGCTCCTCCGCTCGCTTCCTTTCCCAGCCGTTGACGCCGGCCATACTACAACCTCCGTTGTCGGAGAACCAAAATTTCCTACCTATGGTACAGGTCTTCTTCCGTACTATACATTTGTGGGGTTTTTCCGGGGTGTCCGGACTATCGCGGCCCCACGCCTTCATAGCCCTCTCTAAAAATCCCCTCGGGTTTCGCCACCGAGGGTCTCGCGGTTACGCTCATGGTTTGGTCGCACCGTCAGGAACTGGACCGAGTGACGCCCATCCTGGCTCTTGACTCTTGCGTAGGCCGAACCGTTGTCCAGCACCTTGGTTTCCATCCGTGCCGCCGTGATGTATGGTTCTCCTAGTATAACCGGATGTGAGGACGTCTCCTGCACGAAGAAGTGCTGGTCGATCTTGACATCGTCGATCTTCACCCGTACATTCGGGCAGGCTCCATGTAGTTCTTCCGTGGCTCGCATCGCTGCCCGTATTTTCCAGCCGTGTTTGGTGTTGATCGGCCATTTCCCCTTTTTGTAGAAGTCCATGGACATTAAGTTGATTTCTGAACCGTGGTCCACCAACGCCACCACCGACTCCTGGACATCCCCGACCTTAACAAGGGTCTCCGTGGTCGCTCTGGCCCCAGTGCGGCCTCGAATAGTGGCTCTCCACCAACTCGTCTTCCAGCGCCATGTCCTCTATGTGCGTTGTTCGCACTTCCACCAGCTTCTCTGGCTCTGGCTCTGTCGACAGCCTCTTCCTCTTCACCAACTCCTTGGCGATTCCGAGCACTTCCCTCAATGACAGCTCCACTTTAATGTCGAGGATACGTTCCTCTAGGACCTTTCACAGGTCCGTGGTCCTTTCGATTTGCATACTCAACCGGTACCCGGTCTTCTTGGCTTTATCCGGTGCGTTGGTCGCACCGGCCTCATTCTGCCTTTGACCGAATCGGGTCTCGTACCGTTGCGAGGGCCCGGCCCCTTCGGTTTTACCTACTCGCTTGTCTTCCACAAGAGCCTCGTAATTTTGGCATGCGGCTTCAACAAAGCCCGTCTTCTCTTCGACCGGGTCACTCCACCCAGTTACCTCCCGGATCTGTTTCTCTGCGCGGTGCGCTTCTTCTTTCCTTAGCCGTGCGCCGGCGAGGCCTTCCGGCATCAGCGGCAAGAATCCGGCTTCGTCCGTCTTTTGGGCCTCACCACCTCCGACCCGGATCCCAGCTGACGCCGAGTAGTGGACGGTCTCCCTGTGGCAAGCTGCTGCTTCTTCCATCAGCCGTTTCATACCCCCTCATCCGACATTCAGGTCCAGGTCCCTTCGGGTCTCGCTAGCGTGCACCCGACCGTTCCATAGGTACACCACGTTGGTTCTCATTGCCTCGGCGAAGTCCCCGCAGTCCTCCGGACCTGGCCGACCACGTTGCACCACAAACACCGGGTTCGAGCCAGAGGCCTTCGGTCACGAGCCTGTTCGCCGCCGTCCCTTCGTGCTTGTGCAATCTGGAGGTCCTTTACCATCCTAGTCAGCTCCTCTAGAGCTGCTCCTTCGGACGAGCCTTTGACCATGCTGGTCGAAGTCGATCCGGTCTCGAGCCAGTCTCGGGTCTCTTCCCTTCGCGCTGGCGGGGTTGGCTCGAGCTTCCTTGCTACTACGGAGCCCACCCCTGTTGATCCTTTATCGACCCACTCTTGCCGTTTGTCGAAACGGCCACAGACTCTCTTCACCACGGCCCAGTCGGCCGTCAGCCCGTCATCAGTCTACAGCAGGAGTCCCACTTGCTCCCAATCCCTCGCATCCACCAATTTAATGAACAGCAGGACGCAACTGGTGTCTAGTACGGTCCGGTCGAGCGCCGAAAGACGCGCGAAGCGTTCTTCAAACTCCCGGAGGAGCACCGACGCGTTTCTCCCCTTTTCGGGGGTCTCTACCCATTCCATGAAGTTCCGTTTCAAGAGCCAAAGCACGTCATCAAGCCCGTATTTTTCGAGGAGTCGACCTTCAAACTCTTCCCAGGTCCAGCTCTCAGCCCGTACCTCGAAAACCTCCGCATGGATGCCTGGCATCGCCACCCGAGGGAATCCAGTAAATCGCCTTTCTTCCAGAATGTCTCTCATTACCATCTCGGCCCGGTAGGCCTCCAAATAGCTCGTGGCATCCTTCCCACCGAACCGGCCTATCGCGCCGACGACCGCTTCAATTGCCCTGTCGAGGCGCCTGCGCCTTCGCGCGCACTCACTATCCGATCCACAGCCGAAGCCATGGCTTCCGCGAGATCCGACCCCCTCATCTTTCTATTCCTCTGCCGCCTGTTCACGTCGGGTTCACCAAATATATCGCATTGTTACGCACGTGCGTGGAGAACGAGGCAGGACCACCGGGGCCTTGGACCGAGAAATAGCTGAGAAGGAGGAGAATGGAAAGGCAATAGACGCACTTGCAAACGCACTGACACGGGAGCACACAGGAATCACAGTCCAACAACACAGCAAACGAGACGACTTAAAGTCCGAGTATATGATCACGTATGTATATAAATGTATGTATATATCAAGACGCGTTACAACTAACAGGCCGGCAAGGCGGACACCGACGCCTGCTCACACACCCACATAGAAGAGCGAGATGGAGTCTCTGCCGGAAGCACACGGGCGTTCCGCGGAGCAGAGTCAGCCTCCCGACAGCCTGTGCAAAAATGGCTATGGAGAGTGGTAGAGAAGAAGGGCTCGGTCCCATTCCGGCAGCACCTCGTCCTCTCTAACGCGCGATATCTTTTTCCATTCCTCTCCCTCTCTTTTATAGCCCAAGGAGGGAGGCCGTTATCACCCGTTACATCATATTACTTCTCTGTCCTTTCGGACAGAGATACAATTTGATTCTCTCCCTATTGAATGCGTGCTACCTAGGATTTCACCTCAACCGACTTGTACCTACCTACTTACTATACAACGAAAAGTGCGCTCGCGTGCAAGGGCCGGTTTACACATGCTAAACTCGGTTTCCGCCTAGGGACGGTTTTCTTCGCGATAACGCATTTTGGTGAGGTTGTTTGGCTAGTGAGCATTTATGCTCCAAACCACACTACTTAATGTATTGCATTACAAGGCTCACCACTTTGGATTCTACCTATGGGTTTCCCACTAATACATATGGGTGATTCTAACAATTGTTAATGCGTCACAATCTAATCAACAACATTCAATCATGAATGACCTTGAGCAAACTAGTAGGATTTCATTAGTTGTTTTAAGTTGGATGTATGGACTCAATTTTACTCTCCACCATAGAAAGACAAGGAGTCTGCTAGATAGAATGTATGTGATGCAAGATGATTCCTTTAACATCACTTTGTAAGATAATGTTAGGAGATGTGGGGTCATTACTCTACAAAACATTAAGATAATTCATCAAAGGTATGGGTTAACTATTTAAAACAACCTTATCAGAAGATAGATTTTTGAATGGAATTCTCACAAGTTGGTCAGTTGTTAAAAAGTTTCTAGTTCGGTAAATGCCTTTGACAACGGATGACTTGTTGGGACAAGCTTTGACTTGGAATTTTCTCTTATTTGATGCAAGGGGTTTTCTGCTTGGTAGCCGTCCTCAACTGAATTGGGCTTCTTTGGATGCATCAATTGCAGGTAATCTTCTATCCTGAGGATGCTATGTTATGAATCAACGGTCAACCGTTACAATCTTTGTCAATGCTTTGGGTTCGAAGAGGTGCTATTATGTGCAATGATATGCAAGTGGCATTGGGACAATTTATGGCCTCATGGTCCCCCTCTAACAATCAGATTTGGTTTGGTTATTTCTCTCCTTTAAAACTTATTTTAGGAGTTAAAGTAAATAACACTACGGGTGATGCTATATACTTTGATGTGGATGATGATGGTAGGTCGTGGCATATCTTTTCTGCATCGTGTCAGGAACTCTATTAAGGCAGAGAAGGAATTAGTACTAAAAGAAGGATTAGTACTATTGTTGGGGAATAGTACTAAGACAGAGAAGGATTAGTACTATGAGAGGTGTCGAACTTTGAGAGAAGGAATGAGTGAGTGAGAGAGAGAGAGAGAGAGAGAGAGAGAGAGAGAGAGAGAATGATGATGCGAAAGATATATGTATTATATGACGGAAGATATACAACAGTAGTTAGAAGGCTTAAGACTGGCGTTGAACCGATTTGGTTCGAACTAATGCCTTGCGCCTCCTTTTATAGTGTCTTCAGGAATACTCCTGAAGTTTCTAGAATGTTCCAGAGAAATCTGGAATATACATCAATTTCCTAATAAAACCTAAATGAAAATAATATCCTTCAAATTACAACTCATAACCTAATGGTAAAGTCTCGACCCGTGTAACAAAAGGTTATGGGTTCGAGTCTAGTTATGACACTATCCCCCCTTTAAAACGACGAGTTTCACGAGTCGTTTTGGATTGAGGACCCGGTTTCTCGGGATATCGTCGATGGAAGTCTTCTAGAAGAGCACGAGCATTGGTCACATTCTCGATCGGTTCCCAAGTACGCTCGCTGGGACTATATCCTAGCCAATCGACTAGATAGTAGAGCTTGTTGCGAACAATCTTGGAATCGAGGATGGCAGCGACCTCATACTCAGGTCCATCTTCGAGCTCGATAGGAGGTGGAGGTTGTATAGTACGTCCTGGGATAGTGCTCTCGTGATAGGGTTCGAGGAGAGAACTATGAAACACCGGGTGTATCCGAAGTTGCGGAGGTAGCTCGAGACGAAAAGCGACATCATTAATCTTCCCGATAATACGGAAAGGACCTAATCGTCGATAATCCAACTTCTCACATGGGCGAGTAGTCTTGATGTGTCGTCGTAGCAGCCACACCCGATCTCCAATGTTAAAACTGGATGGAAGTCGATGACGATCTGCGTAGTCCTTGTGTGATTGTTGAGCTTGCTGGAGTTGAGTAGATAAATCCGCTTGTATCTTGCGTAACCGCTCCAAACGATCCTCCGCGCAAGGATTTGTGGACACTTCTGGGGTTTCAAGGACACACCACCGGGGATGATATCCCGTATAAGCGTAGAATGGCGTGACTTTAGTCGATGCGTGGATAGCGTTATTATAGGCAAATTCGGCGAACGGAAGAATATCTGCCCAGTCATTCTGATGATAGTTGAGAAAGCACCGCAGATACTGCTCCAGTGTTTGATTTGTTCGTTCGGCTTGACCGTCAGTTTGTGGGTGGTAGCCGGAGGAGAGGTTACAAGTGACCTTCAGCATTTTAAAAAGGTGCTTCCAGAATTTTGACACAAACTGGGGTCCACGATCGCTGATGATATTATCAGGGAGTCCATGATGCCGACATACTTCCCGCATGACAATTTCGGCGGTGTCTTCACTAGATATTTCTTTAGTACATGGTAAGAAATGAGCCATCTTCGTATATCGATCCACCACTGTGAGAATCGCATTGAATCCCTTAGAGACTGGAAGATCTGTAATGAAGTCAAGAGCAATGGATTGCCATGGCTTGCTTGGAATTGGTAATGGTTCTAATAAACCATATGGATGATGTCTTGGCATTTTCGCTCTGCAGCATGTATCGCAAGTCCGAACAAAATCTTCGACAAATTGTCGCATACGGGGCCACCAGAATGATCGTTGTACTAAATCTAATGTTTTAGTACTACCAAAATGTCCTGCTGTATATGTGTCATGGCAGTTTTGTACTACTCGAAGGCGGCAAGAACCATTAGGAACATACAAAAGTTCTTTAAAGAAGAGTAATCCATCACAGTATTTGAATTGCCGATAATCCGTACCTGGTGATTGTGATTGTGAACATGACGCTCGAGAGGGGTCAATTGGTGCTAGTATAGCTTGGGCGAAAGCGTCAGTCTTCAAGTCCTCACGTATAGTATTGGTAATGTCGGAATCCACGGGCATGTCAAAGATCTGTGCTGCTTGCAGTCGTGCTGGACCCAAGATTACTTGCTTCTGGTTATCGAAAGCTGGCTCACCGGGACGTGGTGTTAGATACGAACGCCGTGATAATGCATCTGCCTTCCCTTGGTGCTTCCCCGGACGATATGTAATTTTGAAGTCGAAGCGTGTGAGGAAATGGGCCCACCGAGCTTGACGTCGATTCAGTACACGAGCATCTTGAAAGTAGGCAAGGTTCTTGTGGTCACTGAATACAGTGACCTGATGAGGAGATCCCTCCAGGAAATGCCTCCATTGCATAAAAGAATCAACTATTGCTAATAGCTCTTTATCATGAATTTCGTAGTTGATTTCGGCGGCGTCAAACTTACGGGAGTGGAAAGCCACAGGATGTAGCTTCTCGTCGTTACCCTGTTGTGACAGAATGCTCCCCAATGCGAAATCCGATGCATCAGCTTCGATAATGAATGGTTTTTCCGGATCCACATGACCTAAAATTGGAGCTGATGTAAACGCCTTCTTAAGACTCTCGAAAGCCATGTCCGTCTCTTTAGACCAAATGAATGATTGTCCCTTCCTGGTGAGCTGTGTGAGAGGCAGCACAATTTTTGAGTAATTTTGTATGAACTTCCGGTAGAAATTTGCAAAGCCTAGGAAGCATTGCACATCCCGCACCGAACGCGGAGTGTGCCATTCTATCACCGTTTTGACCTTGGCTGGGTCCATAGATATGCCTTCTGAGGAGATGACATAGCCGAGAAACTCCACTTGGTTGCACCCGAAACTACATTTCTCTAACTTTGCATACAGACCATGTTCTCGAAGTCGTTTTAGTACTAATAGTACATGAGAATCATGTTCTTCTTGGGTCTTTGAATAAACCAGTAGATCATCCAAATAGATGATCAAAAAATCATCCAAGAGGTCTCGAAATATATCATTCGCCATGTGCTGGAAGACTGCCGGCGCATTAGTGAGTCCGAACGGCATGACCGTATACTCGAAGTGCCCATATCTGGTGCGAAACGCGGTCTTCCATTCATCTCCTGGTCGGATCCGTACGAGGTTATAGGCTCCTCGTAAGTCGATCTTCGTGAAGAACCTGGCACCGTTGATCCGTTCTAAAAGACTTGAGATAAGGGGAAGAGCATACCTATTTCTTACTGTGACCTTATTCAAGCCACGGTAATCTACAACGAGTCGAAGCGAGCCATCTTTTTTCTTGACGAAGAAAATGGGTGCGCCGGCTGGAGATTTCGAATGCCGAATGAAACCGTTCTCCAAATTCTCCTCTATATAGGCTCGAAGGACTTCTAGCTCGGTTGGTGACAAATTGTAGATCGGCCCCCATGGCGGCTCTTTTCCCGGTTGTAAGTCGATGGCGCAGTCGTACGGCCGATGATGAGGAAGTGTGTTGGCTTGTACTTTATCGAACACATCAGCATACTGACGATACTTCTCGGGAAGTTGAACGGTGGACTCCTCTTTGGTGGTGCTGGAGGGTTGTACTGATATTGCAAAGAGAAACATTTCCTCCTTGCGCCCTTCCTCACGCAACTGACGTAGCGAAATGGTTGCAACCTTCTGGGTAGATCCTTGGGTTTGTCGCAACCGGATTTCCCTTGTCCTCCAATCTATGTCTGGGTCATGTAACTCGAACCATGGTAATCCTAAAACTATGGGATGTTCTGGAATACTAATAATATTAAATGATACTACACATGTTAAGTTATCTAGGACAATATTAACGGGTTCCGACTCTTCTATGATATTACCAAAAGCAATGGGACGACCATCAATGACTACTACTGAGGCTGGACATGGGAGCTTTCTGAGAGATATCTGATGAGCTCGGGCAAAATTCCTATCCATGAAGCAAGAATTAGCTCCGGAATCTAGAAGGGCTAAGGTATGTACTGGAGGGGTACTTTTAGTACTAACTGCTACTTGGACTACGAACACATCACTAACTTGCTTAGAGGGAATGGAACCACTAATGGGCTGCACAGATCTAGGGCTGTCCAACCAAACGGCTCCTATTTTGGCTGGACTTAGTCGTTTAACTCTTCTTCTAATTGGCTAAGGACATCAAATTTGTTTGCGAGATTCGGACTATTAGTACTATTAGGACTATTATGACTATGAGGATTATCAGAGATTCCTACTAACATAGACTCGGGTTTAGTATAGTCAAAACTAACAATGACTTGGTTTACCTGCCTTCTTGGTCTATGGGGACAGTTTATCGTGATATGCCCTGGTCCACCGCAATAAAGGCATAATCGGTTTGTTCGGCGTCGTTGCTTTTCCTCCTCCGATAGCGGCCCACGACGACGTGTAGTGTCAATTTCCATTGGAGTTGGAGTACTTACTGGAGGCGCATTATGTGACTCCCTTTGAAAAGGTTTCGCTACCATTGAGGCATAGGTAGGCTCGGATCTTGCCCTCGGCATCTGAAATTGTCGTTCCGAACGTCGCTCGAAGAGGCGGTTGTCACATCTGACCGCTCGACTGATTGCTTCTGTTAATGATTTTGGCTCTTCAGGGAAAGTCAAGAGTAAATCCTTGACATCGTTGCGTAGACCATAGCGGAACTGCTCCATCAATGCTTGATCATCCCAGGGGATATCGGCGGCGAGTAGGCGGAAATCTGCAGCATATGCGGAGGCTGGACGGTCACCTTGGCGTAATCGCCGGATTTTGTTGATTGCAGTCCTTATGCTGTCAGTATCTCCAAAACATGCTTTAAACTCACTTATGAATTCTTCAAAATTATTTAGTACTGGAGATTCCTTTTCTAGTAGCGGAGCGAACCATGCTAATGCTGAGCCATTTAACAACGTGCCTACTAAACCCACTCGTGATGCATCGGTGGGATATCGGGACGGATGCATTTGAATAACTAACCGTACCTGGTTAAGAAACCCTCTAAACTGCGATCGCGTTCCATCGAACTTCGTGGGAAGGCCAATCTTGGGTTCTTTATGAATCCCTTGTGCTCCGTGCCCTTGTTGTTGCATTGCTACGATGGTTGCTTCGAGTTGTTGCACGCGTAACGCAAGTTCCCCATGCTGTTGTTGCGTTTGCTGCTTTTCTAAGGAAATTTGCTGAAGATCCCCCAACAAGCGTTGATTTTCTTGTTCCAAAGCATGAAACTTCTCTTTCAAGCATTGAAATTCCGAGAAAACGGATTGATACTCTTCAGCGCTAACGGTGGCCATGGGATGAAGGAAAAGGGAAATAAGAGACTAGTAGGAAAGGAGAGAGACAGAAGGAAGAGGGAGACTAGTAGGGAAAATCGGTTCAAACTGTCAGGAACTCTATTAAGGCAGAGAAGGAATTAGTACTAAAAGAAGGATTAGTACTATTGTTGGGGAATAGTACTAAGACAGAGAAGGATTAGTACTATGAGAGGTGTCGAACTTTGAGAGAAGGAATGAGTGAGTGAGAGAGAGAGAGAGAGAGAGAGAGAGAGAGAGAGAATGATGATGCGAAAGATATATGTATTATATGACGGAAGATATACAACAGTAGTTAGAAGGCTTAAGACTGGCGTTGAACCGATTTGGTTCGAACTAATGCCTTGCGCCTCCTTTTATAGTGTCTTCAGGAATACTCCTGAAGTTTCTAGAATGTTCCAGAGAAATCTGGAATATACATCAATTTCCTAATAAAACCTAAATGAAAATAATATCCTTCAAATTACAACTCATAACCTAATGGTAAAGTCTCGACCCGTGTAACAAAAGGTTATGGGTTCGAGTCTAGTTATGACACATCGGATGTGTGGATGTTTGCCAATGTTTTAGCTACTCGAGTAGTTGCAAGTTCTAGAAAAAAATGGTTCTTGGATCCACCCTTCCTAGAATGCTTGTTGTGTTGCTCACTGTGGGTTTTTCAAAAAAAGCCTCTTTACAATTTGGACTGGTATCTAGCTAATTACTAATGGAAAAAGGCGAGTGTTGGTGGAAATGGTAAACATTTGGAGTTTTTTCAATATTCAGTTAAGCTAGGTAGAAATTTGTTGTTGCAATCAAAGTATAAATGCCTTGTTGCCATGAAGCATTGGATTGCAAATAATGTACATGCATTGCAACTTACCAAATTTTTGGAAATGGTTGTGGAGTATGCAATTGCCGAAAAAAGTGATTTGTTTTCGTTAGTTGTTGATGCATTATGTTCTTCCTGTTGGTGATTGGTTGAGACAAATTAGCAATATGCTTGTGGAATGCATAATTTTTGGTGCATCAATGGAATCTATTTTGCACGGTGTTCTGGTTATGTTCCAAGATCAAACAATTTTGGAGTAAGCTGTTTTTATTGCTGAGACAACATTATTCTTGTTCTATTTTCTCGTAGGGTGCAATATTATGGGGTGTCCTTCATGGAGATGTTATGAAGTATGAAAGTAGGCATGCTTCTCATCTCTTTCACTTTTCCCATGGACACCTCTATCTAACCTCGTTTCTATCTTCTATTCGACGGTTTATGTCATTGGCGTACTATTATGTCATTGGCTCTTTGGATAATATGGAAAGCGAGATTTGATGTCGTCTTTAATAATACGAACATACATCTCAACACCATGCTTATTGAATTATGGTTGTTATTTGTCCATACACTACGTGGTCAATATGATTATCGGCAGGGTTCAGCTGATGTTCTAGGGCAACGTTGTCGCAGAAATCCGCGCGTGTGTGTCGGATAGGACAGGACCACTGGGGTCTTGGACTAGGGAGTAAGAGGAGGGAGATAAGCTTGGGAGTTCAACCGAGAAGGAAGAGAAAGATTAACATTCAAGAGATTAAGATTCAAGAGAATATGATCTAAACAAGACAAGATACATTATCACCTCTGGAAACATGCCAGAGGAATTGGACAGGGGATGATACATCTCATTCCTAAAAGTGGTGGAAGTGCCAATGACATTAGTAAGTGGCGGCCCATAACTCTCCTCAATACTGTCTATAAGTTGCTCGCAAAAATCATGGCACGCCGCTTACCACCACTTCTCCCTTAGCTCATTCATCCGTCCCATATAGGTTTTGTTAGAAATTGGAGCATCCTAGACAATCAACACTCTCTAGCTTTCTCAACTCGCGACATCTAAGCCTACGTGGTCTTCGTGTGACGCATTCTTACCAAAGCCTCCTAGATATAGAATTTGCAAATGACACCGTGGTCTACTTGCAAGGCGACTGGGAAAATTTACAAAAGCTAGAAAGTGGTCTAGACGTATTTTGCAAGCGATCCAATGCCATGATCAATTGGCACAAATCCTGTGCAATATGGCTCTCTCATGATGCACATCCTGTGTGGCACCCAGATCCCGCTTTCAAGTGGATCAATAAAGGTGAGAGCACCAAATATTTGGGTTTCCAAATTGGGTTCAACATACCTCCCGAGACTATGATTACACCAATTATTCACTCCATACGACAAAAGTTAACACATTGGAGTTCGAAAAAACTCTCGATAGCGGGGCGCATCATAGTGGCCAACCAGGTATTACTCGCGACAACATGGTACAACCTATCATGTTGGACAATCTCCAAGGAAAGTATACACTAGATTTAGCGACTCGTATGCAACTACATTTGGTCTTGTAAGGAAGATCATGCAACTCGGGCCAAGGTGGTGTGGCCTATACTCACATCACCTAAGTCAAGTGGAGGATTGGGTCTTATTGATCCCCTCTAACAATCAAAAGCCCTACTCGCCAAATTTGTGGTGCGAGGACTCCAACCAGGGAATGACTGCTGGAAAATGTTCTTGCGATTACGCTTCACTTACTTTAGGCCATGAAAAGGGACCAATTGGGCCCCCCAAACTAGATGGATTCTAAACATGGATCTCAAACCTAGTTTCTCCCGCCAACTGGAGGATAGATTTAGTGCATCCATGTGGAAGGCATGGTGTGACATTAGACGAGGACTCAAGTGCGATCAACCCAATTTCGAACCTGCCTGGCTCAGTCAACGTATCCTTTGGAACCCATGTATTAGGGATGAATCTAATCAACTAATTGGATCAAGTAAGGGGTTGTGATGGGGATACATGTCGGAAGGTCTAGGAAAAAGTATAGAATGTTGGAGACGGTTTATGTCATTGCCAATGCAAGACCAAGCCAACATCCTCCATGGAATCAGGGGCGGATGGGCTATGAGATTTGAAATCATTAACGCTCTACTGATTAGGGAAGTTGCTCGTCAAAGGACGACAACGGAGAAATGGATAGGCTACAAGGAGGAGAGCTCTTTGCTCTCAAGAGGTAGGAACACCTTTGCGTTCACAAGTGGAAGCATTGCGCATTCCACTTATAGATTCCTTTTATAATCTTGCGATTTTAGACAATTTCCAAAAACTTGATACACTAGTATCACTTGTTTGAAATAGCATGTAAAATTTGCTAATTTTTTGAGATTTAACAAGTTTCAAAATGATAATTTCTAAAATTGAATAGTTTTTCAATAAATGTTTAAATGTTGATGGTTTGTAGATATGAAATGTAGTTAACTTAAAGAAAATCACAATGGTCAACTCAAGGCACAAGTTAAGATTAATGGTTTCACCATCTTGAGCAGATTAAGATTACATCTATTGTTAGACTTGAAAATGTTTTAAGTATAAAAGGTAATATTGCAATCCTTAATGTCATCATCTATAAATTAGTGCTCATTAACATCCATAAATTCACAACTCAAGAAATGTAGACAATATTCATAAACAATTTTGATACAATTTGATACAATGTATCGAATTCATGTTTAAAGTATTTTTTTTCAATTTTTTTTCAATGTTTTTCAATTTTTTTGATTTATTTTTATTTTTTATGGAAAAAATAATAATTTTAAACATGAATTTGATACATTGTATCGACTTGTGGTAAAAACTTTGGTTTTTTCATCACTTATTAAAGCACAAAAAAATATTCTAAAAAAAAACACAAAATACCAAAATAAATAGACAAAAACGCAATTTATTTTTTTAAAACCCGATAAAAAACTTTAAACATGAACTCGATACAATGTATCGAGTTCATGTCAAAAAGTTGAGTTTTCAACATGAACTCGATATATTGTATCGAGTTTGTGTTAAAAAATTGACTTTTCTACACGAACTCAATATAATGTATCGAGTTCATGTTGAAAACTCGATGCAATGTATCGAGTTCGTGTCGAAACATTTTCAACACAAACTCGATACGATGTCTCGAGTTCATGTTGAAAAAACAGAGTTTTAAACATGAACTCGATACGACGTATTGAGTTCATGTTTAAAGTTTTATTTTGGATTTTTTTTTTTTTTAATAATTACATTTTTTCTATTTTATTTTGGTATTTTGTTTATTTTTATTTTTATTTGAGCTTTAATAAGTGATGAAAAAAGCAGAGTTTTTATCACAAGTCGATACAATGTATCGAATTAATGTTTAAAATTATTATTTTTTCCATAAAAAATAAAAATAAATCAAAAAAATTGAAAAATAATAATAATAAATTGAAAAAAATAAAAAAAAATTAAACATGAACTCGATACATTGTATCGAATTGTGATGAAAATTTTGGTTTTTCTATCATCTCAAGCTTAATTTATTATTATTATTATTATTATTTAAATCCGGTAAAAAAAACTTTGAGCAAGAATTCAATACATTGTATGGAATTATGATGAAAACTCTATTTTTTACATCAACTGATACAACATATCGAGTTAATGTTTAAAATCTTATTGTTTTTCAAATAAAAGAGGTTCTTTAAACATGAACTTGAATCGTACTAAAATCTTTGTTTTTACAAGAGAAAAAGATGCATATCGATAGTGCAAACAAGTATGTTGTACAATAAGATACTTTATGGTGAATATGTGCATCATTGATTAACAAAAAACTATTAATAATTGTGTTGATGGTAATTGAACCTTGCAAATGTCATTTACACAGTCCATAAAGTGTTTGTGTGGTTCTCAATCACTACTTAATGTTGATCTTTATAGTTAGAACGAAGGATGACAACACAAGCATAACTCAGGTGACAAGGAAACTTGCAAGAAGTCAAGGTGGGGATATTAATAGCTGCACATGTAGATGGCCATGACCTAGGGTACCAATTCTGCATTGGTAAAGTTTTGGACATGATGATGCATTAAACATCTATCATTGACATTAATGAGGTGGATATCATTATGTATGACTTTACACTGACAAAAGTTGGATGTTTAAGGACAACAACAATATACATAATAAAAGAGATATTAGCAAGTCTAGAAGATATCTCAGATTGAAGGCGAAGAAGATTTATTGCACACAATTTGGAGATACCATTTGGTGAAGACAATGATTTGATTGGTACATTGGAAGATGAGGAGAAAGAGTCACAATTGTAAATTATCGAGTCATGCAAATAACTCCCAAATGTATTTGTTGTGCAACTATTGTAACAAATTTAGACAATTTTATCGAATGGAATAAAAACATTCATTGTTTTGAAATCTTCTACTTTCGATTTCTTTAAGATCTAAAAACTTATTAGTTGTCATTTTTCTTTAAAAATCCACAAAGTTACTTTTCGTATTTGACCCAAATTTGGCATTTTTCAATTTTACCAAATGGTGAAATTTTTAACTTTTTCATCAAGTTTTGGAGAACATGTGATACTAGTATCAAGATGTTTTGTGAAATGGCAAAAAAAACCCAAAATCAAATGGAATCTTCCTTATCCTTCCACTTGTGTGCGATCCTTCCACTTGTGAACGCGAATGTGTTTAAGGACACATCGGACAAGATCGAAGGCTCTGAACTGCAGGACAACGAGGCATCAACACAACGTAAGGCAATTCAAGTACTAGCATATACTGGGCATAAATGGATTGTAGATCCTGATCCGATCAAAGTACAACTAGATTGGCATATATTCTTTAAGATCTAAAAACTTATTAGTTGTCATTTTTCTTTAAAAATCCACAAAGTTACTTTTCGTATTTGACCCAAATTTGGCATTTTTCAATTTTACCAAATGGTGAAATTTTTAACTTTTTCATCAAGTTTTGGAGAACATGTGATACTAGTATCAAGATGTTTTGTGAAATGGCAAAAAAAACCCAAAATCAAATGGAATCTTCCTTATCCTTCCACTTGTGTGCGATCCTTCCACTTGTGAACGCGAATGTGTTTAAGGACACATCGGACAAGATCGAAGGCTCTGAACTGCAGGACAACGAGGCATCAACACAACGTAAGGCAATTCAAGTACTAGCATATACTGGGCATAAATGGATTGTAGATCCTGATCCGATCAAAGTACAACTAGATTGGCATATATTCTTTAAGATCTAAAAACTTATTAGTTGTCATTTTTCTTTAAAAATCCACAAAGTTACTTTTCGTATTTGACCCAAATTTGGCATTTTTCAATTTTACCAAATGGTGAAATTTTTAACTTTTTCATCAAGTTTTGGAGAACATGTGATACTAGTATCAAGATGTTTTGTGAAATGGCAAAAAAAACCCAAAATCAAATGGAATCTTCCTTATCCTTCCACTTGTGTGCGATCCTTCCACTTGTGAACGCGAATGTGTTTAAGGACACATCGGACAAGATCGAAGGCTCTGAACTGCAGGACAACGAGGCATCAACACAACGTAAGGCAATTCAAGTACTAGCATATACTGGGCATAAATGGATTGTAGATCCTGATCCGATCAAAGTACAACTAGATTGGCACATATGTACTCATGAAAACACATGGCTACGTAAGGTCAGTTGGGACCCTTTGCAATGGACATGGTGTGATCCCTACGCGGGGCAAGGAAGCAAACCTATCCCTTTCTTTCAATTCACAACTAGATTGGGTCGCCATATTATAGCCGCTCAATCTACCCAAGATCCAGCTACTGCAAAGGTCTAGAAAACATATCATGTTCCTAACACAATTATCACCAAATTTTGGCAGAAAATCTGGAAACAACAACACGTGAGGCGAATCACCACTTTCCAATGGAAAATCTGGAAACAACAACACGTGAGGCGAATCACCACTTTCCAATGGCTATTAATACATAAGTCACTACCGGTTGGTGCATGGCAGTGTGGGAACCTCGGCTCTCCTAATTGTGTAGTGTGTCCAATTGTAGTAGAATCAATATGACACGCTCTCTGGGACTACCTAGAGTCGCATCAAATATGGCAGGGGGTTGGCCGCTTATTGCAATTATGCTAGGTGCAAGGCTCAATCAAGTGGGGGAATGTATGTTGGCTATCATGGCAGGCCGCAGTTGACAGATATGAGCATCAGGAAGCGGGGGTGACTTTGGTTATAAAAGCACAAGAGTTTTTTTTCTCCATCGTCGACAATTTCCACTCAACTCCTATCAATGCCAAATCTCAAGTAGTTTTAGAATTGGTTAGCCCAATAACTCTTTGGATTCTATGGAAACAACGGTGTAGACGGCTCTTCTTCAACCAAACCGTGCAACCAATAGTGTTAATGCAAGAGATATGGAGTGAAGTGGTAGCCACTCTAAAGAGCTAATATGATGGCCTCAAGGGTGACTCTGATGGAGTTGAAAGACAACGACTACTAGCCTTCATCCAACAATGGCCGTTCTCCCCTTTTATTGAGTCGGTGGGCATCCACATAAGATGGACCTATCGTGTCCCTACAGAGATTTGTATATACTAATCTCATATGTAAAATTTTATAACTAATGGAAGGAGTTTTTTTTTGGAAAAAAGAAAAAAGAAAAAAGACAAGATACATTATGGGAAGCACCACACCAATTACAATTGTGGTTGTGTAGGCTGAATGTAAACCCTCTAGATGAAACTCTAACTGGATAGGGGAAAAGAAGAAGAAGAAGAAGAAGAAGAAGACGAATGGAACCCCTAAAACGAGATCCTAAAACCCAAAATTTCGAAACCCAAAAAGTGGAAGCCCCTCCTCACTCAAAATAGGCAACCACTTCACAAGAGACCCCTCACTCCCTTTTATAGTAGTAAGGGGTGAGGCACATTACAAAAGGAGAGGTTAAATCCCCTTCTTTCAATGGGGAATATTTGGCCTTCATCTTAAATCGGTGGGCCTTTAACTCTCTCTCCTCTCACAATCACACTCAATGCCCACTACTCCCTACACCCATTCTTCCTGTACTTTCCTCTATTCTACAAAGTGCACATCACTTTTACACCCCACACCTTACTTTTCCTTCTTACATTGTCTATTTACTCCTATGTCACAATTTTCCTAAGTATATGTGCAATGTTGCACATCTCGCTTTATTCGTTCCGCTCGGGTTTTCTCACCATGGCCGAAAATCCTCACGACAACGTTAACTGGCCTTTAAGAAATGATGGCAAGGGCTTCACTTATTTTCAGAGACAACTTCTGGCCTGAGATGGAATTATGCCATACCTTCTTTTTTGTTGCATAGCTCGTAGTTTTTGCTCCACTTATTTCTTATATGATATCATCTGTTTAATCAAATGTTGGTACTAGCCTTTGTATCACAATAGAAGTGTATCTTCTTCTTCTTTTTAAAGGATATTTGGAGATGGTTCGTTTTTTGCACTTATTTTGTTTTCGCAACATATAGTATAATATGACTTAAAGCGTTGTGAAATGAATGTAGGAGTTTTTGGTGAATGTGGAATAAGAAAGAATTGGTTGGCAGAGGTTACAACTTGGGTGAAGAGGGAGAAATGGGCTCATGGTTAGTTTTCCTGAGCAAAACAAAATTTTTCTTTGATTATTATCGCAAAAAAATGCTAGGTAATAATACATTCATATTTTCAAATTCCCCCAAGGATAGAAGTACATCTATCCTAAATAGGGATTATGAAAGGATCGTGGATATCGTGATACTAACATTGAATGTTGGATATCTTACACGTCACATTTAAGGGGTTTTAATAGGGAATGATAAGAGTAGGCCAAAACGCTTCTTAACATCCGTTGAAGTGAGAGGAATTGTGATCCTAACAAAGCTAACATTCTACCTATCCAAGATATGACACTCGTACTCAAAAGGGTATCTCGGTTTGTATCTTGTTTCAGCACAATAAAGAACCCTTGATAATGGCAAAATAATAGATTAAATAGCATTTAGAACCAAAAGTAATGTAGTTTCTACCCAACCAACCATTCTTAACATGTAGATTATTGTGAAGAACTCAACCAGATATACAGCTTTTTGTGGGTGAGAGAAACAAGGAACGAATAGTCTTGAACATAAATCTAGCCTACTCGGACAAACCTCTTAACCCCACCCCTAACTCTCAAATAGTTATCCACCAATTAAGAAAGATTCTCACAGAAGACTTGCATCACAGACAATTAATAAGTTACTCCTTAACTAGCAAAGGAAATGTGGTATTTGACTAGTGCAAAACAATGCAACTTACCAATACCCAGCAGCCACATTTCTATTTATGCACAGCTTATGGTGGCAGAAGAAATGCATTTTTCCTAAGGTTTATAAATTGATACTTGATCTTTTGTTCCTGCTATTGAATTCTTTTTTCAGTCTTCATAAGATCAATATTGATTTCGGTTAACATACATAGATAGATAGTCCGAGGAAGAAAAATACTCTATATAGCTATTGAAATTAAGTTCCATCTTCATACATCAAATATTAAATCTTTGGTTAAGAATAAGAATCTACAAAGTTGATTGACCAAGAAAGCTAATGAAATTTTCTTCCATCTTATATATACAAGTTTGCTTAACTATTTGAAAAGAAATCAAGGAAAAAGAAAGGAGAAGGGGCTCAGAAAATAAGAATTCGTTGTAAAAATGAAAAATAAAATATTATAGTATATAGTATGGAAATTTTGTGCATATATATAATAATATAATAAACATGAAAGCTATTTGAGTGTGCAATCCCTTGACACCTTGGAATGCCGAGCCCTAGAGATGCTGCACGACTATTATACCAAACACTCAATCAACTGTAGGGCAAGAACCAAACGAAAGAAAATGGTGTATCACAATGCTGTACGAGAATGATCTGATGGCATCCACCGTGTCAAATAATGCGCTTCGCCGGTGAAAACATTGCTAAATTCACCTACACGCCACGGATGACCTTCGAATCCCGATTGTCCAATCGGAATATACTCACTGCCATCTTTATGGCAAAACTCCTTTAAGCATGTGCTCACAGTGTTCACGTCGCATCTGAGTTGTGCCCAGTTGTGGTCAAGTTGCTCCCAGCTAGGTTGCACTGGCCAACCACCAACTAACAACCTTGGTCCATCACCAAAGTCATGCAAAACAGACTCCACCAAGCAAGGACCATTTAATACCTTGGTCAATTCTCCGTGTGAATCGCCCCAACCAGTCGGCTCAATGGCTGCATCCATCCTTAAGGCCATCCCTGCAAGTGAAGATAACACCGGGTCTCCCTGGCATGGTGGTGGATTGGCAAAGATGAAAGCATCTCCATCACATCCTGATGCTGGCAGTGGCTCTAAATCACCCCAGCCACTTGGCTCAATTGGCTGTCCAGCCACCACGAGCCTCCGCCCATCCACGCAATCCTCCAGCACTGCATCTACCATAAAGGGCACACTCGACGTGATAGCCAATGTTTCTTCATTCCAAACAGTACCAGGTAGCTTCTCACTCTCTCCTTCATGTGGACATATACCTATATAATTTTGCTCACTTTTCTCGTATGCTAATTTCTCCTCTTCATCAGTTAGACCTACTGGAGATCTCGGGATGTCGATAGCTTCTTCAACAACATCTTGCTCCTCCCAATCTACAGTGTTAACATAAAGATCATTCTTTAATTTTGGCACCCAACATGGCTTTCTTTCATTCTTCGCTTTTTGCCGCTGTTGAGAGGCCAAGAGTGCTTCAGCTGCACCAGAATCATTCCATTGCATAACACGATCATATAGGGCCTTGCCTATAGTATCTCGAAGGTACTCCGCATCTAGAACCTCTTCCATCCACGGCACATTCCTACCTGAATGTACAAACCATCTTCAGAGATAATAAGTTGTAAATTTAAGTCTCTCCATCTTATTTTGGATATCTCATTAAGCATAATTGAAGTCTACCACACTCTGACCATATGAGCAACATTTTCCTAAATATTTATTTGTAGAAATACGTACATATCTAGGCATATATTTATATAGATATACATATCGATGTTTAAAATTTACACAACTAACCTGCATACACACACACATATATGTGTGTGTGTGTGTGTGTGTGTGTGTGTGTGTGTGTATATATATATTTCGTACTTCAATAGATAGATGTGGAATCTAAACAAAGTATATGGTAGGACAACATTTTTACGACTTGGGTTTATTATTCTTATAGAGCACATATGATATACACTAGGGTATTTATTGTTTCCTTCCAGATGTATCCATGCTTTTCTTCTATGGTACTACTACCACAACTCAAGTACTACAAGACGTTTGGCCTAAATTTTTGCATTGATTGCAAAATAGCTCATTGATTCATTACATAATTCTACAAAATCATACATAATTCTACAAGTTCCTACCTGAAATCCTTTGTATTTCTGGTGTTTCACTAACATGCACAAAAGCTTAAAACAAGACCAAATCTACCTTCCAAAAAAGGAGATCTTAAGTCCTTAATCAAATGTAACCAACCATATGCATGATTTTACAAAGATAAAAAATAAATCAATAATGCTTTGTTGCTCAAAAGGAAAATAACATCTACCAGTACAATGTCGGGGCCTTCCAGACAAAATTTTCTCTTCTCTCCTGCAAGAACAACATTGCATGTATTATTATAAAGTTCAATTTTCAAAATTTTCACAGAAAAGGAGGCCACCAGAACGTACAGAACGGAGCATTAACATATGCATGTATATATATATACAGATAAGCATGCATATACTCAAATAAATTAACATGTGAATATGCACATTCATACATATATAGGTACCCTATACCACAGGTGTGCACGGATAAATGTACATATATGTACATACACGGAGACATTCCCCGGGCACACAGACATGCATACATATATCATGCTCACAGGCATGTCCACATATACATATACCACACATATGCATACATGTAGATATATACATATACATGTAGATATATACATATACATGTATATGCACATATAGACATATGCTCGGCTATTTATGTAACATATATACACATATCAGGCCTGTGTGTATGTACGCGCATGTAAAGAAATGCAATCTAGGATCTAATTCAGGGGGGATTTCAAAGGGAAACAAAGGAATTCTTTTCTTTATGGTGAGTTTGTGTTATACTATACATGCGCACATACATGTGTACATGAAGATATATACACATACGCTCGTCTATGTATGTAAAATCTATGCACATATCAGGCCTGTGTGTATGTACGTGCATGAAAAGAAATGAAATTTAGGTGCCAATTAAGGGAGATTCCAAGGGAAACAAAGAAATTCTCTTCTTTAATGTCTGATTTTGTTTGTGTTTTCCGTTCGCGTTTTCTTTCAGGGCCATACCTGATCGTCTGCTTCTAGCCCTGGTTCAGCTTCACAGTCCGTGAGAGAGAAGATCTAAAGCATATGCAGAGGAAGGAAGAAGGATTAATAGAAACAGAGAAGAGAGAGAGAGAGAGAGAGAGAGAGAACAGAGCAAAATTTGGTTTCACACCTGGGACGCGGTCATTAGAAATTAGAGAGCTCAAAGACTTTTTTTCAGCCCAATGCTCCATTTTCTTGGCTGAAATCTCAAATTCAATTGAGGACTCGCATTTGTTTTTCTTTACCTCTCATCTCAGCTGGCACATCTACATACACGATCCAACCAAATAATGCTACGTACGATAGCAATCCTAACCCTGAATTGGTACTTTTCTGTAATGGTGTGTGGCATATGCAATAGGGGCTGCTTTCCGGAGGGGAAATGGGAAATCTTGACCATGAACTGATACTTTTTCATAATAGTGTGCGGCATATGCAATAGGGGTTGCTTTGAAGGGAAATGGGTACTCAAAAAGGTTCATAATAACTCATCGGCTTGTAAGGATGTCACTTCCTATTGTTATGTTTGTTTGGTTCACTTCTTGCTTTGTTGGTGTGTTATTAGAACCGAGATTGTAATTCTACCACTTCGACGAATTGTAGATGTCGTGAATGCGGTGCCTTGATGTGCTCTCAAATCCCTTCAGGAAACAAGCAGATGAAACCTTTCTCTATGTACATTGACGTAGGCCCCATATGGTGTTGTTCTTGCAACAAATTGTAGGTCAAGTTTGTTGGCTTTTCAATATTGGGCTTTATGGATATGGTGGTCTATTCTTCGAGAAGTAAATTTTTGGCAACCACATTCTAATATATATTGTTTTTCTAGTTTTTCCCTTTGGATATCATACTTTATGTTTCTGAAGACATCAATGGGCATATTGTAAGCCCCACTTTTTTTAACATTTCCGAGCTCATGTGTCAATATTTTTTGTGGATTCTCCTTCCCTTCCAAGTTTCCCAGTCATAATACAATGCATAGATTCCAAAAGTATTTAACAAAGTGAGTTTATGTTTGATATAGTGAATGTGGTTATGCTTGTACGTGTTGCAAGCCATTCAAGTAGCTAAATATAGGTTTGTTGGAGACATGAAAGAGAGAGAGAGAGAGAGAGAGAGAGAGAGATGGAGATCATTTTTCTATTTCTGAGATATTGGGGATTGTGTCATAATTGGAATATGCACAACGCTTTTGTATTTGATGGTAGACATGGAGTGAAAGCATATCTACGAAATTTGAAGGGAGTACTAAGGTGGCAATTTTCTTTATTGGAACAAGTGGCTATTCTTTCCTCGGTGGCATGTTCGTCTTGCCTATTGGCAATTCAACATGTTCCACTACCCATGTAGTGTAGTTAGTGGGTGACCATAATCCATTGTCACACCCATTGTAAGTAGTGTTTTTTACACACATTTATTAATATACATAATTGTGTGTTTTCACCAAAGAGAGAGAGAGAGAGAGAGAGAGAGATTTGCTCCACGATAATTAACAAAGATTTTCCAATGATAAATAGTTCAATTTGTGTCTAATCCTACGTTTATAACCACCATCAACTCTAAGAAGGTTTGCATGCGCTATATGTGAGTTTGTATCCTATGCATGTATCTCATGTTTGCTTTCCTTGTCTTTTTTCCGCTTTCTGTTCACACAATTGTTTCTCCATTCCCTTTTTATGTTATTCATATGTTTGTGTGGGCAAGTGCATGCGCAAAAATACATCATTTTAATGCACAACTAGTTCAAAAGACATAACAAAACATATTTCGATTAAAAAGAATACCACATGTGTTACATCCTCCTCATAAACACGATGTTAACATGGCACAATAATTTTCTCTCTCATAACGATTGGTTAACAATTGTTATACTTTAGAACTGAAACATGATAGAAAAGCTAAGTCATACTTGTTCATCCATTACATATGTCCATTGTTAACTATTCTTAAAAGGGTTATGTTTGAACATCATATCTCAATATCATGTTAGGTGTCAACTGTTTTAAACACTAAAAACATTTGATAAATCTTATGTTTTGGCAAAAATACACACTTGTTTCAAACTTTGCTCTTGTGTGTGTGTGTGTGTGTGTGTGTGTGTGTGTGTGTGTGTGTGTGTGTGTGTGTTCAAGAGTTAAGACTCAAGCATCATATTGTGAGTCTTGACCCTTGACCGAGTAATAATGTGCCCATCCATATCTTACGTGCTTCCTCCAAAATACATGACTTAAAAGTCTAAGTCGATATAATTATAGTTTTAAAACCTCATTCTTCATACATTTTGGATAACGATAATTTCGCATTCACGACACTTTAAACTAAAAGATCTCCACACCTAGATCCCCAATTTTGTATTGTGATAATCTCTTTAATGAAATCTTTTCCTTTTCTATTGCTTTAAGGAATGTTTTTATGTTCAATTCAGATAGAATTTATTAGACCCATACAATTGAACACTTTTCTCTTTTGAGAAATGGGAGTAGCTTTTTAGCATCACATTAACAAGGCTAGGCTTTAATCAAGGGTTGGAATCCATCCAAAAATATGTAGATGGAAACTTAATGTCACATACATCAATCAAATGACAAAACACATATTTTATTGACAATAATTTCTTGATTGTGAACCTAACTCCCGCTCACTCAAGGAAAAAAAACCATTCTGATTCAAAGCCTGTGTATAGACAAGGTGGTGCATGTAATCAAAGATAAATAGTCACATCTCTAACGATTCCATGGAGATATTTTCACATGCTTAGTATGGGTCATCCTCATTAAAATAACTATAGGGAGGGACTAATTTGGACCATAATTGCATGGTGACAAGGTTTATTTTTATAGCTATGACTCATGAATCACAATACAACAACATAAAATAAACATTTAAGATTATTTTATTACTTGCAAGAAGAAGACAAACGAATGTTTGGTTTTCAAATGGAAGACTATTGATTGTGTGTAAAGTTTTCACAAATGTTTAAACAATATTAAGTTGACAATGACTGTGAGCATACAAAAGCATTAGCTTATGATAAGATGGAAGAGTATAACTTATTTTGTAGAATCTACAGATACTTGTAATGAAGTCAAATTGATGTATTGTAGGATCAATTCAATTGTAAAATTCACACAGTACATCAACATAATAGTGTATGCATTCACACCTCAATATTGGTGGAGTTATCACATTGTGTAATTAATAAACTACAACATCAATGCTTTAACAGTTTTTTTAAAAAGAAAAATATATAATAGACTTAGTTTAAGATTAATTTATGGCCATTGTCTCACGCTTTGTCTGAATGTTCACACTAAATGAAAATGAATAGAATCCAAGAGATAAGGATGTAAAATAAAAAAGAACTTGTATTCATTTATATGCTTATATATTTTGATCATCAGCATACTCCTTCGAGGAGTGCAAACCTTCCCTTCTTTTCTCTCATTTTGCTTTTTTCCACATAATATGTGATGCTCCAAGTTTGGCCACTAACTCTACTAACTCAACTCTTGCTTCTTCTAATCCATGTCAGCCCATTCTTTTTATTTGAAACAAGTTGGCACAAATGCTACTTGTCACAATTGAGCTCACGTGGAATTCCAAGACAGTCGCTACAAACAGTAAACTTTCTTTAGTATGGAAAATAGGCATTTGTTGAGGCCACCAATACCACACAACATGTTCCAAATTAACATAGGATGCTATATATCAAGCCAAACCACCCTCCTATTACCCATTGCTCACCAATTCTACACATAGGATCAACGAGAGAGATAGAGACAGAGAGAGTAGTACGAATGCATTTCTACACCATGCAATGACATTATATGGACATGACATGCATGGGAATTAGGGCTCCCTAAAGAGACGAAATTAATTTCCATGCATCGGTTTTTTACTCTCTCGTACATCTTTCTTTAAATTAACCGATCACTAAAAATCATCACCCTAAATATTGGATAGAGGAAATGAGAACACACGTAAAAACCAAAAAGTTGTGTGGTCAAAATATCATTAAACCAACATAGGAACGTCTGCACGAGTACCACAAAACATCATTCATTACTTGTAACTTGTAATAAACTATCATGCTACAGTTTGTATACAGTATCTTCATTTCTATGTTCAATCCTAGTGTTATACTTTCCCAAAAGGGAAGACTTCATGGCAATTGGAATCTCCTTCTCGACTTTACTACTGACAAATAAAAAAGATAACTCGTTGTTGTAAAATTGTATTTTAACATTGATGAAATAACGTTTTTTCATTTGCAAACATTTTAATCACAACAAAGGAAACTTGAACGTTACAATTTCATACTTACAAAGTGCATCAAGCATCAGGCATCAAGCAATTTTGTGAAAGCTTCCCATATAAATTTAATTCAACAAAACTGAACATGCTTTGTGTTGATCAAGCAATGTAGGTTTTGGCATTGATTTTGAGAAGTTTGCATTCATCACATGTTGGACAATGTGTTCAGATATGCATGGGTTGCACGTATTATCCAAATGGTTCCATAAACTAGGTTGCCTCATTTATTCTACCAATTCCTTCAAACTTTTCTTGCTCCCGGTAGTTAGATGTCTTATATATTAGGCCCAAATTGCAATGTCATCATTGTGAAAAGTCAAGTTGCAATCCCATGCTTTAAAGAGAAAATAATTAGTGAATTACATACACTATTGCATGGACCTTGGAAGAGGAGGTCAATTCTAAACATGTCATAAAGCTGTAGAAATCAACAGAAAGGCGCAATTCACTAGAGTTGTAGTAAGAGAAGATAAGAGAAGCCATTAACAAACATCATATGTTACAACAAGTGAGCGCATCGCATCGATATATTCGTGACCCATGAATGTAGAATTTAGAAATCCTAAATTTCTCATGTCAATATAATGGTGTAGCAAAGTCCATTTTGCAATATTAAAGTTATCGATTAAAAGACACTACATATTGTGCCCAATGGGTACCTACTACATTACTTCTCTATTCATTTTAAATGATAACCCATTGTGATTTGGTGAGTCATTCATAATATTCAAGGGTTTAAATGATGACCCCAGAAATGCTACTATGACAAAAAGAAATGTGTAGCATAATTACCAAATAAAATGTACAACAATTGGCTACAGTAAAATTACATCTCGGAACCAAAAAATGAACTGCTCAAATGTCCACTTCAACTACACATGATTAACATAACCGCAGAATACTCTGAAATGGCAAAGCTTGGGAAAGGAGCCATTCAAACACTATCAAATCTATAGAATGAACCATACGTATCATACGAGCATTCTCATTCGCGTTTGATTCAATAAAACGTGAATGGTAAATCAACTAAAAGTTAGATTGGTTTGACACGTTTGATTGGATTAACTATGGTCTATATTATGGGCTAAATTTGCAATGTAAACAAATGAAAAAAAGAAAAAAAAAGAGCACGTATTTTTCCCCTTTCTAACGTGTACGTTTTCAAACGTTTGAATGCCTCCATGAACACGAATATTACGTTCTATGATCAAATCTTAACAGCTATTCATCAAAAATGTTAAAGTGAAACACTCTAGTGCCAACCCTTCTTTTCATACATCTGCCCTCCAGACTATGCTCGTAAATTACCTTGCGGATCACTCTCTATATCTATTAACAGTTGAAAAATCTTTTGTTGCTAGGTTCTTCTCAAAGGAACCTTTTAGGGATAAACTTCATAATCTTCTGGATCTTATTACCAAATGAGGGTATGTAATTGCATTGTGATACTCATCCTTGAGAATTTACATACACAAAACATGCATCGTCGATTAGTATGTTAATTCAACATGTAAAGCATGCGTAGTTGATTAGTGTGTGCAATATGGGCCTCAGCTTGGGATTGGGTGGGGTAGACAGAAAAAATATGTTGACAAACAAAGGCCAAAAATATCATGTGAAACAAGTCCAGATTACAAACACAAAAGAATTCATTTATTTCATACTAAAACAAAAAAACTCTGAATTTGGTCTAGAATACCTTGAAATTTCTATCATTTGGGATGGGAGTAACACGAAGAAAGAAGACAAATGAAATCCAAAAGTAAAACAAAGAATTATTCTAAAAAATAGGAAGACAAAGAAACCCTAAAAACAAAGTGCAACTAAACACCAGGATAGCTTAGAAAATAAAACAAGTTAGAAGACTGGCAAGATGTCATTATCATAACCAAATTGTCTCATCTCACATGATAGGTACAGACTTTACACCATAAACCTTTTGCTCTAACTATCAAACTAGCTCAAATCATACACAATGTCTTACAAGTCTCCTCACTTAAGAAACCTACATATAATTTCGCTACAAAGAGTATGACCTAAGTCAACACATCACTGACTAAAATGCTTGCATAAATTATTCGAAGTATTACAGCAATCCTATCTATCATCGTTATGGGACATAAAAGAGTCATTGCAGCAATGTTAAAGATCACCATAGCCCGAACTGCTTAGAAACCTAGACAACAAAGTTCACTTCCTATTACCGCATCCTCTGAGGATCTTCATATAATAAACCATAAACACACCCGAACATATGTAACATATGCTAACCAGGTACAATTCAGGTTTGATAATTAGGCTCTTGTTTTACACTAATAATTATGCTAACCAGATTCATGGATAGGTATCACAACATCAGATGAAGATAACTCAAGCAACATGGTTCAATGATGGCAGAAGTATATATAATAAATAAAGACTTTAAAATTCACTGAGAATGAATGGATCAGAAGTATATCTCATCAATGATCATATAGTTTAAAAGGTAAGAGGACATAATAAATAAACACAACATTTACTCAAATCGCATCAAAACATGGACCATGTTACAATTAAAACCTAGTTTCCCACTTTTCTATGAAATGATCAACTCTGCCAAAAGCATTAAAAAAATTGGACTGAAAAAAGGAATGCCTTTTGACTCACAAGTTCAGTTCAAAACTTGATGAAAATATCACTTTTTATGCTCCAACCAGTTCAGTCTCAACCTTGACCTCAGCATCTTCTGCAGGCCTGTCTACTTTCACACCAACATCTTCGCTATAATCTCCATGTACCTAGTAAAATACACAACACTATTTTATAGCCATCATTCATTAAAGATGCCACACCTATCACAAGAAATGACTCTGAATACTTCATAGGCAGAAAAAGGAAAGAGGGAAAACGGCAAGAGAGCAATACAAGTGAGTACATATAAGAAAAGAAAACACAATTTAGAATATCCTAAAACACACTCTTGAGATTAAACTGCTTCAAATTCTACTGCAAATTTCTCCTTCAACACTCTTCACAAAGGAGAGAAAGACAAGCAAATATTTAATGACATATATGATTATTTATCTTTCTCCAAACAGATTTTTCAAGAAATTTTAAATAATATCTGCTAATTTTATAAGTATTTCTACTGATTTAAAGGCATAAACACTTAAGAATCACTAACCTCCATCAGCTTTCCTAAATCAAACTTTGGTGCTTTCAGAATCTTCACTTTCCTGATAAGGGTGTTCTGCAATGGATAAATCCCTGCAGTAGCCTTCTCGATCTCCTTTCCAATACTTTCTGGAATGAACTTTGCCACTAGCTCCTTCAAATCACAGGACTGAGACTCTTTAATCATAATTTCCGTCATTTTCTTACGAATCTGCATTTAGTAAGTGGAGAAGATTACATCAGATAAATAACAACTAGAAACTTGACACTACACAGCCTTTTGACACATTGCCTTAAATATAAACCCTCTAAATCTCAAGCACTGTTTGTCAAATATTGACTTGCACACAAGGTCTAAAGCATTTTCATCTCAAACGAAAATCTTGTGGTGAAGCACTTTGCACACATGCAATCCTCTTATTTCATGCAAAACATTAACAAACAAACATCTTACCTGGCGAATTTGACTACTTTGAGCATAACATGTTTTCTTGATCTGATTAGGCCGTTTCTTGGTAAAAGCAATGCAAAACAGCCTCAGTGTGTAATTATCAGTTGTTTTTACATCAACATGAGCCTCTATCAGTGACTGCCATTTTCGAACAAGAGATCGCAGACGATCAGTTGTGAAGTCCATGCCCTGAATGCACAAAATAGATTTATTAATTGTAAACAACTACAAATAAATAAAAACCAAACAATAACCACCAAAAACAAGTTCACTCATTGCCTACACTTCCCAAAATAACAAATCTAAATTCAGTGACAGCAACCCACAAAGCAACTTCAATCATAAAAATCAGAGGTATTTCAGGGATTTTATCTAGATCCTTAGCTGTAAATCATCACACAAGAAAGTAAATTTCATAACATATTAATGCCTACAAAGTCTCACCCAAAAATTTGTGAGCACATTCCTTCCCTGTACATCTTCAGCACGAAGCTTAATCTTGCGGGCAGCCTGATCTTCATCTTGTTGAAGATCAGCAAGTGAGCATTCAAAAACCCTTCCTTTCAAACCATCCGCAGCAATCTGGGAGAGATTTAAAATAAAGAATCAGTGATGCGTGAATACCAAGACCACACAAATGAACTGTTTGCCTCGTTCCACAGGGACTAAAAAGCACAAATATAAAAAACCTACCCTACCTCATTCTACCAAACTTCTATTAGGTCATGCCATGATAGTAATTTAATATGCCTTAACAATCCATTGTATATATCTGCCTGACCATGACAGAAGTTGGTAAATGTCGCAGTGTCATCAATTCCATGCCAACTAGAGGGAGAAATGAGTGGTATTTACAATTTCAGGTTCCGGTCTTAACAATTTAGGTGATGACATAATCCAAAGTAAACAAATGTCTATTAAAAAACTTTATAAGGCAATGTCAATCTAAGGGACTTGTTTTTGTCGGTTTCTTCTTAGTTGTTTCATAAAAATATACTATATCTACAACTCAAAATGTCCTATCTCCAATTGGATGTTTCAGCATGTTGAAAGTTGTACAGAAAAACTGGGAATTGAAAGCAAATTCATATGATTTAATTTGCAGGCAAAACGAGAAAAAACCTACTAACCTTGGTACCCTGTGTTCTGGTCACAAGAGTCTTGCCAACAGACCTCTGATTGAAAATAGAAGGTGCCTTGATATCATACCAATCCTTCTTCGAGAAAGGATCGACACTATACCAAATCATTGACCGAGACATGAGATAAAGCAAATATATTATCGGTTTTATAAATTAAGAAAGAAAATGCAGTAAATCGAACTAAACTTAGCAACGATTATGTAGTGCAATATCAGGAACTGGAAGTAATTTATTCAACAAGGAATCGAGCTCAGAATTTAGAGTATCTGATAATAGGATGTTGCAAGTATCTAATATTTACGAGCTAAAAAAGAAGAAAATGTAGGAAGTCGAACTAAAGTACAGTAGAGAGATAATAATACAATACGGAAATAAATCCTCATTACCAAAGGTAAAGTGTTAGCTTCATACGAGGTAAATGCGACAATTTAAGCTCTCGATGGAAAGGATTTCATGATTATGAAAATTCAACGAAAACGACATAAATGTAGGATTTTTAACAGCTTACGGAAGAAGAAAGAACGAAATAACGAGATAGTATTGATTTCATATAACACCGTGAAAAGATAAACGAATGCATCTATGGTCAAGTAGATATTTCAAGCAACATTCCAAAAGAACAGAACATGCAGTGAAAACATCCATGGAAATAAATAAAGTGCACAATCAACGAGCGAGCTATGAAAAGAAAATGCTTTATGAAAGAACTCTTAGGAAGCGAAAAAGAGATGTGACAAACTGCTTACATTTTTTTCTTGCCTCCTTTCTTTCCCTTCGAAATTCTCTTGTTCTTCCTGCAACAAATGGACAGCAGCCAGAAGTCATTTCAGTGGCCCAGACAAAAGAGAGTGCATGGATCAGATGATCTATTTCCAATTAAGAAGCGAATACAGGTACAAAAACAGAGAATCAGGGAACGAAAACCGGAGGAGAAACTGAATGCGCGTGTGTGTGTGAGAGAGAGAGAGAGAGAGAGAGAGTGTGTGTGTGTGTGTGTGTGTGTGGTTGAGTGCTGTGACCAGCTTGCAATGAAGGAGGAAGGCAACAAAGAGAGAGCGAGAGAGAGAGAGAGAATGAGAGTGAGATCTTACCCGACCGCCATGACTACTGTCAACGAAGAAGCAGAAGAAAAAACAGTGACGACGACGACAGCGGCGACGACGAAGATCTTCGCGAAAGGAGGTACAGAAGCTCTCCTTCTGCATATTTTAGGGCAACATCAAAACCCTAGATTTCGAGGGAAAGAGAGGCCGTTTCACACTTGGGCTCTACACTTTTGTCCGGACATAACTTTAGAGCACCCCCCCCCCCCCCCCCCCCAATGCTAATGCTATTTGTGTGTGTGTCTCTCTCTCTTCTTCTATTTTCTCTTTCAGTCTTTACCCTGGTGGTAAGTTAATACACTATTAGCATTGTGTCTTGGGTTCGAAACCTAATTATCCCGTATCTCTATTCCCTTTCTCTATACAAATGAATATGCGCTCTTCTCGTGATGAAAATGATCCCGACCAATTTGGGAAGTTACTCCTATGAATGTGCAATATTACCGAATTCTTGATTGCAAATGGTGTTTCCTTATGACCCAACACTAATGGTTTTACATGTAGAAAACACGATGGAAATAGTGTAATTGACTATGTGCTACTTTCCGAAGGTATTTTGGATCGTATACATAAGTTCTGACTTGGTGAATGGACACAGAAATTCGATTATAGGGCTTTATGTACTGACCTCAAATGTATGCATAGGTTGGATTGTAAGAATGTCATTGAAGATAATACACGGCCCCACTTAAGGATGAACCTTAAGCGAGCGCACCCATGTATTCCAAAATAGTTGAGGATATGTTACAAATGACAAAGACACAACATGGTGTCACACATATAATGCAAATGGGAAACTTTTAAGAAAGGCATTCTCTCATGCATAGATGAATGTTTTTCAACCAAGCACACATCTTGGAAATGCATCAAGAAATGTAGTTCAAAGAAAAAATGGTTTGATAAAGAATGTCGTGAAGCTTGAAAGCGCCTTATGATTTTGGATATAGTTAAGGATAACGAAAATTACCAAAAGCATTTGCAAGAGTACAAAAAGGTTTGTTCACAGAAATATAAGAATCTGAGAAGTTACTCGACAATTTCTCTAAACACGAGAGAAAGTGCATCCATGTGCTAAATTTTGGGAAAATCTAAAAGGGAAATGTGTTGAGAGTTATGGTTACTTAACTATGCGTTGTAAGAACCTATATGAGCCATGTCTTTGCCGGAAAGGTGATGTGTTATGGTACTCCTTCACATATGTCTCCCTTCTTTACAATCGAAGATATTCATAGGACTTAAGATTTTGGCCTCTCGAAAGGCAAGCGATCTTCAATGTATAAAGGCGAAAAGCCTCAAATGGACGGGAAAGGAAGCACATGTATGGATAAACGATATGTTTAATCATGCATTGCAACATGGTATGTCGTACGATTGGACTACAAATTGGATCAAACCTTTACATAAAGGTGGAGATGTAAATAATGTAAACAACTATTGAACCATCATGGTTGGCTTGCTAATGACAAAACTATTTGGATGTATAATGGAATCAAAGATAACTGTATGGGCTAGAAAAAATGGTAAGAGAGCTTATGGACAAGCTGGCTTTCGAAAACACCATAGCATTATTGATCACCTTGTCACCCTTCGAGTATTAATGGAGGAAAGTTGCCTTAGAGTTAAAGGTTTATATTGTTGCTTTGTAGACTTTAAGAAAGCTTTTGATATGGTTCCTCGTGAACATCTTTGGATGTGAATGGAAGAACTCAACATGCTAAGTGAATATATGTTTGCAATCTCTCGAATATATGAGAAGGTTATATGTTGTGTGCGTATGAGTGATACACTTTTAGTTTTTTTCAATAGCACTATTGGTGTTAAGCAATGATGCCCACTCTCACCAACACTATTTGGTCTATGCATTGATGAATTGGAAGAAATGAATGCTAAGTGTAAAGAATGAGAGTGGCATGAGTGATGTTGTGCAGCGGAAGTAAAGTGTGTGTGCGTGTGAGAGAGAGAGAAGCAAAGAGGAGAGGGAGAGAGAGCTGTTAACAAGAAGCTATATTAGTGAAAAAATAAATTACATCCAACAATATCTAGATTACAAAGAGTTGGTTTAAATACCAGCTAATCCAGGACAAGTGCCCTTTTTACTAATTACAAAACTAGCCTAGTATGATGTCCACTAGCTAGTGTGAACACTATCTCTAAGGGAAGTTGAGTTCGATTCTCAACACCAAGTTTGTAAAGGAAGAAGGTGTTGACGAAGTTACAATTGGGAATGTTGTGATTATGTTTTTGCTATATGCAGGTGATGTAGTGCTTTTTGCAAATACTCTAGGAGATGCACAAAAGCTTACGGAGGCATTGGAATTTTTTTGTATGCATACTAAATTAAGTGTCAATGGCTCTAAAACAAAGATTATGCATGTGAAGAGCCAAAAGAAGAAGAAGACATGCATTGTGTACAATAATGAGCCACTTGAATGTGTGGAGAGCTTCAAATATCTTGGCCTTGAAGTTCCTTCCAATCATGGATGGAATGAATGTGCTACACGCCGCTTAGAGGTGGGAAAGCGAGCATATTATGCATTTGAGAACGCATGTAATCGTGGAGATATTAAGTGTTGGGTCCTCAAGAAATACCTTTTCGACACTTTTGGTCACAACAGTGCTTCTCTATAGGGTGGAAGTATGGGGTTGTAGCATCCCTAAATCTACTAGAAAGAGTTTGAAAATGTCCAAAAACATTTTCTTACAAAGTTTCTACAAGTTAAGAAACAAACACCATACATCCTCCTCCTTGAGACAGGACCACTTCCCATTGAGATCATGGCCATGGAAAGGGGTGTTGAATACATGCTTAAGGTTCAAAAAAGTTCCTTGCATCGACTTCCCATAACCACATGGGAAGCAAGCAAAAAGATCTAAAAGACGCATAAAAGCAATTTTTTGTGTTCTGGTTGGATGCAATATGAAAAGGTGGTTTGGTAGATGGGATGCAACACATTTGCTTCATGATGCATCATTGGATTTCTCTGAGGCATTTTTGCAATGCTAATGTATCATGACATGGGAAAAATGTGGAGGCTCATGCTTCACAAATTATACTAGAAATTTTGCACCTAACTACAAAACCATATTCTTCGATGAACAAGGAAACCGTACACATCGATAAATGTTAGAGCCCATTTGATTGGTTTCCATTCAAACCATTGCTTCCATATGACTTAGCTCACATGCATTGCGATGTGAGACGAGGCTTTGGGGCACAAGTGATGAGAGCGGTTGACTATGCACACTTTGCCCTAAATAAGTTCAAGAGTCTGAGTATCACACTTTGATACAATGTTCCGCCTTTGATAATATTCGAGCATGCTTTCCACACGTCTTCAACCAAGCCCAATCTTTGCATGAATTTTTCTCACAAGCATAATGTGCACTTTTGATTGCAACATTGATTGGTAAAGTTCTGGAACATTGAGGGTTGCTACTCACTTTCACACGTATCACGTGAAATGTAATATTTTTGGTCTCATAGGTCATATTTGACGTCCGAAGACGATAATATAATCTATCTATCTCTCTTGTGACATGGCATTCCTCATTTATATGGTCTATTTTGTGGGCTTTTGTTTTTTCATCTCCTCCTACACATGCGTTCGCGCCATTCCACTTTCATGGGACATGATCTCTAATCTCCTTCTCATTCCATCTATTTTGGTGTTTTCGACATACTCATCGTCCCACCCAATTCTCCCCTTTGATTAGTTGTGCTTTTTGACGTTACCAATCAATGACACTTAGGTCTAAGCCAAAATAAACCCTTCAATTATGGTTTAGTTGCTTCATGGGGTTGAAACGGTTTTGCGTAGTTTGGTTTAAGTTCCAAAATTGGAATGTATTTTGTCTATAAGGTTTGACAATCAGGTTTGAACTAGGATTGGTTATAGTTTATCGAGCTCAAAACCATGGCATACACAACTTATAAAGTCATTTTTTATACTTTACATAAATATATTAATCTTATCTCCTATGTCCTCTCCCATTATATGCTAAACGGTTTAAGCATTTTATGTAGTTTAAACAATTAGGATGATATGGTATTAAATTGTTTTAAGTTTGAGGATGTTTTGACTGTTAAGTTTAGGTTCGAGGATATCTTGCATGGTTTTGGTTAAAAGTATTTTAGTTTGTTTTAGTGTCATAATAGGTTGGTTCGAACCAAAGCAAATCATACTTTATTATTGTTTTAACATATATATCTTAGCAGCAACGTTTTGTCAATACCCAAAGAAAACAACATAGATATATCTTGGCACGTCTAACATTTCATGTTGTTAGAGACGTGTGCCATAACTTGATCTTGTTTGACATTCTCACATCCTTTAGTGTTTCGTTTATTTTTGAACCAATTTTTCATATAGACTAGCCAGGGGGCAATTTGTGGTTGACTGTAAAGACCTTAATTATGTGTGGTTTGGCTTTATCATTTTGCCCATAAATATAATTATTTAGAGAAAATGAAATCAACATTCCCAATCTCTCACCATGCAGACTTTTGTTCTCTAAAGGAAACATTGACATTTCATTTCAGACGTTCTATGACTAAAGCCCATGACATCCACAATTGCAAACTTTAATGTTAGGTAGCTTTTTTCTTTGTAGAGATGACCCTACATATGATAACTTCTCATTACCAAAACTCATTGGGATCTTACCTTGAAATCCAAGGTGCCAAGAACAACTGATAAAAGCAAATCGGTAAATGCATGTATTCCTCAAATACCGTTACCACTCTTCCACACTTCAAATTTAGGGGACTTGCACTTGTGTTTTTTGTGGTTTGTATAAGAGGTATCCAATGGTGGTGGTGATTTTGATGGTTGATGTTCTACTAGGAGACGTGGAATTACTCCGATGTCTACTCTTAGTTTGAGGTACCCTTGAATGACATGCAATCTAGGTAACTATAAAATCTATCATGCAAAAAGCCACATATTACACTCCAATAGACACTTAAATTAACATTAAATCTTAAAATTTGTTACAAACCATGTCGTACTAGTAATGTCACATTGATCTGCCTTTTATAGGATTTGTTACAATATTTATCGTAGTTCATCTATATTTGTTTCTACTTGAACACCCAAGGCTTGTCTAGGAGTCAAATCTTTTAACATGTTCATGCTTGTAGATTGAAGATTATACAAGATCACAAAGTGAATTGCTAAAAACTATACTCTCGTTACTAGTTAGTGTCAATATCTTACAATCCTTTTCATGTTTGTGAATATTCCCATAAAAGTTGAACCAAAACTATACTTATTACTAAGGGACGACACAACCATCTAGAAACATGCACAACCCATTTTTTACCAAACATTGCTATAATCAAGGCATATGAAGTAAGGACCATAATCACGTTTGCAGTCTCTTAATCAGTGGTTAATCACAAAGGAGACAACAGGCGGTAGGTCACCCAATAAGGAACAGATATAGGGCAATACTTTTTTCCCTTTTTTCCTGAGCACATTAATCAGCATACAGAAATAATTAATGCCAACCAATGAAGATTTTTTGTGAACACCATTGAATGGGTGAGACGTAATGTTAAGGTGCTAGTTGCAACAGAAACAATTCACTGTTGAATGCAACTCCAGCTGAACTAGTGGGCATGAGCTCTCCATCAACCATACCACCAAATACTAACACACCATGACCAGAAGGCAACGAGCTTGCCCCATGAAACGACCTCCTACATGGCACTTGACCCCATTGTTTCAACTTCTTCCAAAACTTCCTATCCTTGTTGCCAGGAACAACATTCTTCTTGAGATTCAGCTCAATGCGGCCTGACGATATATTATTATGTCCAACAGGTATCCCTGCACTCGGATCAAGCACCCAAACATCCCCTTTCCGACCTCTTTTAGCATCTTCCCCTCCGTATATAAGCACCCTTCCACCAAAGATTAGTGTTGCCGAATGTCCTGCCCTTGGTAATGGGACCTCGTGTTTTGGATGTAGTTCACATGCCCTCAACTCAACCCATTCGCCTGTTTCTCCTTGTATCTCAAGCATCCACACATCATTGAGAACCTCAAACCTCGTTCCTCGCCCACCAAATAGAATCATCCTTTGCTCACCAATCCAATTTAAAGTATGACCCGAACGTGCAGGTGGTGAAACAGTCGTATTTATCTTATGCCATGCTGGTAAGGGTTTCTGAGAGAGATCAAGCACCCATGTGTCATCAAGCCTGATACCATCAGATCCGATACCTCCAAAAATGGCAACTTTTCCATTTCCAGCATAACTGCCAGCGTGAGCGCCACGTGCACATGGCGAAGTCTCAACTTCTAAAGGTTGCCAGGATGAGATATTTCCATTGCTTTCCTTATTGATCCAGGTATCATTTTGCCGTATGCCGTTATCATTGATGCCTCCGAAGAGCACGAGTGTGTCTTCAAAAACAGTGCAACTTTGTCCGAAACGCCCCCCGGGAATGCCCACACTGATTTGCTGCCATGAAACATTCTTGGAAACATCGATTGGTAACAGTGCAGCCCACGTATCGTCTAAGTGACGACCTGGCATGTAAATGTCGATATCAGTAAACAATTGATTGGATATATTTCAATTGATACAAGATGACATATCCAAATATTTCACTTTAACAGTATCCTATCCAACAATTAAACATGAAACATGCTACAGATTCCAATAAAATACACACAAATATAAACAAAAACTTTCTGCTTGCTCCAGAGAGCCTTGACAATCAAAAAGTATGACAAGCAATTGGCATTAAAATTGAAGATTTCCCCAAAAACAGAATTCATGAAGTGAAAAGATAAAAAAGAGTCAATAAAAAAGCAAAACTTGCTTCTCTTCGTATATGTGACATTGTCCCTTATCTATTTATGCTAAGATGTAGATGAACGCATTAAACTGAAAATGATTTCTTCTCTGAACAAATGAAAAAAAGAACAAATCAAGCAAAGATTCCACACTTGCCATCAACACCCGTTGCCTGATTTTCAAAGGTATGACATTTATCAAAAAGTTTGTTTATGTATTGGTCAACAGATGCTAGGGCCATACACCAGAGAGACAATGACTGCAGACGGCAAAGATAGCAGGGCGAAGTATAAAGGGCAATCTAGTAGCTTATCAATTTCTGATTTGAATAATGTCACGCTAATATTACATATATGCCTATTGAAGCACCCATAGCTTACATATCTTGAAAATAAATGTTATAACTCATGAGCCTACAGTATAAAGGTCGGTGTTGACTAAATCATAAAATGGAGCAAATGTGATACAGGTGTCTGATACACGTGTAAAATATGTTCAAAACAGTGCATGATCTGATACAGCGTTCACCCAAATAAAGAAAGCAAGAGTAGAGTACTATCAGTTCGGATGCCATAATCACATGAATGTGATATTCTCTATGCTTCATTACTCATGATTCACCAAACTGATTCAAGTATCACAAATGCATAAATGTGGTTCTGCCATTGTTTCATGATTCAAAACAAGCTTCAATAAACACGTAAGGATAGTCAACGTAAACGAAGCATGTTGTTCTTGCATTACCATTTACAATTCAAGCACCACAATTTATTAAATGAGTACAAGTTAATTCAAGCATCTATGGGTTATAATTTCTATTACGAATTGATTTCTATTTATGCTCAATGATTCAACAAATAAGTGAAAAGGGAAAAAAGAACAGCATAAAAAATGATGAACTCACCTCCATCCTGTCCACCTCCAAAGATCAGAAAGTTATTGGAGAGCGTAGCCATAGAGTGAGAAGCTCGGGCTGAAGGAAGAATATCACCTTGATGAAGCCGATGCCATGTGATTGATCCAAGAGCTAACATCTTCCTGTAGAGTTCTTTCCATCCGAGTCCAGTTTTAACTCCTAGGCAAGGCCAAGAATCAACAGTTTTGCTCCCCCACTCTCTCCTACAGATGAGAGACCACATGGCATCTGAATCTGCGATCCCTTGGAACCTTTTAGATGTCATGCTGAATGCAATAACCGAACGAATAGGCAAATACTCCAATATTGCAAGAATCTGATCTGAACCAAGCCCACATATTCCTTCTTTCTCTTCATGCTTATCTATATTTCCGTCCCTACCCTCATCCATTTGTATGCATATTTTTTCACAATTCTCACCTTGTTCTATGCTACTATACGATAGCCAGTCAATGGATGAACTCTTCTTTGCCTCCTTCCGATCACCTTCCATGTGTAAATCTTCGGAGTTTGCCCTATTTCCTTGTTCTGGTCTACAATAAAATGACCAATCCATGAAGGATTTCCTTCCTTAACCTGCCTTGTTGCGTGTATTCAATAATGTTTTCTGCAGTATTAGGGCTTTTCCTTTTCTTTACTCTCTTTTTTTCTCCCCTCTATTTAGAGCTTGAAAGATGTGCAGGAATTTGAGGGTTAATTTCTGCATACGGTGAGCGTAGAGACAAGAAGAAGATGGTGATGATGATAAAGAGAGGGAAAAAAAACTTCTTATCTGGAAAAATACATAGGATCAGAAGAAGAATATCTCTTCGTTGAACTTCTTCAGAGCTTGGTTATGGCGGGTTTGAAGAGTTTTGTTCTGTTTTCTTTCATCGTCTTCTTCTTCTTCTTCTTCTTCTTCTTCTTCTGCTGCTGCTGCTGCTTCTCGCTCTGTGTGGAATAATAAAAATAATAGTAAATTTAATAATAATAATAACTCAAAGAGTGAGTGGGTTTAGTAAAATTACACAACTACCCCTCCCTACCCTTTCTGGATATTTTTATGGGAAAAGTACCAAGATACTCCTGGAAGTTCGTCTATTTACCAGAATGCCCCTGAAAGTTCCAAATTTACCAAACTACCCTTATGTCCAAAAAATTACACTTTATAAAGTAATTATGTATACACTCAAATCTACAAGACCTATTTACCAAAGATGGAAGAAATGGAACCGAACTAGCCCTATTTACCAAATATTTGTGTGTATAATTACTTTATAAAGTGTAATTTTTTGGACATAGGGGTAGTTTGGTAAATTTGGAACTTCTAGGGGCATTCTAGTAAATAGACGAACTTCTAGGGGTATCCTGGTACTTTTCCCTATTTTTATCTCCAATTCATTCATTCAGACATTACCCCCACACCAAGTAAAAAGGCTCTCAAAACCTCAAAAGAGGCCTTATGTCGACCAACCAACAACTAGCACTATTTTGTGTACAAGAACCTTATGTAGTTATTCTTGAAAAACCCGATGACAAAACACAAGCTTAATTGTTCAGGGAGCATTATCTAAAACTGTCGTTCACTGGCTTATCCCTGATATACCACACATGTTCACGCACGTGATAGAATAACTTCCCGCCAAGGATAATGGTAAAAGGAAGGGTAATATTGACCCTAAGGCCTCAACGTCTACCAATGTCATTCTTGCTCGTAATCGATCAACAATGCTAGAAATTGTAATTTTCACATTTGACCAAGAATAGTTTATGCACGTATCGAAGTATTGACCTCAAGTAAGGTTCCTTCGTATAACTTGGGTAACATTAAGTGAAGGCTCTACATTTATCTCAATGAATCACTAATGATTATAACTCATCAATATAACTTTAAATCATGATTTTCATTGGTTACCCAAAAGTATTGCTTCAATTTTGAAGTGTGGATATGAATTAATTATGGTAATTAGGGGTGCAAAACATTTGCCTGTGACTTCTAGCTACATTAGATGTGGTTAATCAATTGGTTTTAAATGGTTGAGTGTGTAATCAAGTAAGATATTTTGAATTCTTGCTTATTTGAATTGTATTAAGCCCAATAATTAATTGCTTCTTTTTGTTTCGTGCTTGAACCATTGCAAATTCATGTCAACCTAGTTTGAGCCTCTGGTAAATTGATTTTAATTCCACATAATAAGTAACATTTATCCTCTTTTGCTCACTTTTGAACCATTATGAATTCTATATAAATTAGAGTAAGATTTGATATTGAAAGCTAAATATTTAATAGTGGTCATAATAATTGTCAAGCTTTTCCAATAACAATAACTCAAAATGTTCAAAAGATACACGGAGTATAGTTGATGTTATATGTCCTTCATACTTATTCCTTGGTGTAGGATTGCCCAATAGAACAATCAAATGTTCAAAAGCTATGGGAGTATAGTTGATGTCCTATGCCCTTCATCTTTAGTCCTTGGTTTGAGTAACTAAATGATTCTCAATTAGCTTTATTGAAGGTTCCATGCTTGGTAGCTTTGCCCATGAATAAACGTTTCTATGAGCTCCCCTTACATCAATGTGCCCATCAATGTCATGACCATCTAGTGCATTTGGGTAAAACTTTTTTTGATGCTACTTCTTGATCATTATGAAGGGGAGCTCTAGAATATTAACATCCTCAAAATGAATAACAATTTGATCTTCCAAAAGATCCAATGACTCACTTCCATCAAAAGGTTTGCAAGAACAATCCTTCCTAGTAGGAACACAGAGATCAATATGAAGTTTGGAAATGCCAAATATGACCCCCAATTGTGTGATAGCTTGGAGAAACGAACACTTCCATGGCTGTTCATCGATGAATACAAAATTTTGAACGCATACAGCACTTTCTCAAATCCTCATACACTCATCTCACTTAATCAGCAAGCACTTCTAATCTTCTATATGCATCAACAACCACAAACACCTTGAAAAAGTTGGCATATCAATCACGGACCCAATATCTTTGTTGGTAGTTGACTCTATAAAGTTGATTGTAAAGTAAAGCCCATCAAACTGTACAAAGAAATATTTTATTTTCAAAAACAATGTGCAAGATGTTACACCAGATTGTGTATTATTTAGTGAACTAAATCATCTAATGTAACTTGTACAAAATGACGTTGTTTTAAATGAAGACGAAAAAATATAAAAATTAGCATTTTCAAAATAATTTCAATACATGAAGACTGCCATTTCTATACATTGATAGAAGTTTTACTCGCCATTTTATGCCGTGATATATTAGTGTGTTCCTTTTGCAACGCATTCTTAACTCTATTCAAAGAGAATAGACCAAGAAAACATCAAATTGTTGTAAGCAAAAAAGAAAACACCCACATTTTTACCTTAATATATGATTTTTACCTTACATTACATACCAAATGACTACTTTTGATTCTTGAAGCTCCTATATATATGATTTTTACCTTAAGACACATCTTAGATGGATGTGATCTCTTTAAAGGAGGTACTGTGAGAATGCACATATACACTCATAGACAACAGCATCTGTACATACCATCATCAAAATTCTACTGTTCTTATGAAGTTAGCATTAGTCTCAACAAATTATCTTATGCCACAAAATTTGTTTCTAATACTCGGAGATTACATGATATCGCATCATATATTGGATGCTTTGGTCATCTATGATATTGTTGGATGTTCAGTTCAGCGTAGTTGTCTGCAAAAATAAGTGAAACATGCTACTTACTCAGGAAGAATGGTATATATAAATCAGTACAACAATACCAAATGAAATGTGTTATGCACTTCAGAATACTGCTATAAGATTTTACTTCCTGAAGCATAAAATCCATAAACAATGGTACAATGCAATGGTTGTAAAAGTGACCACAAAATATTATGAGGAACCATGATAAAAGAAAGATTTCTGTACCTTCCACAACCCATCATTGAGATAATGCAAGTTTTCGATGCCTATTCCTTTATTAATAGACTTTCTGCATAACCAAGCAAGAAAATACTGTTATACATTAGCATGCTTTTCACATGAACAAACTTCTGTAAGTTCTCTAAATAGTAGGTTATGCACTGTTTTCTGTTATGGCTGGTAAATGGCAGATCCATATTGTTGCTCATGTTCAATACACACAATGACTTTACATACATGTGCACCAAGCAGTGGTGCATCTACTGTATGTGAAATAGAGACATATAAGAAACTTCATGTTTCAAACTACGAAGTACAAAAGAATTTGATGACAAATTCTAAGATCTATTCAATACTTCTGTTATTTTCTTACATGTCCTTGGCAGAGAGTTTTGTGAACCCAATTGCCACAGCATGTTGCTTGCCTTCTGCCATGATACACTATATGCATGCAAAAAATTAGAATTAATATCTTTTTTCAGTGTAATAGAGCAATTTGGCCCATTAAAAGATATCAATATATCTTTCTTTCTAGTAAAAGGTGTTTTATGATACAAATACAAGAAGACAAGATACAGAAATAGATTGCATGGTTACACAATCACTACAAGATTCTCCATGGAAAATCAAGCAAAGAAAAAACAGTGAAATGTTATACAAGCAACAGCATGTGCCTTATGTAGCAAAACACAAGATTGCATACTACTTTCCTTGGGTGGAAGATATCTGGAAGACCATAATGATATACAAATGGCCATAGGAGAACCCCTTTCAACTTGTGTTACCTCTGTTGCGCTCTTGCCTGCACCACCTCCTCAGTTTTCCTCCACTTTTTGATTAGACAATAAGATTCTTTTTAACGTTCTTTCTTGTTGTATTGATGACCTCTCTCTCCTCCCAGTCTATGCCCTAATGCTAAACCATGTTTTTAATAAATGCACACCTAAGTTCAAATCTCACTGCTCTCACTCATTTACTAGATGGCCTTATGAAATGTAGGGGGTTGAACACATGACATTATGGTTTCCCCAATGTTGATTACTTGTAGACAAAAAAGCTAATCTTAATGGTTTAAGGGTAGGATTAGAGGGTGTGGTGACACGTGGTGATCTGGGAGCCTAATGTGTTGGTGAGGCAAAGTTCATCTCGTCCTTTGGGTCTGGGGTGGTCAGTGTGCTTAAGAACCCTTAAACCATTCTTTTCTTAATCTAAATATTCAGTGCTTACCATTAATATTTTGACTCATAATATTTGGTATCAAAGATTGATATTGATGAGCTTGTTCATTAATGATTGTTTATCAATAATTTATTTGATATTCGTTGATTATTAGTCGATTCGGTTAATCATGTGAGTCCCGTGCATTACACAGGTTTGCTGCTTCACACACATCCATTGGTGACATGGATGTCAAAACCACCAAGGTGGGTTGCTCAAGTATGTGTTATGTTGGACATGGTCAAACATGACAAGCAAGGCCAGGAAACAATGAACTTCCTTTGTTGTAAAGCCATTTATTCAAGGGGAAGAAAGAGAGAACAGAGGTAGCAATTTACAATTGGATGGATAAGTTTTGAAAAACATAAATAAGAACTTTCATTTTTTTGACCTCATTGTAAAACGAACATCTGGTTTTTTCCTAACAAAAGAGAACATTTCATATTACAGGAAACAGCTTTCGGGAACCTCTGTAAAAAGAATTGTGGTTTTTTCCTATTGAAAGAGAATATTTCATTTAGTCCAATAATTTATATTTCAAGAAACCTATTCTTAATCAATAGATGAATAAACCAGGAATTTTATACGAGGGCCTGATGTATCTTGAAGGTTTAAGAACAGATGACAAAAGCAGCAAACCATATAAGACTGACTATTAGATATAAAAGAATTAGTCATAAATGCAGCAAAATTCTACAAAATCTGAGCGATAAAACTAAGGGAAAAAAGTGAGATGGGGTTATCTGGAGTACAATCTTACCACAGGGGACTCGGCTTCTACACTTTCATCCAGTGAGCCACCAGGGGATGTCAAGCCAGGGCACATAATATTTGCTCCAGAAAGTACAAATTTGATAGCTCCTCTATCAACTCTAAATATCTTCATTATTGATGGATCTACAAAACATGAACAATCATAAATATATCAAGGGCGGGAGCTGAGGATTCTTCAGCTGATAGACTTGGATCAAAATTCTTCATTTAGACTTACATTGGTGCAAGAGTCGTAATGTTGGCATGTAGGGTCCATCTCGAATATTGAAAAACAGTGGTACATTGTTCACTACCACCAGGTTTACATGGTTCTGACTGTGCAAAAGAATGAATAAGATTTCATTTAACTCTCAAGAAAAATCGTACGCACATGCTTCAATTATGTCGAACGAACTAAAACACAAAAAACAATGGTTACTACCATTTCGCAACGATGAGTGGTGACTTCTTGGGCAGTATGTCATCAAGTATCGGTTCCAATTCTGGATACTAGCATTAAATTATTCCAGAAGTTAATATAGATCAAATACACATGAATAACAAAAACTTAAAGAAATCGACCTCGCAAAGTATCATAAGTAATCAATCCCTCGCAAAGAGGGAAAAGCAACAGGTCAAAAGGGTGAACTGCAATTGTAACCTATTAATTGCCTGGCTAGTCTTTGGAATCACCAAGAAACTAAAAACTTTTGACCTTAAAAGTATCATAAGTAATACCTAGCAATTAGTTAAGAGCAATAGGACAAAAGGATGAAGTGTAATCGTAACCTATTAATTGCCAGGCCAGTTCATGGAATCACCAAAACATTCCTATTATCATGGAAATTAACTTTCTTTATCATTTTGAAACTAGGTTTACCTGCTAAGATAATGGCTTTATTAATAGTGCACTATATGAAAGTGTAATAAAGCCCACCATTTACCACGATGCAACAAATTAGCAAATTCAAAGCAGGTTCGCGCAATGCCTGAACATAGGCTTCTGTTATTTTGCATGATACAGATTAAATATCTCTAGTAGATCAAAATATTCCTCATATCTCCAAATCAAAGACACATACTCTATTTGCAAAACATATATATATATATACCTCCCCAGCAATACTCTGACGAATTCTCCTTTGTACAGATGCCTTCACTTGATTTTGACCCGAGACTTCCTCATGACTAAACCTGTGAATGCATTATTAATATTCAAATTCCAAACCAGACTTCTGGGAGCTTTTGTGAACAACAATGAATGATGCATTCATAAAACACAAGTAGAATTGAACACATTCAAAAACCCAAAGCCACTATCATCCTCTTTATTCTAAGCAATAATAATGCCAAAGATACACGGATGTACAGGAGCCTCAAGGTTCATTTCAGATCTTTCTCTCTCTGAGACAACATAAGACAGAACATAGAGAGAGAGAGAGAGAGAGAGAGAGAGAGAGAAAGACTTACTTCTTGAACATCGTGTGCACGTGTCTGTGTGTCTTCCGCAGGGAATGAGTAGTGAGAATCAGAGATTTGGTGTAAAAAATAGGTCCTAACAAAACCCAACAAAAAGAAGAAGAAGAAAAAGGATGGAGAAGGGGAAGTGTGTCTTTATGTATGTATGTAGATGAGTAGTGAGAATTAGAGATTTGGTGTAAAAAAATAGATCTCGGACTCAGGGATCGTGAAATAATAATGCATATAGATAGCGTGATGGCCGTCAATGCTTCACACCGTAGTGTGAAACGTAAACTCGCCCTTTGACAGAGTTACAGAGGGAGGCTATGCCCAAAGTGTGCAATTGCGGAAGGCGTCTTCGATTTGTATACATACATACATACATACATACATACATACATGAGTGCCAAGAAGTAGTGTTGCATTTTTTTCAATTTTCCACTCCTTTGCCATCCTCATTCAACCTCATCTTGACCCTGAATGCATCTGCACATCATATCATCCTTGGGTAACTCGAGTAGTGTCGGCACATTCCATCTATTGGAGCATTGTGTGCATGTTGGGTGCCCACGTAGAAGTAAGGATTTTGATTTTTCTTTTTATTTGCCTTTTTACATTTTCTTGCTAAGGTCATGCACTTGGATTCTCTTTACTTTAGCCATGTTCCTATGAAGTGTGATTGAATCCTCGAGTTTTATGGGTTTCACCCGAACTTTGAGGAACATCGCCATGTATTATGTGAATGTCAATGTGAGAATAACTTTACTTAGTTTCTTGATTCATTCCATCAAGAAAGGTGTAAAATCATTCTCTAAACCTCGCCCACCCTATGTCTCTTATCCCTTAAGTTTGTTGAGATTGCAGTAAGATTTGAAAGTATGATAGCTTGCTCGCTTAGGTTTTAAAGGACTCTTTATTGGCATGTACATTGGTGTGTAATGATGTGAAGGAATTCACAAATATCGCCTTTTGTAAATGAGTGTAAATGAGGTATGGGTACACATATGGGTCATTATATTTTGTCTACCATGTATTGGTTTTCCCTAGTTGTGGACAAATAGCTTGCTCTCTTTATAGACAAACTCAACATTGCTAAGTAAATGTTGAAGATCGTTGAAACTTTGACATCTTGAACTAAAATCATAACATTGTTTGTGGGATGAGCAACATAACAAATATTTGCATGAGGTTTTACTCCAATTGTTGTTCAATTTGTGTACGTATCAAAAAATCTATTGAATGGTCTACGTATAAGCCGTCTTAAATTAGAGTTTGCCATTTAATCATACCTCATGATACCACATAAAGTTGCATTGCCATGTAGGTAATATTTCACACATATTATTAGGGTAATTATAAATGCTTAATATGACCAATCTTCACTTGCCTAATTTCCAAACGCTTCTTCCCATAAAGGGAGATGGTTTTCTTGGTTAAGCTCCATAGGAGGTTTAGGGTTTGTCACCTAAACCCATACTCTTCTTCTAGGGGGAGATGCATTTCAGCTCAAGTTGTGTGTCTCCTATTTATGAATTATGTTCTAAAGGGAGAGATGATGATGATATCACTACTAAAACCACACCACGTGGGATACATAAGACAAATCAATCAATATACAACTCTCCCCCAAGTTGTATAAGGATACAAATATATAGCAAAAGAGATGTGGATCCACCAATGACAAAAAACCTTGATTCTATGCAACACTGAATGTGATATAGCATTACATATTAAGAGTGTGCGAGGAGCTCAAGGCTAGCTAGAGCTTACACAAAATGTTCACTCAAAAGTGTTTTAGCAATATCTTTTGTCCCTCGTCATACAAAATTTGGGTTTAAATAGCTAACAATTTCGCAGATGATGAGCTCTTGGCAATCAAGGGGATATCCACTACTTTCATATAAAATTTAAACACCCAAAAGGAAAATTTTGACAAAAATATGCTACGTGTAGCATATGAACAAATTTGAATTTAGACCAATTGAATTAAGCCCATACCACTAAACTACCAATAATTGGTAGGCAACCTATGAACCAACAAAGATGATAAAAAAAACTGTGATTCAAAGGTGTAAACCTTGACACTTTTCCCTTGACCCGGTTAATATCAACCAGGTTACAATAATACACAATAACAATCTACCAATCGAACACATTTCTTTTTACTATATGTAGTTCTAAGGTTACAATTACAAATAGATTTATTTTCCTTGACCCCTTTATGTACAACCACGTTAGTGGTAAAACAATAATGTATCCTAGCATATGCAAGAGTACTTTTCTTATCTATATCATATGTTCATCTTTTACTAGTACTGCGCAATGCTTGATAATTTTGGCCAATGACAAGCCATGGATAGAGCCCACTAAGAATGCATATTTATCTCAATTATGCCTTTTTCGATAGGGTTTTTAGCATTCCCTTCGAAACTTTGTAGAACCAACCAAGATTCAGAACTGCCAAACAGGGGGGTATCGTCATTATACAACAGAATGCAGCTGACGACATTAATTTGACCTGTCATCAGAATCAAAATCAAAACCAGATACAATCAAAGATGAGCATTATGAAATTTGTCTATTTATTTCAATTGACGGTTTTTTAAAAAACGACTTGCTTTTTATCCAAAACAAAACATTTTATATGAAACATTTGATTTTATCAAACAATAGTATAATTAAGAAACTACCTAGATAGAGTTTTTTCTTTTTAGCGAAAGTTTTTATCTTCCTTTTTTCTCTAAAGAAAGCTTTTTGTTTGTTTGGTATACCTGATCATAATGGACATAAAGATGGATGAAGAAGTATATAAAGAGAACAACTCTTGCCATCTGGTTCATCCAAATTTGTTAGATAACCATTAAACTTCCGTGTAGCAATATTTGTAGCAAACTTTCGTGTAGCAAACTTCGTGTATTAGCTAGAAACAGGGAATCTAAGTGTTGTAAAAGGCCATACCATCCATCCAAAGAATAAGAAAACTCCATTGATCACATAGGAACTTGTGTCTTTCATTCCAGCAACACTCAGATACCTGCATCATTCTCATCAAAAAAAGTAAATCCTTTATTTTGTTTTTCTACCCTAAGTATTGAAAAAGCAAAATGCAAAAATAAAAACAGTAAAAAATAATTAAAAAAAGGAGCCGAACCATCTTAAGTTGACAAATGGGGTAGTAATCTCTGAGAGCAGCACCATATAAATATAGTAGTTTCCATGGCCACTATACAGAGCCACAGATAAAGACACCATAGATAGCAAATGATGTATAACCTGTGCCCAAGGTCCAATATAGAAACCGCTTTTTAGGATTTGAAGGAAAAAAATCAATTTGACTATTTGGTGAAAAAAAATTAAATTGTTCCCTTAAAACATACGTATTCATTACCACCCAATGTTGGATAGAACCATAAGATCATTGCCAAGTCAGAAATGAAGTAGCCAAAGGATATCTGGAATCAGTTCAAATAATGTGTAAAACTAATGCATACAACCTTCTTAATGCATGAACTTACATTTAAGGAAAAAATTGTGGAAGCATTGTGAAACTTTCAAAATCCACCATAATTTACCTTTAAGATTCCAAAAATTACTAGACTACCTTGTTATTATAATATATTTGCCCCCAACATCTTGTGATATTTACCAGGACACCCAACTACAGTGGAAACATTTACTGCTGAGGCATATTCTTGGAACTTTAAAATTATTTATGGGTATTGTGGTAAATATCCAAATTTTAATAAGGGCAAAGGGGTTATTCCAATAAATTTTGTAATATTTGGGATATTGTGGTTTAAATTCTAATGAAGAATAACAGTCTTACCCCTAAAACCATTTGCGATGATGTTGAGTTACGAAAGCTCACAGGACCATATGGGGCTTCGTCTTTGAAAAGTTCGCTGAAAAAGAGAAAATATATTGCAGCTGCAGAAATCATTATAGCATGCGCTGTAGAGAATCCCCTGCAGAGCATTTGGCAGATCATTTTACAATCTAACATTTATTTCCATGTGTGGCTGGTAACATGGGGAAATTTCCAAAAATGTTCTTAATTTTGGGCCTAATATGAAAAGTAGCCACAAAAGGTTTTGGAAATATAAATCTATACTCTTTGGTAAAAAAGGATGGGCATTAAACAACTTAATAGAGAGAACAGAGACCAGAAACAGTAATCCAGGTATTATCCAATTTTCCAGTCCATCTAAATATAAAAAATCAATCTTCTGTGATTTTCCGTAAGATGCAATTCGAAGTATTTATGAAGTACATCAACCAGTAATATGCCTCTATACTAATACTGCGCATACATTAACAAGGAAGGCCCCTTTCGAGATAATCGCGAGAGAGAGAGAGAGAGAGAGAGAGAGAGAGAGAGAGAGAGAGAGAGAGAGAGAGAGAGAGAGAGAGAGAGAGAGAGAGAGAGAGAGAGAGAGAGAAGAGAGTTTCATTCATTTTTCATACAAAGGATGTTTTCGGCAGACATCAATAATACCGTGCATATATCAAGCAGCAAAGCTACTTTGAGATATAAAGAGAAGAAAGTCTCTCTCATTTTCCATACAAAGAATGTTTTAGGCAGAAAAGTATAAAAAAGATGCTGCACAAGCATATACAAGGTTAACTTTACACTTAAAAAGAAACTAAACGAAAGAATGCAGTAGATTCTCAGCATTATGAGCTTCTTTGGGTACTCGTGCTCTTTGAATATCCAAGCCTAAGGAAAACAAAAGGCAAGGAAGATTTATTTTCAGAAGACACATGATGTAGCTATACTAGTTAAGATTACTTGGATACAAAATATATTCTATATGGCCTTCGTATGCCCTTTATGGTTGATGCACCAGAGGTTATGCTATTTTGAAGAACAAAATGAAGTTATAGAATCGGATGAAATTCTTGATTTGGAACAGATTTTGGCACATGAAGAAAGAAAAGTAAATTGGTGAATATACTAGATATTTACCGATTTCAATTCAATGGATGCAAAGAGGATGGAGTTAGAGCCCTTTCAATTAGCACCAAACGTCACTAAAGTAAGCTTAGTAAAGTTAACTTCATGAGCATTCGGCTATTCGGTTTTGTCCATACAATGCTATTGAGGTTGGTATTGTTTAGCTTTAGTTAAGAACACTTTGCAGACTTCTTTAAATACATGTCAGCCATCCTCATTATCGTCCAGTTCTCCAAAAACATGCAAATACTTTAGCTCAAACTAGAGATATGTTTTTGTCGATTTGTGCTTGATAACAATTCATGTAAAGAGATGAGTTAAACACTATAGTCCAATGCCATCCATTCACATGTATCGTAGATATACAATTGAGAGGTCACTTGCATCGTTTCATGAGGAAGGATATGTCACCCTGAGGTGTTATGATAGTTCTTTTATGACATTCTTTGATTAATTCCGTTTTTATTACTTGCCCCAACAAGAAGACATTGCATCATAGCTAGTGTCAAACAGTGGAGGGCCAATGGTCTCTAGAGCAGAGGAGCAAACTTGGAAGATTGGGGATCAAACATGTAGTTAGTCTAGTTAGGATTGGGTTCAATGTGTGCACCTAATAAAAACGCCTGATGCCTTCTGAGGTGACATTTAGTTAGGCCCTATGTAAAGTCCTTTAAAGGTTATACATGAGTGGTTGGGTTAAGATATGTTTTTGATAATGTGCCAATAGATGGCATGAGCAAGATTTGCCTTATTCAAACAAACTTCTTCTGATATGGAACTAGAAATTAACAAGCTTTATAATTGAAAGACATGTTAGGACCTAGATCCATGAGCTTTATAATTTTCTTTCTTTCTTTTCAATCATGCTCGGTGGAGAGTATCTTAGAGGCTTACATGTGGGTTACGGTGGCTTAAATAGGCTTACATGTGGGTTATAGGTTTTGGGCTCTACAATATTGTATCTTCTTTTATTGACCATCAAGAAAATAAAATACCAAAAGAGGCATCAATCTTTGGGGGTCAATAGGGTGTCAACTTCCTTTATTCAAGACCAGTCTAGCTTTTTGGATGTGACACTAAGTTGTATGTGTTTATCAATGATATAAGACTTCTCCAGTGCTCAAATCTTTGGATGTTCCATTGACCAGACTCACTTGCCATCAGACTTCTATACCTACATATACCCCTATCACATGATTTTCAATGGAACTCTTTTATTATAGAATATCCTTCAAAGGAAAGCTCAACTTGCAATCCACATACCACGATTTCTAGTCTGTCTCTGTCGTATCTAATATATTTCTCTCTATAGAAGTTTAAAATCCAAAATTAGACATTTGAGTTGTTATAAGTTCTATTTGTATTACATACGTAATATATACAACATATGTATGTATGCCTCCATGTATAAAGGGTGTGTCATACGTTGGAGTGTGTTTCCACTTCGTTTCCTAGGTTGGAGTGTTTTTCCTTCATGATCATTCCCTAATTTGAGGAGCAAACCTGATATGATAATTTTGAACCTTGACTAATTATGTTAAGAATGATTGAGATTCAAGGACAACACTAGTTGTAAGGAAAGTTGAATCAGAAAAAACTCTTGAATGATTGAAATATTCATCTTGTACAAAAACAGTCTTGAAAACCTGCCAAGCGTAATTCCTAAAATTTGGCTTTCATTAAGAGTGAAGAATGCATGGAAATGTTGGTTTCTCCTTCTCTTACTGGATTGTGAACAAATTGTGATGTAATTGTGTAAAGTACTGTGAATCAAGTTAGTGAAGTTACATTTTTTACGTATTACAAAGATATGAGAATTTAGGTAGTACAAAATTTTGGTCTTGGCTAAACCTTAAACAAGTTTTGGATAATAAGACCCCTTTCTGACTAGAATATTTGGCACATTTCCAAGACAGTTTACATGAATATTGAAGATGCTTTTCTACCATAGCATGGTGTCTAAGCAATTATCAGCCAATGAATTCATGGAAGCTGTGCAAAAGGATCCACAAACCAATGCCAAAAGAAGCCTAGACATGAAAGAGTATCAGGAACTCAGGATAACGAAGTAATCAAAGCACGAGGGAAGAAAAGAAACAAGAAAAGAGGGTATTAAATGGTCCGAGGAAGAATAATACATTGGATCAAGAATTTGGACTTCGACAAGTTGAGACAGCCTGGTGGATGCCAAAGCAAGCCTTGCTAAATGCTTAGTACCTCAGCTACAGAGTGCAAAAAGATGAAAAGAAAGAAGATAAAAAAAGTGAAGCAAGCACAACAGGGATTTGGTTCGACAAAGAGAAACCAGCTGAATCAATAATTCAAATTTTTACAAGCTTGGATGGTCCAGTTGATGCCACAATGAGCAAATAGGTCTTGTATCAAAATTACGGCTTCAAATTAAGTTCTTGCATTGGGTTTTGTCTTGTAATCATTCCTTATGAGATATATTTGTGTTATTTTTGAGTTCTCTTATACACACAACACCTCCATCACTTTCATGATAATGTAGTAAGGGAGAATATGCCTCAGAAAGGCGGATATCCCACATACATGGATACATATATATATATGGAAATATCACATGAATATGACTGACCTGTTGTCCCATTCGATCTTTTCAGTTTTTGAGAGCTTGATATACTGCGGAAAAAGGGGGCTGACAACTCTCATTGCCTTGTAAATCTATAATCCAAGAAGAAGCACGGAATATTAAGGAAATCAAGAGAGAACTAAGCAGAATGTAAGAAAAGAAAAGAAAAGAAACCAAACAACACGTTTAAGGAAAGCAATAGAATTTATTTATTTTTAAAGTAAGCAGAGAATGGAGGGGAATAATAATTGAAATACAAATTAGGATACATAAAAAGAATAGACCAATCGGATATACTGCTAAAAATATCAAAGAAGAAAGGTGTTTTTGCTTCTTCTTTTTTCCACTTACAGTTCTACAAGCAAGGATGCCAAGAAGAGCAGAACAGAACCAGAGCATGGGCTGAGCCCATGGAAGTTCTTCAACGAAGGAGATGAAAAGAGCCTGCAAGGTCATTCTTACGGAAAACCCTAATCTATCTAATCTTTGTTGTTGTTTTTTTTTATCTCTCTTTCTGGTGGTATCTCTTGCTCAGTCTTTCTCCTTCTAAAAAAAAAAAAGTGCTATGGGGGAGACAGATGATTGATTATAAGCTTTAATTCCAAAACTAGCTCTATAGTTTTTTAGAATAAACATGAAGGCATATAATATGTATATGTGATAGTTTTGTTGGTGTATGTCACATGGCCCTGGCCCTCCTGTTGGAACCATCTTTTGTTGTGATATATAAATAAATAAATTATATATATATATATATATATACACACACACACACATAGATAGATAGATAGGGTGGGGGCTCGAAAGGGCCCCAGGTCGTCAACTCACACACTCGTTGTTTCGTCCGTTTCACACTGGCCGGTAGGTCGCCCCCATCACAGCAATCAAAATATCTGTATCGAGCCTGTTCTTGTTGGTCCGTTGGGAGCTCCGCGTGTGCTGATTGTTCGGCCCTTTGTGATTAGCTTTTGAAAAAAAACCATGCACTCTCGATCTTCGCTCCTGTACCACTTTATGAATAAGTCGATACTTTAAAAAACAAATATCATCTGCCTCAAAGAGTGACGATTTGTGCTTTTGCATGCTTGCTTGTTTTTGCGGCTCATGTGCATGCTAATACAATACGTTTCTTGTTGTTTTGGTTAGAGATTATGTTGTGTACTACTTTGCCTAAATATAGTCATTGATTTGTTATGCGTAGTGGAAAGTAGAAATAACAAATCTCTTGAAGACATTGCCTCAATTAGTTTTTTTATGGGGTTTTCATGGCTTGTTCTATTCTTTGTGCTCAAACTTTGATGTCACGCTAAAGCATTGGATGTGAAAACAAAGAAAGTGGGACTAAAAAACATCCTTCCCACATTGATGTGGTGGCATGTATATATAAAGCACATAATTCGTGAACCTTTTTCAGTTTCTTGTATGCGGCGTTGGTAGTTCAACATTATGATGGATAGTTGAGATTGAGTACCCACATGAAAATCCATTGGACCCATGCCAAGAGATTTGACACTAAACAAACAATGAGGAAGAGTGTATAATCTAGGACAAGCATGAAACCTTTTTAGGTAGCGAACATGGTGTGCGTTTATTTCGTGAGAATGCTCGTATTACTTTTATAAACATAATTCATCTTGTAAAGAGCATTTTCAACAATGCTAGGATCGCCAATTTCCCTATTAACTACATGTGACTATTCTCCTTCTTTGACCATTCAAATGATGTGACTTTTCAAATATTTAGATATTAACTTTGTAGGATTACCGTGATTAGGGACTAATTAGGATTCCACGATAATATTTGCTCGCATATATTAACATCTGATAGTATACATTGTGATCAATTACATTTATTTTATTAGTGAGTGACATTGATGCACATCCAAAGTTGTAGTTTGTGGCAACATCAACATGGACACTATTTCATGTCATCTGAGATTTTTTCAAAAGTCACGTAGAGTCATAACAATCATGAAAGTGGAACCATGGGTTTTACCCTTGTTTCCAACTTATTGTTGACACCACATACATGCATACAGATAGTGTCTTGTAGTTTTTGGATGATCACTTATCCTAAACTACAAGATACATCCTTACATTGTTCAATGACCATGTATTTGCCAAACAACTAGCAATGCAACCTTGACTATTGTTCGCATTGGACAAATTCTTTGCCTTTCTGTCTCGTTCTACAAATCGAGGAGTATGTTAGGAGGTAAGAAACACGAGGACTCTCTCATTTTTGGAGTTTTGTGAAAACATAGGGTTATGTTTTTCATCGAACGTCCATAAATTGTACTGAATTGTAAAAAATGTAGTTTACCAAGAACTTCAACATCTAGGAGTAGTTCGAAGAACAAGGAGGGGGTGTTTTAGGAGATCGAGAATGAAAAGGGTATCCATGGGGTTTTGTGAAAATTGAGGAGGTTTGCTCTCTTCAAATGTCCCCTAAAGAAATACATAGCAAAAGGTGGGAATTGACTAACAAAAAGAGTGAGCAAAAGGCAGGTCAGGTGCCTTCTTCTTCTTCTTCTTCTTCTTCTTTTTGCTTCTCAAGAAACATCGAAGGAAGAGGGGTATATTTAGAGAATCTGAAACGTTACGGGTGTTTTCTTTCGAGATGCTTTGAGAATTGTTGGTTTGGGAGGGGGAACTCCATCCATTGATTAACACATCCAGACCCCCCCTCCCCCCCACCTCTTAAAAAAAAAAAACAAAAGAAGAAGGCTTCACATTCTTTTATTATTATTATTATCGTAATTAGCTAACTTTCTTACCTCTTCTCTATTACAATGTATATATATATATATCTTATTTCACTAGATGCCATTGTGGAATAGGGGGTTGAACCCATGACCACTTGGTCTCCATTGGGCAACCTTACCAACTGAGCTACATCCATCTAGGCAGGCTTCGCGTTCTTCTACTTACTCTCAATTGCGTCTTCTTCTGCTTCTGTTTCTTCTTCGAGTTGAGTCTCGAGAAGAGAGGAGTGGTAGGATTGAGAGTTGGGGGGGGGGGGGGGGGTATATATGAAGAATTTGGGAAAACTGACACGAGGGGCATGTTTATAAATAAGTTAAATTGCAGGGTTATCTCTGGTAAAAATATCTACACATTTTACGTCTAAATACATTCTGAAGATAGAAGAAGAAGAAGAAAATGATGATGATGCCATACACTACTGTATACAGTACACACATTTTCCTTTTCACCTGGCTTTCTTCTCTGCACACAGTTTGCTACGTTTGCAGGCTCCAGCCATGAATTCTCAGGTCCTAATCGCCCTCTCTCTGTCCCTGATCGGAGGTCTCAGTACATCTGCAGGTTGCAAGCAAACAAACAAACTAACAAATGAACGAATAAACAAACAAACAAGCATTAAATATATAAATATGTTGTTGTCTTTCTTTCTTTCATCTCTGATAGAAAATTGCATTTTCTCATCGTCTTTTGTGCAGGTGCTCTTCTTGTTGTCTTGCGGCCCTCTCCAAATCTTAGCAAGCTAGGACTTTTGCAGGTGTTAGTTACTATTGCTGCTGTTTTCTTATTATAATCATAGAAATTATGCAAACTCTCCAATTAAATTTTTAGCTATTTCCCCAAATTCCGTCTACCCGCCTACCCCCAAGAATTATATGTGCTGTTTGAGAAAAAATTCTAGTTCATATGTTGACATTTATACAACGCATGCTCAATTCATCCCCCTTTCCTGGCTTTATAGCAACCTAAATTCTATTCTTTGTGGATGCGATGTTCTCTTTTTCGTTATTTATTCTTTGCAAAGAAACAATGCGTACAGGCATATTCATAGATGGTATGTGTGGTATATGCTAATAACTAGAATCAAAAGGAGCATTGAATGTAGAGTAGCTTACGTTGTCCTCGGCACATCTGGCTGAAAGTAGATATTCCATTATGCAACTTTGCGTCCCGGTTGCCATTGGTATTCGTGTAGATGGATAGTGTGACATGATACTATCTTTTATTAAAGGAAACGGACATTGCTCAACTACAATTGTCACTCATAGTGGGAGCATTGGCCATTAATCATGCACAATCAGCCATAATTGGATGTCAGGTACAAAACCTCCTGTTAGTTGCTGTATATAGGAACCATTTCTCAATAGATATGACCATTTGGTAACAATTCATGGACTGGGCGCCAAAGTCATCACCATGGCAATCTTGGTCTAATTGTTATGGATGAATCAAGAGTAATTCATATCTCACAAGTATGTTACCATTTCAAGAGGTTGAAAATGGCTTGCCATGCACAATCGTTTTACAGCACGTTTTGTATAATGGCAGGGATGAATAAAGATATTTCAGGAGGTTAAATCTGAAGTAGGGTAGAAGTTAATTGAGATAAACTTTGCAACCCAGATTGGATTAAAGTCTTCCTATTGCTAGGGTGATAGAAATTATTTTGAAGAAATGAGCTTGGAAATAAAAATTGTTGATAAATAGCCAAGGATTGTAGATAAAGACGAACCTCAATTGGGGGAGTATATTAACAATTGAATGGGCTTTGAATTCAGAAATAACGAATTTGATTAATTGGTAAAGATTTAAAGGTCATACCTCATTCTAGCTCTACGCATTGGCTTAAAAGTCTGCTGCCTGCCTATAGGTCCCTCCTCCTCTCCACAATAGGCATAAGAATAGGAGTTAGATGTGGCAAAATAAACAATAGCAAAAAGTCAGATTAGTATATGGAGTGCTTGGCTTTTGCACTGTTCATTTGTCTAAAAGATCCAAGAATAAGAACTCCAAACTGATTCCTATGGTTCAGTGACCATTAACATAATTATTATTAAAGGTTCAATGATCATTAAAATTCCATTATTCAAAGCATACACTGAGGTTTGTTATGTAGATGCATACACACACGCATGTAAATATGTATGTTATTTGCGATTGCAACTAATTCCATGCCATTCATAGGGTTTTGCAGGTGGGCTGATGCTTTGCATTTCATTTATGGATCTTGCCCACAATGCAATAAATGCAGTCGGTTTTTACAAGGCTAACCTTTGGGTGAGCTTGTGAAAATTTTGCAAAATATTAATTCCACTGACTGCAATAGAAAGTTTGACATTGAAATGCTGCAGTTTTTTGGAGGTGTTATTGCCTTTGCCATAATTGTCACCTTCATTCCAGAACCAAATGTTGTGCCCAGTGTTACCTCCAAACAGGCTCAGGTGGCTATTTGACAATGACTAAACCTATTGATATAATAAAGAAGCTTGTTTATAATACAATCACATTATAATCTTGCTCGCAGGAAAAGAAGGATGATGACTTTTCTTCTAAAACAGATTTAACGAAAAAGAGAAGGAAAGAAGTGCTTTTTAGTGGAATTATTACAGCCATTGGTAGAATGATACTCAATATCTTTCCATTTTTTCCTTGAAGCATTGTATTGTCTTTTTGCATAATTCAGGCTTCGATCATAAATTTGGGTTTTACAGCAGGGAACTTGGTGAAACTCTTTATAAAGTAGCTCACATTCTAGCTTGCGCACAGAGTCGGGGAGACCATTTGCAAAATATAGGCTTTGTAAAGGCACTGATGGCATACTGTGATCGGTTGGAGACTTTGAGTTAATCCAAAGTCATTGCTTTAATTTCTGTCACTGTTACCTTGAACAATAGAAACGAAATCCTTGAGCAGATCATTAGAGGGATATTATACTTATTAATGGTTCATCGGATGTAAGAAGTGCTCAAAGAGCTGCCATTCAATGTCCTGATGTGTGAACTAGTTTCATAGCAACCTCGAGCTATATTGACTGTCCTTCAAAAACGTTCTGAGCTATTTGTGCACTTTATTGTCAATAACATATCATTTGTAAAACTAATTAAGGTTCATAAAGAACCTAAAATGGTTCCTAATCTATCTTCTTTGAAAGTCCCAACAAATAATTTGTGGAATGATGTCTTTTCAAATGCACTGATAATTCAATATAAACCTGGGATATTTTCTGAACATTCTAAGTTGTGCTTTTATTTCTAAATTCATGAAGAGACCCATTGAAAAACATTGTTTTAATGGAAAGTTTTGTGGAATATAGGTAGTTCTGCTGGTAGAAACATACAAAAAGAAATGAGATGACGTGCTGACCAATTTTTATTATCTATATCAATTGTAGTATGTTTAGTCTGCTGACTGTGCTCATTAATGTTGGTTATGTTTAAATGATTTCTAAATTAATATACACCTAGACTTGTAAGTGTAATTAGGTTTTAAGGAAATGCATTGTGTGATAGCATGCCAATTTCTCATTTATGCATTTAATCAATGCTTTTCCATGTCAGGTATCAGTCTACATAATTTTCCAGAGGGCATAGCTGTCTTCCTTGGGTCGTTAAAGGTAACTTTCATATTTCAAGTCTCTTGATTAATGTTATCTTTTCCTGAACATTGCGTTTCTGCAGGGTTTACATGTGGGAATCAACTTGGCATTGGCAATAGCACTTCATAATATTCCAGAGGTACAATTGTGTATGGATGCATGTGTGGAGAGAGAGAGACGAAGAAAGTTAAATTATTGTGCACTGACAAATCAAGTACAGTCATATCCCTTATACTCCATTTTCAGGCCAGTACTGCAAAATCATAAAATAGCGACTAATTATAACCAGGGGAAAGCCATAAAGAACATCATAAAACTTTGGGTTTAGGGAATTCTTCAATTGTTTGGAGGAAAACCCTCTAGCAAGTCCCTCTGAACATGATGTATAGTAGAGAGTTGGGAAGTGAGGGCATCGAGGGGTGTGATTGGATCTAGATTGTAGAGTCCACGTTGGTCATATTGACTATAAGTTTCTCTTAGTTCCAGGTAAATGGGATGATTGTGTGTAGGACAAGGTTGTTGATGATGGAGAAGGTAGTTGTGATGGCGTGTTGAGCGCAATGGTTATGGAAAGAGAAGTGTAATCAGCCTGATTGTGTGGGTATGATGGTGAATGCTTTGGTGGTTTGGTTGGCTTCCTTTGTCCGGAGGATATAATCAACTGTTCTCCCACCGCTTCCTAGTGTGAAACATGTAATGCCACTAGAATCTGGTCATGAGTTCATGCAGTTGTCGATAAGTAGGTTGTATTGAGACCCAAGCTCTAATAGATGTTTTCCATATCCCATCATGTCTGGTTCTGAGTCGGCTGTGTTCCTGCATGTTCCAGAGTCCTCCAAAATTACAGGTATCGCGTTGTATATTTGCATTTTGATGTTGAATTCTCGATGAGGAATACTTCACCTAGCCTTGAGTACTGCATAATGCTCCCCAACAAGACATTGTAGGGTGATTCAATTTCTTTGTGTCTATCAGCTCCTTGATTGTCATCGTTTACTTCTCCATATTTTGATCCCTTGGGAGGGAAGTAATATAACACAATAAATAAGACTGGTGTCTCTGAGAGCTCGAGTCAGATCCACATGTATCTATCTGGTCTCTGCATCCCTTTCCACTACCTGCGTGCATGGATGTAAGGCTCGTTGGAAGAGACTTGTGATCCTGCCTGACCCTTGTGCTGTACTTTGTGTAATGATATGTCTGTCTGCATACTCCCATTGGAAATCCTCAACTTAGGGTAGACTTCTCTCTGGTCTTTGTTGTATCTTCTTCAAATGTACTCTGTACCGACTTTGATGTTGTCAAGTTTAGGCTGCACTATGTAGGATAGAGGAAACTGGGAGAAGACCTTAAATAAAAAGGAAACAAAAAATTAGCCCTCACATATAGAGTAATATCAGTAATGCTCATTGAATTTTCAGTAGTATCAAAGTATGGCCTTGGTAAAAAAGTTTCCCATAAAGTATGTCTTGACTAAACTTAAACACTTAACGATGTTTGTTCCTCCTTGAATTCAAAGATCAATTAACAATCGCAATCAAATAGTAAGCATTCTATTCACAATAATTGTTCAGCATCCTATTTGGATTGTGAAGCAACTTATTTGGATGGGGTGTTTGGATAAAAATATTAATCAGAAATATGGTATTCAAAAGATTATCCTTATTAGATTGCCTGTTTCAATCACAATAATATTAATCATAAAGAAAAAGAAAACAATCAAATCATTGGCAGTATTATTGTATAAACGTGAGCAATTGACACCCATGGTTTATTGAAAGAAGGGTACCATCACTCATTAATTTCAACTTCTGCCACATTTTCTATCATATGCAACACAGGGTATTGCTGTAGCTTTGCCTGTCTACTATGCCACAGAAAGGTATAATCAGTAACTGTTTTGGAACATTCATACAAAGCAAAACCAAAAATAAGATTATTGATCATTTCCTTTTCCAGCAAGTGGCAAGCGTTCAAATATGCCTCTCTATCAGGTTTCGCAGAACCAGTTGGGGTGATACTAGTAGGTAAAGAAATAAGTTAAGGGTACCTATAACTATAAAATATAAAATATATTAGATGATAACACAATTATTGGTATATCAGTAAAGGATTTGTGTTTCAATTGTAAGATTGTGGTCGCAAGTCTTGTACAATTGAGTTTGATACAGTGTTCATGATAATAATTATTCACAATGGGTTTAATTTAGGATGGGCTTAAAAATAATTTGGGTTCACAACATTTACATTACCATTTTTTCCACACAACAGGAATGAAAAGTGTAGCATTGCCCTTCAAAAGGCAATGCTAGAAAATGAAGCTTAATAGTCAAAGAAATGTAGTTATCCATTAAAGAAATTAAGTTAAGCAGTGCTGGAATTTATGTTGTAACCTTTTCTGAGATCGAAATTGATGCAGAGATCTTGTTAATTCTTTGATAGCTTACTTGTTTCCAAGCAGCATAAGTACTGAGATCTTGGAAGGACTCCTAGGTGCAGGTGTGTGGGCATTCTGCTAATCTTAATCATGGGTTTGAAATTGGATTACTTTCATAACACAAATAATTTATATCCTTTCCTTTTTTGGTAGTTGGGGGAGTTATGGCTTTCTTAACTCTCCATGAAATGCTTCCATTAGCATTTGAATATGCCGGCCATCGTAAAGCTGTTGCTGCTGTCTTTGTTGGCATGGCTGTAATGTCTACCAGGTTAGTTTCATATCTCAGAGTGAACTGTTTTCTACACTATGTCATAAACATCATATTTTTGGTTCATTGGTTCATTCTTGATAGACTTTTACTTTTGCTTTTATTTTGAACTTTTTACTATGCTGCAAAGACACGCCCTACCAGTGCTACAATAGAGCATTGGGCTTTACATGGATTGGAGATACTTATTTTATTTATTCTCTTGCACTTGCATCAATTTTAAAGATCATCTTTAATTTTTTAAGTTGAAGCTCTTTTAATGAGATTACCTGTCAAAATAAGTTCAACAAATTTTAGATTTAATGTGTTCAATTTATGTTCTCATTCATCCTAACAAATAGTTTTCCTTCCACAGCCTCCATATCTTGCAAATGACAATTCCAGAGGATGTAAGTATTTAAAGTTGATTGGTCAGACTCTCAATGCGACAATTTTGTAGCTTCCATAGTGTATGTGAGTACACTTAGCTTGTATTATATACAGACATTGGTTCCAAATGTACGCTCAGTGGATGGTCCTAAAATATTTGATGTGCACATGAAGAAAGATTAAAGCTTGAAAAGTCTTATTGACTGGATGTATCAAACCTTATGTGACATTGCAAGTGCATCCCAACTAAAGTTTAGTGCATGTCTCTTGTAGATTAATAAAATAGCCCTAAGCACAAGAGGGGTTTAGCACGCCATTCTAGACCTCAATTAATCTGATGTTAATGCATTAAATACTTTATGCCATTTGATTTTAGGTGATGGTGATAATTCTTTATTTTGCTATATGGTTACTTTACAATATACATTAACTGAATGGATAGGTCGATTTGATTAGTGTTTATATGAAAACCAAGGTAACATTGTTGGGATATATTCTAATGCACTCGTGATTCATACAAATATCTCACTGCGAGACTAAGATATTACATTGTGAAGATATACCAACAAAGAAGGTTGGAATGAGCCTCGTGTATCAATTGAGGGGATAGCAACTTACATGGAAGTTCAAGCTTCTCAAATTTGCACTAGCCTTGATAGTTCAAGCTTTTTAAATTTGCACTAGGGTTAATATGCCACATATATCATTTGAAACCATAACAACGGGCATGGAAAGTTAAGCCTCTTAAATTTGTAAATAGGGTAAGAAAGGGAAAACAAGCTGCAAGGAGATTCATACTTACAAGAGTTATCAATTATGTGGATTGGTACTCTTTTGGTTCTGTGTTAGTGTTGACATCTATGTTTTTCCTTTGTGGATACAGATTTTAGATCCTACATAAAATGCAAGAACACACCACCAATACACATCATTCATATAAATGAACCATTTACATTAGCACTCCATCCATGAAAACTTTGGCTTTGTGATGGTAGTATTAGATATATTTAAAGTTGAAGCTAATTGCGTAATCCATTTGTGTGTTGTGGAGGATATGGGATAGTAAAATTCAGGAACTTGCAATTTATGAAGGTGTCATTTATTAGATACTTGATATTATGTCTAGGAAAATGGGCTATTAGATCCTTGCTTATAGATTTACTAAGTTATAAAGATGACCATCAACCATATGTTCTTAATATGGAAATTTTCTCGACAATAAGAGAAATAATTTTGATGGTCAAATTGTTGAGGGCAAATGATGCATGTCATCGGAGGATGCATTAATACATTGATCATGTGCTAAAATATTGTGATATAGAATGTAGACAAAGTTTCAACATGTTTAGCATCAATCAATCTTCGTCCTACATATAGCTCCTCTTTAAGTTCTTGAAATAAGCATCAGGGTCTCATGCCTTAGAGATGCTTTTATAATCGTAAGGTCATGATGTTCAAAAAGCCCATTAGAACTAAACATTTCAAAAATGTTAGATTAAATTAAGAGTGTATATGCCCTAGTTTTAATGGTATTGGATATATGTGCTCATAAACTATAGATTTCCAATAATGAGGCGATGCTAATCAATCTTCCAAAGAAAAGGCTTGACCAAATGTTCCTCATTCTTTGATATGCTTGAAATAATCGTATCTATTTACAAGCCCCCTATCCTTATGTCCTGGTACTCACGATTTCATTCATCGTTCATGAGAGGTGTACAATATCAAAAGGGTGGCAAACTCTTGACATCAAGGCCATTGTTGCGGAACCACGTACTTCATCATGTGTGAATGGTATGGTCCATCCTTTTAGCATGTCTCGTTGTTGCTGGTGGCTTTCCATGGTTCAAATTTTCGTACGGGTGAATTCTTTGCGGAAACTAGGGAAAGACGAAGAGGTAAGTTGAGGGGCATTGTGATGGACCCAGACCCAAGACTATGTATTTATTATAAATACATACATTGTGTATGTGTATATATCTATCTATCTATCTATCTATCTATATAGATACTATAGATAGATAGATAGATATAGCCAGGAATTTAGTGAGGAATTTAGTTTGGAGGATGAAGGGCTACATTCGTAAATTGTAAGTAAAATGAGGGACAGTATCGGATAATCTCTCTCTCTCTCTCTCTCTCTCTCTCTCTCTCTCTGTGGCAAGAAACAAACATTTCAGCCTACCAAGATTCTCTCTCTCTCTCTGCAGCACGAGGTTCTCTTTCAAGGTCAGTGATCATCAATTCTAATCTCACATGCTTGTGATTCTTCACATACATTTGTATATTTGAATTGGCAGAAAAAACGATCACCAAGCTTATATTTCGCCACATGAATATTTTTTCTTTTTGCTTCCAGGTAATTCCTTTTTGTTTTTTCTCCTTCATCTTTGCTGCTAAATCATGGGAGCGATCACGGAAGCGATGTTGAAGCGACGTTCAGAACATAACGATGGGATACTGCATGATTTGGAGGTGTGAAAGAGAGAGATTCAGAGATTGCATTGATATGTGTTTAGAAAAAAAAAGGAGAAAAAAGCAGGGGAAAAAACATTTAAAACGTACTAGCATCCTCTAAGCCCTGAAGTATACATTTGGGACAAATATACTTCCAACATCCAATACATTCCACATTTGGCCACGAAAAGAAGCTAGAAGAGTGTTAGTTTGGGCATCATACTGGACATTGCATTTGAGCACAAAAAGAAGTTCGAAAGTGTTAATTTTGTTTATCCTTTACCTTTGGGCTCAAAAGGAAGCTAGATAGAGTTAGTTTTATTTGTCCATTACCTTTAGGCACTAACAGGAGCTAGAAAGTGGTCGGTTTATTTTTCCATTACTTTTGGGCACAAACAGAAGCTAGAAAGTGTTGATCTTGCTTATACAACTGGACATGCACAACAAAGCTATAAAAGAATTAACTTGTTGGCGTGAGCAGGAACTTGTTTTGCAAGAGGAGAGTCTGGAAAGGATTGATAAGATACTTGGCATTTTGTGTCCACACTTGAAATTCTTATATATGCCAAACAACCTCATAGCACGTATTGGTAATTCCTCAACTTACATTTTCTGCCTTCAAGATTGAGATGTATAGTTTTTAATGTTTTATATATATATTTTTTCTTAAACCATTATCTTTCCAAGTGGTATTGTCTTCCCTAAAATGTGTGCATTTTGCAGTGGTTGCCTATGCTTCATATCTAGAATCTTACATAGACTAGGTTGGCCTATCCAAATATTGGTCAAATGTATCTATGAAATTTGGTATGACATTGAAAGGAAAATATTGATGCATTTGTTTGTTTTATAACTTTTTGTAGAAAATCTACACCGATTGAAAGAGCTAAAGTATTTGAACTTGGCACTCAACAACATTACGAAGGTATATAAATCGGCTAAGAATTCCAATTCTAGGTGAATCTTTGTGTGTTTACAAGCTTTAGATGTCTCTGTTGTGGAGATTTAAAATGAATTGGAGTCAAATGGTTCCGTATATTTTGTTAAAATATTTTAATCTTTGCATGTTTATAAGCTTTGGATACATCATTATCATAGGTTTCTGGATGATTTCAAGTTTATGATCTGATTTTGTTTGTCAAAGGTTTTCAGATAGAGGGATTGGAGCAATGTGAATCGCTTGAAAAGCTAGACTTGACCTTGAATTTTGTTGATCAAAGCCAATTTGTTTCTGTTTCAAAACTTTCTTGCAATGTGCACTTACGAGAATTGTAAGTGGTTATCATAGTTTTGTTATTATATTCGGCATTCTATAACACCATTTTACAAATGTTTGAGCTTATACCTCTATAACACCCCAAAGGCTATATTTTCTTTGCAAATGTCAAGTGTTGTACATGCTGATAGAGAAAATGTGTGATGAAGGTGAACATTTTAAAGTAGAAAATTCTGCTTATCAGTCCCATAAACACCAATATTTGTGCTTGTCAATATCTTCTTGTGCAATGATTTGGTGATGTGCTTTTGAATTTTCTTTCTTTCATTGTGTTGGAAGTGTGTGTCAGGCAGATTATCCATCTTATATTTTAAAATTTTCTTCTTCTAGTTTTAATTTTTCACTCTACCAACTGTGGGGTTGAGTGTCAATGTTCTTTAGGTGGGTATTATATATGCAGCTGTCATCCGTCTCTCGTCTCCTTGATGAGATGTTTGTTGAATATGTGGTATATTTCTACTAGGAGAGTTGAATTATAGATGTCCTTCCATCTGACATAAATTCAACACCAGTCAGTTCTTTGGAATCATCTCATACATGAGTTTAAGGGTTACCAACAAGTAAACCAGCTCATATTGATAGAGCTCCAATGAGTGTAGAATGAGATATTCTTTTGATCCCTGGACTCTGACAAGACATTTGAACATAAACAACTGCAACTTAAACATTCTTCATGGAGTGTTTCTAGTATCTATATAGAGGTTCTTTATGATACTCTGCATCCATACAAAAAACAGGATTATAGTAATGTGGTTTTGGGCGTGCATTTCTTAGTTGGAGTGATCTCTATGCTCGTGTTTGATTATATTTTATTGGTAATTTCGGCATCAGATTGAGTAATTTACACTGTAGAGTCTCATACATGCACCACAATGAGGTTATCTTGGTTCGTCAGGGTAACTTACAATCGTCCACTTTTCTCAACAAACTTCCAGCAGCTCCTTGGAGTGCAAACATCCTTATGTACCGAGCCCTAGAATCATGGTTACTGAAGATAGTTTAGAGTCTTCTGCTGTTGATGTTTATGTTTCACAAAGAGTATCCATATTTTGCTTGACATTTACATATGTACACATTGCCCTCTGACTTTGGTTTTTATAATTCTTGGAGATTTTTGAGATATATGTTATTTATTTGTCTCAAAGCTTTACCACACTAACACCTTGGATAAGCAAAAAGCAACCAATTCGAATTTCAAGTTAGATACTTTTATATCATTTCCTCTTTTGCTTTTGAAGATTTTTAATAGGGAATCCGTGCCAAGATGTACCTGGATATCGACTTTTTGTCATTGCGACACTCACTCAATTGAAGGTGATTATTGCGAACTATAATATATTTTTATTTATCATATATTTCGGTTATTTTAATCCTTACATGTGCATAACGATGCATTTAATTAATTAAATTATCTCTTTGAAAATGGGGGAAAGGAGTGAATGCAGACAACATGTGCCCTTTTTGTATGAATCTAGTAGAGATTGCTAAGCATTGTTTGTGGAGTTGTGACTCTGCGATGGAAATATGGAAAAGAATCGCAAAACTGTTGATACCAGTATATCCCGAGCGGTGTATACATGGGGGGCGGTATTATGGGTGGTGGTACAAGATAAACCAATGGTATATGAACAAGAAGATGTTGCAAACGTTCTTGGACATGGTCTGATGCAAAAAACATTTATACCTCTAAATCCACAAATAGAGACTGATAAACCTGAAATATGACAATTGGTATATTTGGAAGGCTAGATGTTGGAAGGTATTCCAAAATGTGACTGAAAGACCTGTCCAGATAATTTCTGGGATTTGGACAGAGATTGTGCATAATCTCAAAGGTTCTTTGGATACAGGCAGAGCTAAAATGATTGGAGTTTCATGCCATATGGAACAAAGGAATATTATATAGACAGGTTTCTGATAAGGGTGGAGTCATCCTACTCTACACTGAAGTATTTATTTAAGTCGACAATTAGAACTTAGAGAGAGGCTCATTACCTAAATGCACATATTTTATGGATAGCCTTAGGCCATTTCTTAATACTAATGTAGTATCTTTTTTGGAAGAAACTTATCTCTTTGAATCCTCTTTAAGAGGGAATAGGGTCATTATGGTACATTGAAATGTCCAAATATAAGCATAGGTAATGGTATGTCCTTTTATAGAGTTCCATAGTGTGGCTTTCTACAAACTTCCCATACCTTTAATATGCTTATGAAGGTTCAGACATGCATCTGCCATACAGATATAAGAAGGATCTAATCATATCTCTAAATCAATGTCATGAGGATGTGCTAATATCAATATGGAACCATTTGAATCACACATCATGCTTTACTTGTTCTTCATATGGGCCCATCATTCTGTCTCCTTTTATATCATGTTCATCTTTGTTTCTTCCTCCTGTTTAGAGTTTCTTGTATGTTAACATTCTCTTTACCATCTCTTCTGTTCCAGTGAGCCAAGCTAGAATTGGAACCATTACTGCCACTTTCCTGTAAATAACGGGCTATAGTAAAGTCATTAACATGTACTCCAATCAAATTGATTTTGGAACCATGGAGACACAACATATATATGATCAAACACCATTATCTGAAATCAATAAAAGATTGGTGATTGCCAGCCTTGATTGAAGCACATGGATAAAGAAATTACATTCTCAATAGACATGTGGAAAGTTCTCTGATCATTTGTATTAGCATCTATATTTGAGACTTTCCTTTCCAAATGTATTTTCTGTGCACTCTTAATCAGTTTTCCAGCCTAAATATATTGTCTTCTCGATTTATTTTGTTTCTCCAAATTACATAGCTTCTTAGCAACTGATTCTTCCACAATAGATAGATTTATTATCATCCTGGGCAATCAAATATGACCTATGGAACTAAAAGACTTTCAAATCAATTGTGAAATTGATGTGTGATTCTCTATATTCAAGAATTGTATTACTGGACATTGCAATTGGGGGTTGTACATTGTGGCTGGGACAGGAAAAACATAATGCATAGCAAAATAGGGTAAATGAAAATGGTTGAAGATGAAGATGTAAAGAAGCAAAATAGGTTGAGTAAAGTGAAGTTGTTGCAAAGATAATTGCTTGGAAAGCATCTAATATAGAGATACATTCCATGGGGCATGAATGCCACTAACTGTTAAAGGAGACATTGGCATAATTTTAAACACTTGTTATACCTGCTCTTGTCATCTTGATTTGGTAAAATACTTCCTTTAGTTGATTATGCTTCAATATGAAACCCCTCTCCTCTCATTTTGTTAGTAAACTTTTCTGTCGACATAATTTTTTTAAAGAAATGGACATTTTTTTGATTGCATCATTCATGGGAATCTCTTAGCGGCTTGATGGCATTGAAATCAAACCTTCCGAAAGAATACGAGCAAAACAAGTATACTTCCTGATTCCTCTCACATTCAGAAAATAACTGCTTAAACAATCTATGATTGCTTTTAGATTTAAAGTTCTAAGATTGTTGTTATTTTTAATTTTAGGAACTTGATGCGATTGTGATACAATTGAACACCAAGAATAATGTTATGAAGACTGAAACAACGTTGAACAAGACCACATCAGCAATGTTGGTAGTAGTAGTCTTTCAGCATTTGTTTTTAGTGGTGTTGTGTTCCTTTCAACATTTCTGATGAAATGTCAATTTACTATTTTATCTAGAAATGATAAAGGACAGATAATCAGAGAATATACTCCAGAAACTAGGCTTGCTGAACATGCTGAGTTGGAGGAGATGCGACGTGGAGAGAAAAAGCAAGAGGTCAGTGCTATTTCACACGTTGCAAGCTTGAATTTTCCCTTTATTTATGTTTTGTAGGTAAGGTAAGAACTAAATTGATTTATTTGTCAAAAATGTTAATTATTTTAGGAATTCCTTAAATATATCATTTTAGCAGTTCCTTGAACATATTTAACCTTGGATAACTTGCCCAACCTGAGAATAGCTATAATATCTTGAAGTTCTGTTTAATTTGGGTCTCAATCATTGGAATTTTTATAAGGATGCTCGATCCTATCCTAGATGATATAAAACTTAACCAACACATCTGCATTATTTTTTCCCATAAAATATTTATTGATTAAATTTTAATTATTTTAACTGTCAATTTGTTTTTCTTCACAGCAGTATTTATTTTCATTATTCTTCAGACCATTTTATTTAGTTATTTTGCTGTCTTGCCAATTATATTTATGGTCAGCAAGAACAGGAGTCCAAGAAAACATGTCGCAGGAATGGTTTTGACCCTCTACCAACTGAAGGAAGAATCTACCAAAAGAATGAAGGAGGGTATGCATGCATTATTGTACATATATTCTTTATGGAAAGACCCAAGATTTTCTTCCTAAGAAAACAAAGAAAATGAAGATGGCAATTTATGGAAATTTCCCAGAGTAATGTGTTTAGATTACGAATGCATTAAAGATTTAGTAATATGAGAGAGACGTCAGTTGTTTTATGTAAAATCTCTCATAGTTGATGGTTTACATAATTTAAGGTGGAACTTTCGGCTCATGGAAAGTGAGTGCAATACTAAAGTTATGCTCGATGTGCCTGTCGGGCGCTTTATGGATACATCATTAATTCAAATAGATATACAACCTACATTGGTGAGAATATTAGTGAAAGGAAAACTTTTGCAGCTCTTGCTTCCAGATGAGGTAACTTCTTGAGTCCAAAGGAAAAACATTTATGGGCTATTTATCTTGCCAAGATGACCAATTTCAAGGATTTAAAAAAGAATATTTCTGGCCATGATTATGATCTGGTTTCTAAAATGATTTGCCCAAACTGTAGAAAAAAAAATAAAAAAAAATACAACTAATATTTGACAAAGGCTGAAGGATTAGCCCAATTATTTTTATACTTGAACTGTCATATATCCAAAAATCTTCTTCTTCTCTCTCTCTCTCTCTCTCTCTCTCTCTCTCTCTCTCTCTCTCTCTCTCTATCGTAATTAGCTTACTCTAGTGGTAGGTAAGTAAGTTGTTTACACTACTAGCACTACATCTTGGGTTCAATACCCAATTCTCTCTCTCTCTCTCTCTCTCTCTCTCTCTCTCTCTCTCTCTCTCTCTCATAGCCTATTCTATTTCTATTTAATTTTTTACTAAGTTACAGTTTTTAGTAATTTGTTATCAAAGATGAGACAACATTTTAAGATGTAATATCTTATTTTGGTCTTATATGCCATTTTGGCCTCTTAAAAGACATTAATATATCACTCTTTTTCTCTCTTTCTCACAGGTAAATCCTGATGGAAGCATTGCACAAAGGTCCACTACAACTGGAAATCTACTCATCTCTATGCCTAAGGCAAATTCAAATGCTCGCATAAATATTTGGACTAAAGAAACAAGTTCACTCTTCTATGAACAACCACCTAAGAAACATACCAGAGAAAACCACTCTTTTTGTGATAAACAAGAAACTTCCATCCTCCAAGAAGAAGAGCACGTAACAATTCAGGTACTCAAAACTACACGTAATTCTCTCTTCTGGTTGTATTGAGCTTCACAAGTATCTCTATTGATATTCTGCTGGCATAAATAAGTCAGACGTTCTATGGTGGTTAAATAATTGTAGTTTTATGCAGAAACCATCAATAAGAGAGAAGAATCCACAAGAAAATGTCTCTACAATGGAGGCAGATTTGGAGGATTTGCCTGAATTAGAGTAAACTCAACTTTGGTTCTCAAGGAAAAACACACTGACATTCTGATGTATATTGAACTCTGAATATCATGCATTAACATGGCTCTATGGAATCATATAAATATATATCTTAAATGAGATATTTTCCCTCCAAAAGCAATTTGAACTTTTTTCTTTAAAGACCTTTTCTGTAATGGAAAACATCGAAGCACCACACAAAAATACATATATACATATTCTCGCTAATTGAACACTTCAAACAGCATGTGAAAGGGAATGTTGTTAGTGGTCTCTCTACATGGAGTAAACGTCTAAGCCGAATTATCAACTGTCAGTTTAATTGACGGTATTGAAATACAGAATCGTGATATCTTAAAAACTATTGACAATTGAAAAGATTCAACTCAACTAAAAATAATACAATATGTGAATCCCAAAACAATAGGCAACGGAAGGTAAATCTTATTCTACTAACCACCTTAGTGGACTTCTGGATTAAAATTTTTGACCTGACCATTATATTAGATTTAAACATTCCCTCCTAATAGCCTGTGAGTCAACCTATTTAAACTGATCACAATTTACAAATCTATGAATATTAGAGGAACATAATTACCATAAAAAATTCCACTCAGAGGTAGCTATATATGCACACATGCAATCAACATCTGACCATGAAACTTTAAAATGGAAAGGCATCTCTCTCACTCTCGCTCATTCAACACAATGTGTGAGAAATGAAAAGCTTTTCTTAGGCATCTGAAGATGCTGGGTAAGTTACATTGGTACAAAAACGAAAAAGGAATCATCAAAACTTGTTCAAATCAATGCCATTCTCTTTTGCTACTGTTTGCAAACCCTTCATATCAACTGTCTTGATGGCCTTTGTTGATAACCTCATCTTCACAAAGCGCTTGCCTTCTTCCCACCAAAGGCGTTTGTATTGCAAATTCACTTGTTGGAGCTTCTTTGTCCTGTGGTTGGAGAAGGAGACCTTGTACCCGTTGTTCCTTTTCTTACCAGTCATATCACAAACTCTACCTGCAATTCAAAGCACAATCTCTCTCTCTCTCTCTCTCTCTCTCTCTCTCTCACACACACACACACACACACACACACACACACACACACATTCACACATGTGTATGACTTTATGATTCGAAGTGTGAATATCCCTTCTTAGGAAGGAGACACACATCAAGAAAACTTGTGCTCTTAGGTGTCGTGGGTTTGGCCTCTCTATGGACGGAAACAAATATATAATCTCTATGTCTTATCACTCACTCAACATACACACACACGTCTCTCAATCTATTTTGCTTAAGATCTCTGTTATAACCATGAATCCATCCATTTATCTCTTGCACATAAGACAGACACATACATCTACACATCTGTACACATGCACGCATGAATACCAACCATGGGTTAGCTGCAATCTAGTTTTAATCAAGACTTAGGGCATCATGTGAAATCATGGACGGTAGCTTAACTTACAAAACCATGGGCTAGTAACAAATCTAGTGTTTAATCAAGATTTAGGGTATCATGTGAAACCTGTATCACCAGAATTAGCTACTTTTCTTTTAGCTTATATTAAGCATTTGCATTATGTTTCGGATGAAGGTTGTGACTTTGGTCATATAGGTTGTTTTCCACATTTCCCTCTGTCGCTCTCAAATTTTAGGGGGAGACTCTGAAATATCCTTGGTTTTTCTTTATGTTCCCTTGTATTCCTCAATGTAGAAGTTTCTTCTGAAAGAGAGGAATTTGGGAGGATTAGTTGCTCAGATAGAGCATATAATCAAGAAGAAAAGGATGAATCAACATAGTACCATAAGCTCAAGTGCATTTTGGGGAAAGGTTGTAACACTGGTTTGGGAGAAACATGCCCACATCATTCTTTTCTAATCTGACTTTCCACATCACATTCCATCTCTGACATCCAATTTCTCTATGAAAAATAACGAATATAAGAAAAACAAACGGAAAAAAAACACCTTACTTGCAAGAGGCTGAACAACGAGAGGTCGAACGGAGACAGCGACACGCGAGGTCTGAAGGGGATTAATTCCAAGAGAAGAAGAAGAAGCACAGAATTGAGAGTTCCGAAAGGAGAGAGAAGGTAAGGAGGTTGCCATAGCCATAGCCATACTGTAGGGAAGAAGGACCTTGGGTTGGGGGAGAGGAGAACAGAGCTCCACCACAGGCCTTTATCTCATAAGCTAATGTCATCCATCACATACATACATACATACATACATACATACATACATACATGATACATATATATAATGTATGTATATATGTATTATGTATATATATATATGTATATGTATATGTATATGTATATATATAATGTATGTATTGTTGGTTTGTTCTTTTTATTTATAAGGAGACACACATGCATGCTACATGCATACATAGAGAAGATCAAGAAAAAATGGCCGGGGTATTTTTTTCGTCCTTCGTGGTCGAGAGGGGGACAGAGCAATTGGGCGGACGGGCAATATGCACCTTGTGTGTGTGTGTGTGTAAAAGCACATGATTATATTAATTGTATGTAAAATCCGCTTGTTAGAACACTTCTTAGTCTCCTCTACCTATCAATATCTATCCTATCCTATGCCTATGTAGGGAGAGGGACATCTTGTAATCCCACTAGAAAACCTGAATATGCATTTGAGGAAATGATCCCCACATGCTCTAACATCCAAAAATTCCACGGAAGAATAGCTTTCAACTTCTCAAACATTCTTGTAATTTCTCCCAAATAAAATACATAACTTGGCGGAATGCACAACCATCGTTTGGCGTTTTCAAAATTTGACAATCTTTGAGGTTCATTATCAACCACGTCTCCCAAGTGTACAACCCCCAACGAAATAAACGATCGAATTGAGATCTCAGCTTCTCTTTTCCATACCAATACAACACTCGAGAAGAAACAAGCAATTCATTTTGTAACGAACTATAAAATTCTCGATCACTTGATGTTGCCGACTCAAATAAAGTATAATTCATCTTGCCATGATCTCTCTCTCTCTCTCTCTCTCTTGTTTTTCTTTCCTTCCCCGAGTCCCTTCGTTTTGGGCCGACTATCAACCCCACCTTATTTGAGAGTTTTTTTCCTTTTGAGGTCCATGTGTCTCACGTCTAAAGAGCAATGAATCCCAATGTCTGAAATTTGTTTTATGTGGCATTAATGTGAATCACATCTTTCCCAAATTGAATAGTGTAAGAAAACCTCTTTCATCCATGAATTTGGTGTGGCATCATGAATGCAAATGCAAATGTAATGCATCCCATCATCCAAACCATTATTGCATATCTTGCACCCCTTCAAAACTCGATATTTTGCGTTGGTTATGTTTGTGCTCTCAAATGAACAATAAACCCTCTTTCCCGCTTCAAAGCAATGAGTTGTACATCTATTCCATGTATGATTAGCTCAAATGGTCAAGGTCAAGGTATTTTAAGTTTTCCACCATTTCAAGTGGTTTCTTATTGGCATCAGTTTACTAGGCATCTAAAAGCTTACAAAATACTCATAAGAGACTTTTATGCATCTTCTAAAGTATTTGTTGAAAGCACCACATCCTTGGTGTATACCACATTAGAATGACAACTTCTTCAATTCCATCTTGTGCATAAAATTGAAAACCATTTGTCTCAAATAATCAATTTATAACCAAAAGAGGTTGGTGTGAGTGTATGTATATCCTTGCGTAGCCCTAATGTTGATGAAATATTCAAAACCTCCATCTCCCCTATGCACATGGCATATCACATTCTCTTTGATGTATTGCAAGCATGTTCATTTGCTTGGTATTTTGAGTTCTACCATATCTCCAAATATGGTTTGAGCCATCAATATATTAGAACCTTTCTTGAGGTCTACAAATCAACATGTTATTTTACCTTTTAAATGTCCGGATGAATGAGAAGGTAGCCAACGATGTTATGATTGTTTTTGAAAAAAGTATTTGTTAATGATGCGCTCTTCCTCATCTCTTTAGTCCACACTTTTTTTACTCCATATCCAAATAAAAATTTCATAACAAAGCCACCATGATTGTCCTTTAGTTTCGTACATTATTTGTATAGCCCCTTTTTATGTAAAGGTTTGATCTAACTTGCACTCCAATCCTCAAGCATGCCATGTTGTGGTGTAGAAGTAAACATATAACCTACCAAAGGATGTGTCCCCTTTTTGGTTTGTTTGATTATTTTGGGTTTGATAACTTGAAGATCATGTGCTTCATAAAGAAGAATTTTCTTAAGCAATCTATGCAGATCGTCAACAATGAAGAGGGAACATGTGTATTTTAAGAGGACCATAACTCATCATCCTTTCCAAGTATAATTGCTCGCAAATTTTCTTACAATGCAACTATAGTCATAACATGATCAATTAACAACAACAATTGAAAGGTGCGCACCAAGTTCATGAGTTGCTATTCAACAAACATCAAATAGCCTTTTTTTTCAAACATGGATGAAATATTAATTTATGTTACAATGACATGGTAGTAGTGTAGGTGCCATGTTGAGAAACATAATTCCATGACTACATGCCACATTGGGATGTCTACTTGGGATTTTGGATGTTAGTGTGTCGTTTAGAATCAAGGAAATCTACCTTGGTTACTTTGTTAGAGGTGTGGACAAATGGATGAAACCGTCTTCATCTAAAATGAACTTGCAACAAGTCACCCATGCAATATTTGTCTAGCAACAACTTATCCATATCCATTGTCTACAATTGTGATTCCTTCCTAATCAACTCTAGAAACTCATGTGTCTCTTTCTTTCTTTTTTACCACAAGACCTTGAGTTATTTACCATCTGCTTTTGTGTGCCTTTGATACCTCTACCAACAATAATCTTGCAATGAGCATTCAAGTAAATTACTTGGGGCTTCCCTCAAATGATGCCTTTGTGATCGTCATGTGTCTCATGGCTGTTGTGCCCTATTTTTGTAATGTTTTGAATATAGCGTGTTGTAAATCAATATTCTCGTGGGTGGTTTTTCATCTCACTTTGAGATTTCCTAGAAGTAATATAATGGCAATGGTAAAAAAGAAAACATCTAGAAGAAGAATCAATACCAATCTTCTCTATGACTTTCAAATGTCAAGTCTATATTACAAGCTTGTATGTTGTGTCCAAAAGCACACATCGATTCTAGGTCTTAAATCATGAGAGTTTGGTGATTAGGTGGTTTAGCTCAGCTCAGTTCAGGCTCGAGCGTCGTAAATCAGTTTGAGCTCAGTTAGGCAAGGCTGAAGCCGAACTGAACCATATTAGGCCAAACCGGATAAGGCTAAGCCGTTTGTCCAAACCGGTCCGAGACTGGTTTAGGCTTAACCATGTTAGGAACCGGCCTGGGTTCAAGTTTGAGAACTTCCAAACCGGTTAAGGCTTAACCAGTATGGTTTGGACAAAGGCCAAACTGGTTAAGTCGAAGCCAAATTGTTGGCGATTCCTATAGACTAGCCCCCATGGGCTAGCAGGGGTCATAGACACATCCCATGAATGTTATCTGCGCTAAGGCTAGCCGGCAAACACGCGAGAACATGAACATGAATATGAGATGAGGCCTCCTCACCCAACCCAACCCAACCCAACCCAACCCTTCCTTTCCTTTCCTTACAAACAAAGACGAGTTTTGTGATGATAAATAATGATGATGCTCTTCTTCACTTCAGATCCTTCCTTCCTTTACACACACATTCTTGACTTGACATGACTTGACATGACAGAAGAAGAAGAAGAAGAAGAAGAAATTGCAGAGGAAGGAAGGAAGGAAGAGGTAAAGTACCCAGGTATCTAATCTATCCTCCCCGTGCCAGACATCATACCTACCGACAGAGCCATCGCTCATGCACTGAATTGGATCTTGCAGAGCGAAAATTCAATATTCCCTCTCTGCCAAGTTGGATGTTGAAGAAGCTTCTTTTATCCTAACACAGAAAGAGAGAGGGAGATATGATGATGATGATGATGATGAGGGCTTAAGGTCCTCATCCTTTTCCACTTGGTTTGGTATGAATGCATATTCAAAGTGATGTCTTTCCTTATGCTTGGTCATCATCATGCTGGACCTCCTCATCATACTCTAGGATTATCGGAGGCCGAAAGAGAGAAGAATCTTGCAGAGCAAGAATCACGCTCCCCTCTTTTGGCGCAGAAAAATGGCATTCTTAACTTCAACCGTGGAAAGAATATTGGTAATCCTTTCAAACGTGAATATTCTAAACCATCACTTGGTGGAACACAAGGTTCTAGTTCCAGAAAAAAGTCACCGGAATCAGTTGGTGCAAATATGCAAAATTACACAAATTCTGATGGTGGGAAATTGTTTAAAGACCAAAGAATGGATCAATCATCATCAACGCCCATGAGCATTAGGAACTCCGATGTTCATATAAAAAGGGGAAAAGATGTTTCCAAAAAGCAGCAGTTAGAGAAATCTGATGGGGAAGACTGGAGAGTGCTATCGCAGACCCTATCCACAAGGCAGAAGTTTTCAGCCATATCCAATCGTGAACTAATGAGGCTAGCTGAATTGAGGTTTTCTAATGACATGCAAGAAGGAGATTCAGGGAATCAGGTGTTACTACTCCAGGTATGCATTTTTGTTTTCGACTTGAAAACTGTGGTTTTTAAGTTTCACCATCTAGAAAAGGGAAGGAAATTATTTTTCGAGAAACTAGCTTAAAAAAACTATAATGTGAGCATTACCTGTGGATACCAATTATTCACAGTCCTAAGGTATGATAAATCATATGTACTTTTTATAGCTCAGACACCTGCATGCTCACGAATTTCCTTCAACGATTTATCTTAAAACCAACAATCTTATGCATTACCAATGAACACCAAGGGGTGTCAGTTTATACATTCATGGGTGTAATATCTCATATCAGTTTATGATCTTCGTAGGAATGGTTAGTAATAATACGCAATTGACATTGTAGAAGTGTAGAGGGTCATAAGGAGATCTGTAAAAGTTCATAAATGTAAAAAATAAATAGAGGTTTTCATTTGCTAGATCATGTTTTTACTTTGGAATAAATTAACCAACTACTATTTCAATGTTTCTCATTATATTAACAAATTTGATTATTAATGATTATTTGTGTACATTGTTGTAAGCTTTCTAACTTGGGACACATTTGTGAGTTTGCAGAAAGCACTCTTTTGGCTTGGGTACTTATCAACAAAATCTGATATCACAGGGTAAGAATGGGTTCTTGTGTTTCTTATGGATCAAAAAGACTATATTACAAGTTGCATGCATTCTATATTCTTACTATGTATTGGGGAAATATATCAGCTCTTTAAAATAGGATATTGGATTGTGTTATTAACCATATCTATCTATCAGTTTAGCATGCAAACTGTGCAACAAAGTAACATTTGCTATTTATTTCTGTATTGTTCTTACTATATTGCATGATGGTTTTACAGCAGGAGCTACTTTTTGTGTTATAAGTGGTATGTCTCTACGTTAAAGGTCTCATGGGACATTTTCTCTGTAACCAATGACTCAATTCAAATTTGTTTTATACTGTAAATGGGAGAAGAGGCAATAGCATTTTGTTTAACCAATGATCTCATAGTTTTATTTTATAGCTCTTTCACAAACTGTTAGAATTATTAGATGCCACTGGCTGTTTTCTGCCGGTGATCCTCGGTCAATGGCATTGAAAAAATGAATAATGCAGATTAACTGAAGGAAATTATATAAACTGTTTTGAAACCTTCTATTTATGTATATTACTCTGGTACTAGGATTTTGATACAAGCATCAATCTAGGTACTTTGGAACAGAAACAAAGCAAGCATTATGTGAATTCCAGGACACACACGGAGTAAATCAAACTGCTATATGGAGTGCTCTTTCTAAGCAAGCATTATGGCATACAATATCTGGAGAAATTTCACACAGGGTGGTGAGTACTACCTCTATTTTTATGTCTATTTAATGGCATATATGGTCTCTTTCTCCTTGTTCATTGACCACATAATTCTGAGTCAATTGCTCTGCCAATTGCACGTTCTCTCTTGCTTAATTTATTAACACTGTATTATTCGACATTTACAGGCAGATGAGAAGATAGCCAACGCAACAGAATCTAATAGTGATAGTAGAGTGCAAGCATGGCAATTGTGGAGGCCAATGAAGTTTATAGGTACTAGGAGATTTAATGTCTATTATGGCATGCATGTAACAGCAGGCTGTTAGTGAACGTGACCTGGCTTTGCAGTGATTTTCATCTTATGATGAAGTTATCTACATGCTCAAGACCTGATCTCCAGATATCTGCGTGTATTTCTTAACTATGTGAAAATGATGTTTACTCATGTGTGTAGGTCGATTCTGAGATTGTGTTTCCAGAACAATGTGTTGATTGTGAACTAGTATGCAGAAACTTTTGAAGCTGTGGGTGAATGGAGGCTCCTGTCAGGGATAGCGTTGTTGGTTGCTGGGGTACTCTTTGGATTAATCCTTTCAAAATATGCTCGAAGTGATTCAGTCAATGGCAAGTCTATTAAACGTCGAATCATTCGGTCCAGTGCAAAACAAAATACCATTCTTCCACCTCAGCAAGATAAAATTGCTAGTACATTTTTTAATGAAGCGGCAGTTTCATCTGAAAAGCCTACACAGACAGGTAGTAAGAACAAATCTATGAAAAATATGGACATTGTTAGCCAGATAAATGATGCACGTGCTGTTGTCAATAAGGTTGTCCGTGATCCTCTACCTCAATTAAAAACTATTCCTACATCGTATACCTTCAAAAGAATTGGAAGAGAAGCATTAGGAACATCTACTCCAAAGTCTACAAAAACAGTATCTCAAGAATCTACAAAGAGACCCACAAGCTCAAAAGCAGCCTTTGACTCATCTAACATTAGCAAACAAAGTGAATCTCGGGTCAGATCTGCACAAAGCTTTGAAAAAGGCGAGCCAAAGTCCCCATCTTTACAGACACAGGATTCTATCACTTATCACAAGCAGAATAAGTCATTCAATAATTCTTCCTTGCGAGCTTCTAATGCAATAGATGTCACATCAATGAGCCAAAGGACCAGAACGGAAATGCCTAGTAAACGCCCAAATTCCAGTGTTTCAATGAATGAATGGACCAAGACTCTTGACAGAGAAGATGAGGTATATCTATTTCATTTGGTAATTTCGTTCATTTTACATTCTATTCTAGTTGTGCTTAGCTTCTTATTGTTGAAATTATGCAGCCAAGCATTAAAAGACGCATTGAGGAACTACGCAAAGCTGTTGAAGCTGCTGGACAGAATGGTCAAGCTGCTGTGAATGCACTAGAGGAAGAGAGAAAAAGAAGTATCAAACTGGAAGAAAAAATTAGTCAGCAGGTAAATGAAATAGTCTCTGTACCAAATTACCAGTACACATAACCAATGGCCATCTACCTCATAATCCTTTGCAGTAGTGCACAATAGATTTGTAGGATTCCTAGTACCTGCATAATATTGATTGACACAAATAATTTGTATTTTATTCTAGGAGCATAATGTGCATGGTAGACTATAGTTTGCATGAGTGTCATTGTAATTAGTGCATACGCAAGTAAACCCTTATTCATTGTATTTAGTGCATACTAGAGTAACCTTGAAAAGTCTATTTCAATGTATCTTACATCATCCAGCAAATATAAAGCTTGGTGCTCTCTATATTGTAGCTTGGTTGTGTGTAGTTTTTCACTGTTCTCTTCATATCTCAATTGAGAAAAAAAAATCTCAAAAAATATGTACTTTAGTTGTAATTTATGAAGAAATATTGCACTACACGAGTTTGATAAGATGTTTTTATTCTTCCATGGCTGGTCAGACATCTGTTTTCTTGGTTTGGTCACCGATATTATTTGTTTATCTTTGTTCATGGGGGACGTGGTTTGTATAGCTGGAGAGTGATGTCAATAGATATGTTTAGCAGGGAAATTTTATGTTATACTTACATATTAGATTGGTAGATTTTTATGTGATTGATTTTTTTGGTGATGTTCAACAACAGAGGGAGTGCGCAGCGGCTCTTGAGGAGGAAGTCAGAGTCTTGAAGGTATGCATGTCATAGATTGTGTTTGTCATGTCTTTGTAATAGTGGATGATGTTATGAGACGATAGTTCATACATCATCCACTTTATATATATATATATATATATATATATATATATATATATAGAGAGAGAGAGAGAGAGAGAGAGAGAGAGAGAGATGTTGAAAACTATGAATGTTTTCCGTCGCGCTACAATCTTTCATGCATACTAGTGGAAGCTATTAACTTCTCATTTGTTTTGTTAGGAATCCCATGATGTACTTTTGGAATCGGTGAGAAAGAAATTTTGATTCTTCCTCAACTAAAGGGCCCTCCTATTTGTATAAAGCATTCAATCATGATGATGGTAACAACAGTTTGGTGATGGTCCCTTGGGGAAGGCACCCCAGGAGAGATTTGTATAATGATCAAAGTGATATTATCACATGCAGACGCTTATGTATGATGAAGGGCCAACCAAATAGTTATGGAAGATTTCTTGTGCAATGTTTTGTCAGTTTTGTCAAGCATGCAATGATATATTATGTCTATGAGGGGCCAACATGGGACCAATCAATCAGTACAAAGCATAAATAAAAAAGAAAGTAAGAAGCCGAAATGAAAGATCTGAATCAAACCCTAAACCCTTGTTTCTGAATTTTGCTGTTTACATCTTCTGTGAGTTTAGTTTTATGATCAGGCAGATGAGCAAAAGAACATGCGTATTGTTGTTGGTAATGGTTCCTAACTCATTCAGAGTCCTTGAAAATTTGTACAAACTCTTAGGAATTTTGTGAAAACATGCTTGATGTCCTCATGTATGAAGCAATTCAAAGTGACATGTACATGGAGGGAACATATACCAAATATCCTCTTTTTTCTGCTCAATATTCAGCATAACCCAACTTATATTTTCAATGTGTGAGCGGGTGTGCATCAGCATGATGGCTCTCTTTGTGCATGGTGGTTCAGATGTGTCTTGGACCTTCCCCAATCACTCTCAGTAATCCCTTTCTTTTCCTCCATTGGCTTCTTCCACTTTCTAGGAGCATTGCAAAGCATGTGGTTGTGCTCATAACTCCTAAATTACTTTTTATAAACTTTGTTTGTACTTTATTTTTACATGTCAAATTCTATTGTGTGAAGAGTGAGAGAGGAGCAATTAGGGCTTTGTAGGTTGGCGAAGTGTCATGTCCATCAATTGTATTAGCCTTTATCACATTGGGCTGTGTTAGTCCATAACAATGTATCTAGAGATTGATTTTGTGGTAAGTTGATGGGATATTTAATATATTTTGTATTCCATCTATTGTAATTCAACTTTTGCAATTAATACAATACTATTTAGAGAGGGAATAGAATAGAATAAAATAGATGTTTATTGTCCATGATGAGGCCAATTGAGAGAGAGAGAGAGAGAGAGAGAGAGAGACGAGGACTAGGGTCGGGCACTTGTTTCATTTGCACCATTCCATTGGAAGATAGTACACGTAGGTTCATTAAATGTCCTATAGCGCGTACCATTTGGAAGTATTTATCTAACATTTGGCAAAGTTTAACTTGTTATTTGAGACCTCAACAATGGGTTTTTTCTTAATATGTTCAAAATGGTTTAAATGTTGAGATGGAGATATTGTTCCATTTTTTATGTTATTAGGGACTACAACACAATTGGAATATGCATAATGCTTTCAAGTTTGATAGTAGACATGGGGTGAAAACCTATATGAAGTTGTTGAAAGGTATTCTTATGTGGAATTTCTGGATGTTAGAGCATGTGGGATATGTATCTCCTTCCTAAAGTCTCTAAAAAGGGGTATTCATACATTGAAGCACAAAGTCTCTATGCTTGAATAAGGCATACACATGAGCTTAGCCTTCTAGGTAGTGTCTTTTTAAGTGTCATCATATCTTGATTGAATTGCATGAAATGTTGAGCATGTGAAGAGCAAGTGCCATCCATCCTCTACCATGCCTTCATTGCATATTTTGCATGCCTTCAAATTCATTACATTTTGATACCATGATGCAACTTCAATGCGTAACTTGTGAGATCGAGTGTAAAGTAGTGAGAGGGCTCTATAAGCATTACTACGCACATTGGTAATGAGATAAGGTTGGATATGATTGATAGGCATCCTTGCCTTATATTGAGACCACCATTCAGGGTTGACATTTGCAATGTAGTATTCTATCTTTGTCCTCTTAGCATCTTCCCACTTCATCCTTAATGATTCCACTAGCCTTTCCTTTATCATTACATAATGCATAACATCGCCTGAAAACTTTAAAAGATCATCCACACCCCATCTTCTGAACCATTTTCTTATGTCAACAACGCAACCGGATAGAGAAATTTACTCTTATGATTCTTTTGTAGCTTACATCTAACATTCCAATCAAAATGTGGTAATCGATGATTCGGCATATTCTTGATTTTTGTAATGTATCTATATAATCTTTGGAGTGCCAATATTTGTATGGGCCAAACACCTGTTTCCAAGAGCATAACTTGGTAAGAGAGAGAGAGAGAGAGAGAGAGAGAGAGAGAGAGAGAGAATCAAGGCTAAAGAAGAATGGAAAATACACAAATCTGATCGTGGGTGGTGGCAGATCTTACAACATAGTTGGCATTCTAAATTGCCACTTGTAGCAAAGGTCTTCATTTGAAGAGTTTTCATTTGAGGATTGCCTTTGGGATTAGCTCTAAAGTGTCGTGGACAAGCAATGGGTAATTGCTTTTTTTGCACTATTCAAATGGAAGATAGTACTCATCAATTTATACAACCACAATGTCTGATTGCTTGTCAAATTTGGAGTTATGTTTCTCAAATTTTATCACGGTGTTGTTTGACACCTAGACAATGGGTGTTTGCACAATTTACATAGGTTGACCCAAAATCAGAGATGGAGATCATTTTTCTATTTCTGAGATATTGGGCATTGCGTCATAATTGGAACATGCGCAATGCTTTTGTATTCAATGGTAAACATGGAGTGAATGCATATCTACGAAAGTTGAAGGGAGTACTAATGTGGCAATTTTCTTTATTGGGGCAAGTGGAAATTCTTTCCTTAGTGGAGTGTTTGTCTTGCCTATTAGCAATTCAGCATGTTCCACTACCCATGTAGTGTAGTTAGTGGGTAACCATACTCCATTGTAAGTAATGTTTTTTACACACATTTATTAATATAATTGTGTGTTTTGAGAGAGAGAGTGAGTGAGTGATTTAGTGCCCATAGAGAAGTGCAATTGAGCTATGCATTATGTATAGAAACTGTGAGATATATTAGAAGTGATATACAAAATAAAAAAGAGGTATATGGGGATATTTAGTACGACAAAGATCTAAAACACCAACGGCCTTGTGTTAGAAGCCTAGTAGTGTACCACCATAAGGTAAGCTCATTAGAATAGAAATGAGAGAAACAATGGGTACATCTAATATATGCACAATGATTATGATGCCAATGCTACATAGAAAAGGGGAAAGAAATGATGCCAAATCTAGGGAACAAGTATTTGGGTACAATGTATGTTCATTGGCATCCATGACACCCCATGAAACCTCTCATTGGGTTTCTTTGAAGGGTTAGACAAATATTTTGAGTGATGTTGATCGTTTATCCTTTGTTTCATTATCATCATCAATGCCCGTCATTGACATGAATATTTATAAATAATCTTGTTGGCAATTAAACATTTACATAATAGCATTAAGTAGAATGCCATGATATATGAATAAGATCAATTTTGTTTGGCAATCAAGTATGCATAAACCTTCATAAGATTGTTTTTCATTCTAGATTTCATTGAAAGGTGAAGGACGTATAATTCGTATTTTAGCTATATTAAATACATGAATTTCTTGTGTGTGAATGTTATCATCTAGCTTGTATAACTAATTCCCTAATTGTATTTTACATGTGCACATTCATTGATTCATGTTGATCGACAAATATGGATAACCTTTATATTCTATTCTATATTTTATCTTGTAGTTCACTCCCTAAATATTTATATGCTTTCTCTCACTTTTCAACATTTGCATTCAACTTCTATTGATCTCTTCTAATTCTCTCATGACAAAAGTGGTAAAAAAGGTTTCATTAGTATTCAATATACCTTTATACTCGCACAAAGAAAGTGAGTGTTCAAATACCTTGTAAGACCAAATGTTCAATTAATGACTATACTAAATTCCTCATACAAATTTGTTTTCTCTTTTTTTAAGGCACTAAATGGCATAACTCCAATGCAATAAAAAATATTTCATTGCACCCCAACATGCCATAGTTTCTCATCTTTATTAATGTAAAAATAACTCAAATATGGTCCTCAATTTACGAGGTTTATTGCATTTGTAGGTTAAAAAGGGGTCATTTCTGTGCCGAACATAGCAAAATGAGTTTCATGAGAAGCTTTTCCTACATGAGTTTCTTTGTACTATGGCAATAGTGGTCACTACTAATCACGATTGATTTTATGTTACAACATTGTGACTTAGTAAGAGGACATGACTTATTCTCTAAATCCTAAAACCCCGTTACATTATGTGTATGCTCATACGAGATGCCTATCCCATGATTCTCTACTAAATTCTGAAATTCTAGTAATAAGTATCTGTAGGAAAACCTCATTATATGATTTCTTTACATGTAGGCATTCACTTGAGGGAGAGTTTAACATCCCATCAATTTCCTATAACAAAGATCCTAACAAAAGTATATACAGTATAAGAGTTGTACACGTTTACCAATCAGAGGAATAGAGTCATGATTCATAAGACACTTTCATAAGTCAAGTTTATGTAGCATTTTTTATAGAACAGGTGACAAATGGCCACAAATGTTAGCCCATGTACAACAATTGAGAGAATAAATTGGTTAAGAAAACAAGATCACACCTACTAACATGAGATATGTTTCCTTTCTGTTTTGTTTTGTTTCACAATGTTCTTTTACATTTTTCCACATTATCTTACTGAGTTGCTAAGAAACTCTTCTGGCTTGCTGGCATTCCAGCAACCACACTTCCTTCAATACCACACTCATCCGTACCTCTGACAATCATAAAGTAACCATCCTGCCGAAGTTAAATCAGTCCAAACAAACAAGAATGAGCTATAGATAATGAATAACTGATTCTTACAAGAAGAAAAAGATAAAATAAAGGGCTTTCTCAGTCTTTATTTTGGATATTATATATACATACAAAATACCCACATAAAAAGGAAATGCTATGAAAGAGCTTTTCTGGTGTTACAAAAAGGACTTTTGATACATGCAATGAAAAATGAGATCTGCCGAGATAGAAAACATGTGATTGTTTTAAGTACCGAACTTATTTCTCTTTTGTCAAATTTAAAATCAATAGCAATGCGCCCAGAGTTGATCAATATGGCTGATGTAGAAAAAAACCGAGTATCGGAAAGTCATTTGAACCCAGAACCATATATTGTAGTGACTATCATAGACCTAGACTAACGTTTGTGAACCTAAAATGAACACTATATAAGCAGAGCTAAAGATCTATAAAACAAATAAAGTTTTACGAAAACATGGCTGCATCATGCATGCAAGACAGTTGGAAAGTGGGTTCTTATGCCAACTTTACCACTCCTTGGCATCATTTTAACTCCTCGTATATGCTTTAAAGCCAATAAATTATGTATATTTTTCATAAAGTGACAACACCGAACCCATTGCTCAAGACCCAAACCATAACCTTGATATTGCAGAGGTCAAACTTCATCACTTCACCATAGTGAAATTTAAAATGCTGTCAAGGTACGCTCATGAATCTAAAAGAATTAATTAGGGCATTTGAATTCTCTTATATGATGTATAAATTACTATAATATGGCTTTATTTACTAGCGGGAGAATAACTTATGGTAAGATATTGGTTGGCATTGGCCTTTCTTTCCTAAATATACTAAGAGTTTGATTCTTAGTAGTGTATATCAGATTGTTTCCAGATATTAAATATTGGTCTTTTGAATATCCTTTTTATCTCTTTATTGTCATATATGAGTTGTGTTACGCTTATACATGAAATTCTACTTTTATATAGAATTCCTCCAGCAATCTAATTTTCAAAAACAGCAAATTTCAGTTCTCATAATGGGGATTCTCCCTTTAAACCATTTGTTGTGATGGTTGGGCAAGAGTTTCATGTGTGCATTCCCTGTGAACGCCATGCTACTTCACATACAAGAAATAGTGAAGATTGATATGGAGAGAAGGCCTTACCTCCTCCCCATGTTAGCAAAATCTGTAGGAGTGATAAGTTACATTGAGTTTCATTAGTATGTCATCACTATGGGTACATTTAACTATAATTGTAACTTTGATCACTGACTTTTATCCCTTCTCACTTGAGCTCAATTCTTAGGGATTGGTGTTTCGACCATCCAGTGCCTTGCAAACATACTTGACATAGAATCGCGTTATCAATTAACTAGAATTGTAACTTTGATTCACTGATTTTTATCCCCCTCTCATCTTGAGCTCAATTCTTCGGGATTGGTGATTCAACCCTCCAGTGCATAATAAACATACATATGTACGTTATGTCATCACTATGGGTACAACAAAGCCATGTGATAATACTCATGTTATCAATTAACTATAACTGTAACCTTGATTCGCTAACTTTCATCCCCCTCTCATTTTGAGCTCAATTCTTAGGGATTGATGTTTCGACCATCCAGTGCCTTGAACACATACTTGACGTAGAATCGTGTTATCAATTAACTATAATTGTAACATTGATTCACAGACTTGCAACCCCCTCTCATCTTGAGCTCAATTCTTAGGGATTGGTGTTTCGACCATCCAGTGCCTTGCAAACATATATGACATAGAATCACATTATCAATTAACTATAATTGTAACTTTGATTAGCTGTTTTTATCCCCCTCTCAAATTGAGCTATCTTGCAAACATACTTACGACATTATGTATGATCTTCATTAGTATGTCATCACTATGGGTACAAGAACGCCCTGTGATAATACTCATGTTATCAATTAACTATGATTGTAACCTTGATTCGCCAACTTTTATCCCCCTCTCATCTTGAGGTCAATTCTTCGGGATTGGTGTTTCGACCATCCAGTGCCTTGAACACATACTTGACGTAGAATCATGTTATCAATTAACTATAATTGTAACATTGATTCACAAACTTGCAACCCCCTCTCATCTTGAGGTCAATTCTTAGAGATTGATGTTTCGACCATCCAGTGCCTTGCAAACATACATGACATAGAATCACGTTATCAATTAACTGTAATTGTAACTTTGATTAGCTGTTTTTATCCCCCTCTCAAATTGAGCTATCTTGCAAACATACTTAAGACATTATGTATGATCTTCATTAGTATGTCATCACTATGGGTACAAGAAAGCCATGTGATAATTATCATGTTATCAATTAACTATAATTGTAACCTTGATTCACTGACTTTTATCCCCTTCTCATCTTGAGCTCAACTCTTAGGGATTGGTGTTTCAACCATCCAGTGCCTTGCACACATACTTGACATAGAATCGTGTTATCAATTAGCAATAATTGTAACTTTGATTCGCAGACTTTTAACCCCCTCTCATCTTGAGATCAATTCCCAGTGCCTTGCAAACATATACTTGACATAGAAGCTGTGCCAAATTATGGAAATACAAATGGTGCCATATAGGAGTTCTCATTATGCAACTGTCTCATGTGTGCCTAGCCAACATACTTAAACATAGAATTTGTCCCAAATTATGGAAAATACAAATGGTGCCCTATAGGACTTCTCATTATGTGATAGTCTCATGTGCAATCGTTTTAGAATCAAAACCTTTGATTGATCTGTGGTTACCTAGAATGTTTCGTACATACGGGCTCATAAAGCTCATTATCATCCCATATTGAGCTTAAATGTTGTGGTCAAGTACAACGAATCCTATGAGAACCTGACAACTACTTTCTTCTTGTTGCCACTCCTACACCTTTACTTTCTATTAAATAACATCATTTGGAAAATCAAATTTGAAACAATGTACACATACACACACTCCCTTCCCTATCTTCTAATACAAACATACCAATTCTTCAGATAAAAGCATGCATTATCATAAACTAAAAATATTTGACCAAGCAGTGTAATCAGCACATTTTGACATTAACAAAAAACCATTACTGCAATGTAAACAAACAGAGAATATTATGTCTTACCTGACCCCATTGTGTGTTCCAGGAATTGGCCAATATCTATGGAAATGTTGGAATTGTAAGTAGAGCCAGCACATATAACTAAAAAGTAAAATATAAAACACCAAATTTAATTAAAAACTACTTACCCAATAATCAAGACCTTCATCTGTGCTACCCCAACCAATCAACTTAACTGCATGGCCACCAAGATAGCCCCCTTCTATATATTGATAAACTCCGGATTTGTAGTGTGCAAAGTCCTGTTTTCGCACGTAAAATATGTCATGATAAGATGTGTATCTGGGGTATGTGCATATGTTATAAGCAGTCATGGTAAATGATGTATACATTGATTATATGAAAGTATGCCTTAGTGGACATTTTCATTACGGTGGTACCCATGAATTACCTCATAAACTTGAAAAGAAACTTCAACAGGTCCATTTGTATAGATTTCTGCCATGATGTCATATGGATCAGATCCGACTCGGTATGCACTCGATGCATAATGTTTCACAGTTTGATAATCTGTATTGTCTTTACATGCTTGAATACAATCTGGTGTTGGATATAGAGGCTCACATCCAGGGTGCTGACATCCAGTTGCATCAAAATAAGGGACACACTGAAACGTACAAACATACCATGAGGCTAACATGACCAAAGAAAAATATGTTACCATCAAATTTAATGAAGTCAATAAATGCTATAAAGCTTTCTTGTAAGGAAAACTACTAGAAAGAAAAAGTAATGTTACGATCACATTCTCCAAATTACATAATTCCCCATTGCGTTTTAATAGCTTCGCATTAACATTTTAAAATTATATTATCTTCTGCATGTTTTCATAAACTTCCAGTACCTTTAACTTTCTCTAGAGAGCAAATCTCAACAACCCTAGGTTTTAATGAAAATTAAGGATGATGAGAGCATCAGAATCTCTATTGTTTGGTAACAGTGAAACATTTCTAACTAGGTCCAGTTTTCTCTTTTATATATCCTAATTTTATGGCATCTGAAACTAGAATTCAATACATTTGGTATCTGTTTTTCATAGGCCATAAAATCTTCATGTGACTTTGGATCCTGTGTCCACACCATTGCCATCCAGACTAAGGTTCCATAGCGTATATAGGCCTACTCTAGTTTTAATTAACGCCTAATATAACATAGGTGTGCATAAGTTTATTACAGCTAAGCAAGGATAATTTGAGATAAGCTTTACATACATCCGTTGTTACAACACCGTTACGAACGAAGTATTGCCACGCCTGCAGAGGAAAGCCTCCATTGCAACCAAATCCACATTCAAAGCCACAGCACGACACTACATCATTTTCTGACAATGTAACTGTCTGAATATAAAGCTTCCATTTGTTAGAAACTTTTATAACTTTATGAAAGAGATTTTATGCAAACTCAACTCACTTCATTGTAATGGATGCAAAATCGATCTGACAAAGCTTCAACTGCTCCAAATGCCCAGCAAGATCCACAATGTCCCTGTCAACAACAATGTAAATATAGCAAAAGAGGACTATCGAACATAATCGTCACTATCATGATACAAATGTAAGCCATGTGTATTCAATTTAGGCACTCTAATACCTGATCTGAATGGCAAATTGATATCCAACATCGGTATGAATTTTCCAAGAAAGCATTCAAAATCACCCAAAAAAGGAACATTGTTTTAACAAAATGGAATTTTTAATCAATGAGATCAGTTGTGATTAATTTTAATGGGAAAAATATCCCTTTAAATCTGAAATATCCCCGATTTTTTCTTCCCCTGATGCCCATAAGTTTACATTATTTCCCCAAATTCTTCTCGTCAATCCTCCAAAAGAGGAAAGGTCATGAATTGAGTGGGTAATTGCACAAATCACATATTACTGAGAAAAAACGCAACGAATTGAGCATTTATTTGCTTAAATAGAAAGGGTGTTTGGGTAAATAAGGAAAGTTAGGGGCATTTAGGGGAAGGGGGAGATTTGAGTTTTTCCCTTATTTTAAAGGATCTACCTTCAATTTCTTGATTTTAAAATGCCAAGTGAGGATGATAAAACGAAATTTTCATTGTTTGTGAGATACTGACCTAGAATCCTCTGCAAAGATGTACAATACGGCCACGCATCTCTTGCATCAAAACTTGTTGGGAGCTTTAGACCTCGAGGGTGTCTTTGTATGGGAGCATCCCCTAGCTTGACATCCGTATATGATCCCAAAAGTACTTTAAAATCACCAACCTATGGATCATTCACATGATTATATAACCTTACTTCAAAAACAATTTTTTAACTATAATAGCATAAAAATGCTTACAGTTGCATTTGCAAATCTAGGATTCAAATCAGCTTTCCAGGTTGCTTTTGGATGATTGTTGATCTTGTCAATCAGTGTTTTCTGGAGAAAGAAAAACTTAAATCTTGACGGAAATTTCTGTAACCAAAGCTGCACGATTAATCTAGCAAACGAAGTTAAGACCAAGTAAATGGAATATTGAGCTTTATGGTATGTCTTGGTTAGAACCATTGACCTATTCAACTATTTAGCATATTGTCTGAATACAGTGTCAAGTTTTGGTTGCTTCAGATTGATAGTGTTCAAAATAACCGGGTTCTGTGTAATTTTCACTTGCCAATTTTGAAAATCATGCTTGAATTGTAAAGTTCAAAAATAGAAAAACTAGCAACTTTTGACAAAAACAGACGGTTAAATTTTGGCCTCTTGACTACCTTTAAGGTTTGTGTATATGCTCTTAATGACATTCTTTAGACTTTCTAAGACACATTAGATTCTCGGTCAATTTTTTTCTTTCATGATTTATCAGAATTGTCATCATTGATATCATTAAATACAAAATATATATGCTTAGGTTTGTATGCTCAGGAAATTTCCTGGTCATTATCATCATGGTTACAAATGTTTCTTCGTTTTATGAACCCAATATAATAAACATACAAGTGATGCTTTGTTTCATGATCCAAATATAATAAATATCATCATCATCGCCATTGACATCACAAAATATGCTAATATTACAAACCCAATCTAGTAAACATCATCATGGTTACAAAATATGCTAGTTTCATCGTCACCATCACAAAAATATGCTTGGATTTATGACCCCAACCTATTCATCGATGAACTATTCCAGAATATCAAAAGAGGTTTCATGTAAAAACAAGTAGCAAAAAAACAATACCTGCAAGATGAACTCGTCATCATCCTTATTTGCATCAGACAGGGAGATCGCCTGCAAAAAAAAAGAAGTTCAAAAAGAGTAGATTCCCTCTTGTACGTAATAATACCGGTTACAGATATTGGGATCTAAACAAACAGCAGAAAACGAGAGATATTTGTAAAGAAAAAACCTGGGAGACTATGAGGGAAATTGTGATCCATTGAAACCAAGAATTCGACATGGTTAAGAGACGAAGACAGAGAAAGAGACAGACAGAGGGAGAGAGGGAGGGGGAGAAGAAGGGGAGACAGCAAATTAGTGTTGTAGAATTATTGACTAGAGATGTGTATGAATATCCATCCATCCACATGTGCATGTGTATGTGTATGTGTATGTGGATGTGCATGTGTATGTAGATATGTGCATGTGTATGTCGATGTGCATGTGCATGTCTCTCTCTTTGCACCTTCTTTGTGTTGGGTCGGGCCCCGGCAACTCTTTGTTTTCGTAGGCCCGTGTGTCCCATGTGTCCGTGCATGGTCGTGTGCCCGTGCCCCACACCCATTTCCTCTCTTTGTGTTTCTGTTTCTGTTTCTGCCTCCTTCCTTTTGCTTTCGTGTCTCAGTCAGTGTATGTGTTTCGTGTCTCCATCCACGTTTCCAATAATCATATAAAACATTTGACGCTCTTTTTACCGATCCCAGCCCACCCGCCTTGTGCTTTCCAATGTAATATAGCTCTTGACAAAACATTGTGCTTACATTAATCATGTTTGCAATTGTTTCCCTGCCATATGATACCCACATGTGATATGTATCCCATGTATTATGCAAACAATTGGTGAGCACGCATATGAGACATGTCCAATATCCTTGTGCTTTCATATGTCCATAGCAAGCATCTACAATTTCATGTCTATGACTCATTGGGGATGCATGCAAAACGATATAATCACATATTGTGGTTCGTCAATGCGTTCTTTAAATGAAGATGTACGTTTCAACTTCTTTTCGATCACGACAATCTATAGTTGACATTTTCAATGTTAAGAATAGTAGAAATGTAGTCGGTTTATTTGATACGTTACAGACTATTGATTGATTATCTCCAAAGTAACATCACGAACAACTAGAGGATGGCACATCTCCAAGCTATCCCTTCTCCATTCTTAGACCAAAACTAATAAGACCCAGTTGCATAAAGTAAACATGGAAAGAGATTCCAAATGAAACATTTGCTACAGAATTAGAAATCCATGCTTACAAACATGGAACTTATAATACAATTTCATTAGCATATATGCTTTTATGCAAATGAATGTCAAAAAGCAAAATTCACAATTATCCAAAACTAAAAATTCGAGAAGATTTGTTTGACAAAAGTATACGAAACATGAGCATGAAATACGAAACCCAAAGATGGCATTTTCTAGAAGTATATCGTTTAGGAACACAAAGCCACTAACAAATAAGACATATTTGCTTGGTAGCACATATTATATAACGTAAAACCCTTGACACAAAAGGCACATTTTCTAAAACTATGTGCATAGGGACATGAAATCACAATCAACAAATATATATTTGCTCAGTGGAAGAGTATAGCTGCAAACATGAGATACATAGGAAAAAAACATGAAATATAATATTGCCAAAACTCAAATGAGTATTTGGTGAAAACCTTTAAAAAACACAAGAGGATAAGAGTTCCTGGTAGGCTTGTGAACACGAAAGTCAAGAGTTATAGTTTACAATACTTGCTTGCCAAAAGTTCCATAACAAAGAAGATAAATTTTGTGAGATGAAAAAAATGCTAGCAATACGTAATGCAAAAGACACAGACATAGACACAAAATGAGTAATAACCCAAAAGATGCATTCGCGACAAATCCAAAAAAGCAATACAAGACAGATAACAAAACAGAGATGACAAACACTTCCTATGAGGTTATGTATGTATGCATAGTATGTAATATACTCGAATGCATCGACAAACATCCTTTTTCATACATATTCAAACGAATGCGTTTGTCATCAAAACATTCTTATCTTTTTTTACACTTTTTACCTAGCAAAAAATACCTTATAATAAATAATGAATACAAAGGTATGGTATTTACATCAATAAACATCCTCGAATGCGAATGCACGTATGGTTCATACCATGTATGTATGTGTGTCTATGTATCCGTGCATGGATGTATGTATATGATTGTATCAATATGTATGTGTGTGTATGTATGTATGTGTGTGAATTTTGTCATCAACTTGATGAACCAATTTCGTTGTACATGCATTTCCAATCGTAATGGTGTATGTATGACCATTTACAACAAGTATGCACGCATGAGGTGTGTGTGGATAGCTATTTAGAAACAAACAAACAAACAAAGATATATTAATATCTTCTAAGACCAAAATTGGCTCATGAGACAATTGGTTTACAACAAAAAATGGGGTATTTACCCATTCATCGAAAGTAAAAATAAAACAAAATAGAGCTTAAGTTAAACAGTTCTAGTAAAAAAACATGTTCCATAAGGAAAGGAATTTATATTAGGCTGAGTTTCATTTCCATCAAAGTCTCTCGAAAAGAAGTGGGAGGTCAAAGGGTTTCGATGTGGATGTGGCCAATGGTCCCAGTGTAAAAGGCACCCCGACCATAGCTTCTAGGCGGCGTAGCTCACGTTCCCTTATCTTCTTAATCGTTTCTACTCCACATTGAGGAACTTTGAAGACCAACATCCGAGGGCATTGGTTGTTCTTTGCATTTCTACGTCATCAAGAGAGAGGCAGAGTGGTGTAGGTGTGTCCACATTCATCGTCTCCCCTTGTTCCTAAATATTCACATTAGTTACATGTTGGTGAATACTAAAAGGGTTATGGTTAACACTTTGTAATTTATTCTCTCTATGTTGTTTTAGCTCTAAGATATACCTACCTAGTCAATAGTTTGGAGAGGGTGGGAGAGGATCGTAGTATGTCTTGGTATTTCGCCCTTATCTTGGTACAAGTTGGACACTTGCATGTAAAGTGATACTCATCCTCTATCTCTATGTGACATAACTTACATAGCCTTTCCTCTACGGGAACTCTATTAGCACGACCATTCTCAATCTCAAGTTGGTGAGATGATATCCCAAGTTGTCAAACGGGCACCCTTAGTGCATTTGATAAGAATGTATCTAGATATTTTGGTTGTGTAATAAAACTTAACTTAGAGAAGTCCAAGAAGTGTTCCTTATAGTACAACATTTTAGATGGGAGTAGCTCTCGTGGGGTGATCCATTTAAATCAGGTCTAAAATTGCCATATTGCTTGGCGTATATTACTTTATTATGGTCTTCATGAGAGATTAAAGTTTGATCAGTCCCATGGTTGTACTTAAAGGGGAGGTAAGTTATTAATGTCTATACCATTTGCAAGTAACGAACTCACTAGAGAGTGCTATACCAAGAGCTAGTGTCTCCGGACGCATATGATAGGGAGAAATACATACATACATACATACATACATAGTGTACATATTATGTATGTATGTATGTATGTATGTATGTATGTACGTACATATTATTATGTAGCGAGTGAGTTACCATTTGCTTCTCAAACCCTTGTGTCTTCCATCGCCATCATACGCAAGTTGCAGAGATGAAGCGAGGGGAGCAGGGTGTGATATGCCACCATCGCCATGGCCGAAGCTGTCCTGCTCCTGCTACCTTTCTAGAAGAACCCAGCATGTACCGAATCATGTGGACACGTCCCTCACCAGAGCAACACCACCAACATACCTGTCTCTCCTTCGTCTCTGCATTGAACGGAATGACTCATCCCAAGCCAAGAGAATAAACACCCATATCATCAACCACCATCCCTATCTTCTCAATGGTCTTCTTGGAGACTATTTGGTACTTACTTTGGCAAAATGTAGTGCCATCGATGAAGCTCTATTCACATCGTATTCCCTTCCTTCCCGATCGGTTTTCTCATGGACATCCATCGTCACTTCATTGGTTGATTCTGGCTATGGCTATGAAGCTCTGCGAATGTACGAATGTATGCAGCAAGATGGCATCCTACCAGATGCATTCACATTTGTGAGTCTTTTCAAAGCTTGTGGTATGGTAACGGACATTCATTGTGGCAAGAAATTTCATATAATGTCCCTTTATCAGGGATTTGTATGTGATTTGTTTGTAGTCAGTGCTATGGTGAATATGTATGGGAAATGTGGTGATTTGGAACAGGCAGAAATAGCATTTGGAAGGATTCCTTATCATAACGTGATCTCTTGGACTGCCATGCTCTCGGCTTATGTGGATAGAGCGGAAGGAATTAAAGCTTTATTGTTGTATCGACAAATGTCTGAACAAGGCGTGAAATCTGACCACTTGACTTTCATGTTAGCAATTCAAGCATGTACAATCATCGTGGAAAGTGATGAGTCTCTTAAGGAAATTGCCCTTGAAATAGGATATGCTTTACATTCAGAGGCGGTTCGGAAAAGCTTAATATTTGATCCATTTCTTAGCAATACTCTCGTGAATATGTATGGTAGATGTGGGTCAAGTATTGCTGAAGCGGAGCATGTGTTTCATACATTGTTGCATAAAGATATAGTGACATGGAATGCCATGCTTTTGGCTTATGTTGAGCAAGGTGAAGGGCAAAAAGCTTTACAATTGTATATGCATATACAAGAAAATGGTATGAGCCCTGATAAATTGACCACAATCTTTGGTCTTCAGGCATGCTCGACCATTGCCATAGAGCGAGAAGAAAGTGAACTTTTTGTAGCTCAAGAAATTGGGAAATCATTGCATAGTGATAGTTGCAAGAAGGGGTTTGAAATAGATGAGTTTTTAGCCTGTTCTCTCGTGAAAATGTATGGCAAAACCAATGCAATCACAGAAGCAGAGTCTGTGTTTGGAACATTATCACACCATGATGTTGCATCATGGAATACAATGTTATCTGTGTATGTTGAACTTATGCAGAACCAAGATTTAAGCTTAACTTTGTGTTTCGGACACAGAGCATTATGTTTATACCGGCAAATGGGGAATGACTGCACTGGTTTGGATCCATTAACATATGTTTTGGCTCTTCAAGCATGCACAATACTTGTGTTGGAGGATGGATTTATTGAGGGCCAATCCGTCAACATTTTAGCTCTCAAGATCGGAAGAGCATTACATTCTGATGCTCGTAGGAAGGGATTTTCATATCATCCCTTTGTTGGCAACATCCTTATAAGCTTTTATGGTAGACATGGGTCTATTGTAGAGGCAGAAGATGTGTTTTTATCATTATTGCAACGTGATGGTGCATCATGGACTTTGATTCTCTCATTATATGTCGAACAAGGTCTGGCCGAGAGGGGTTTGCAATTATATACTCGAATGATCAAAGATGGGGTGAGGGCAGATGGGTGGACATTTGTGGTTCTTTTTCAGGCATGTGGTGCTATTTCCAGGAAGGAACAATCATCTGTTTTACTAGATACATCTTCTCTAGAGATAGGATCATTACTACATTTAGTGGCTGATGCAAAGGGTTTCACATCAGACAGTTATGTGGGTAGTACCCTTCTGAGCATGTATGGGAAGTGTGGAGCTATTGTAGAAGCAGAGCATGTATTCAGTGACTTATCTGAACCCACAAATGTTTCATGGACTGCGATGCTCTCGGCATATCTTGAACAAGGGCATGCAAACAAGGCGCTGGATACATATAGAGCAATGGTAAAGCAAAGTATATGCTTAAACACTGTCACTCTTAATTGTGTTTTGCAAGCTTGTGGTGTAATCGGAAGCTTAGAGACATGTAAAGAGATTCATTTTCACCTTGTTTCTTTGGGATGTGAGCACATTTCAATGGTCGCTGCGACCCTAATCCATGCCTATGGAAGTTGTGCAAGCATGGTCGATGGGCAAGATTTCTTTGAGAAGCTTTTTGAGCCTGATATCGTTTCATGGAATGCTTGCATTTCTGGCCATATAGCTGAAGGTAGTTTTTTGAAGAGCATAGACATATTCGAGAAATTAAAAATTGTGAGTGTCCAACCCGATGAAGTAACGTTTACTGTGATTCTCTCCGCTTGTAGTCATATTGGGCTTGCTAATAGAGGTATGGAGTATTTCAACTCTATGAGCAATGAGTATGGTCTTATGCCAAACATAAAGCACTATTGTAGTATGGTGGATCTACTTGGGCGCGTAGGAGACTTAGAAGGACTTCGAACCTTACTAGAACGCATGCCAATACAGGCTGACCTGCATGTTTGGATGTGTACATTGGGTTCTTGTTGTACGCATGGAAACTTGGAGCTTGCAAAGTATGCATTCGATCATGCAACAAGTGTTCAAGGACACAGTGAAGTTGTCCATATGCTTTGACCTTGGAGATGCATACATTTACGGTGTTCATATACAAGAATAACCAGGATTGATGTATCTTTACTATATAGAAAACTTTCACCATGATTCATATGCGTGTTTATCCTGGAATGTTTTTAGACAAAGGCTTGAGCATAATGAGAAGCATACATATCATTTTCATGAATTTATCTGAGTTACATTCTATTGATGTGCGAACCTCAAACATCATAGCGATATGCATATTCTCGTCGCTAAGTCATATAAAATGTGGAGCAATCTCTTGACTGCCCAAACATATATTGTAGGTGGTTCTCAAATAAACAAAGGCTTGATTATGTACATTTCTAGGAAGCCACAAGGATCTTGAGGTTGCCTTCCTTAACACTAAAGGAATTGCATTTTGTTGGGGTCAATGGTTTGAGATCATACATAATGACATGCTTATCAACGAAAAACATGATCATCCACAAGAGGAATGGAATACCAATATGGATTTCAATATATGTACTGCTTGATTCGAATTGCGGCCAAGATGACTTGCATGCATATATAGGTTTACTTCTTGCGACACTACTAGGAAGGTACATGAGTTCATTTCACTCGAGCTCTCTCCATGCGATCCTTCAAAATCTATGGATCACTTGTTTTACATGCATCGGATACTACATACTAGTTCATAATGATCTTTATTAGATTTGTCTACTACATACTAGTTCATTCTTTCCATGACCCGATCCAACCAACCATATGTATACATGCATACATACATACATACATGCATACATACATACATACATGCATGCATACATATGTACATATATGGCCCATTCTTATTCTTAAATTTTAATATACATACATACATGTTTTTATATAGTTTCCCACCAGCCCAAAACAAGTCTTTCAAATAAAAGAAGCGCCAAAAACTTCCGAAACTTCCTTCTTTCTCTCTTCCCCCCATAGCCTGACAGGTCGCACACCTGTAACCCTAACCCTAACCCTAACCCTACCGCATCCCATTCTTCCCTCCTTTTCCTTTTCCTTTGCGCCAGACCGTGTCGTGTCCATTCTAACTTTGTCCCATCTCTTTCTGCCATGCCTTCCTTCGTCGCCAAGCCTGAACCGATTCTGATGGAGAACCCTCACAGGTTCTGTGTGTTTCCTGTCATGTATCCCGAGGTCTGGGAAATGTACAAGAAAGCAGAGGCGAGCTTCTGGACAGGTTAGTCTCTGTCCGTCCATTCGTTCACACATCCTTTGTCTTTTTCACCAAATTTCTTAGTTTTTATTGCTTCATTTGTTTCTTCACCCACATCCAGATTGTTGCGTTTATTCCTTATCTTGCTCTTTGCATTGATCTCTTTCCTGATCATCCATCACTACCTCCTTTGGTTATTACAACTGTATTTGCTTTTCTTGATTATGGATTCAATTCTTCCTTTGTTTCTATCTTTCTATCTTTCGTCTTGGATTTCATTTTTCATCAGCATTTTTTCTCTATGTTTGATTTGATCTTTTTTCTTCTATCTTTGATTTGACTCGATCGTTTTCTTTGATATTCTTCGTCAAGCCTGATCCTTTCCTTCTTCTGTTCTTTCTTCATAGTTAAAGTTTCTTTCTTTCTTTCTCTCTTTGCAGCAGAAGAAGTGGATCTTTCTTGCGACCAGTCTCACTGGGAGACCCTGCAAGAGGATGAGAAGCATTTCATTAGTCATGTGCTTGCTTTCTTTGCTGCCTCTGATGGCATTGTCCTTGAGAATCTGGCAGTCAGGTTTATGAAGGAGATTCAAATCCCTGAGATATTCACGATTTGTGTTTTGTGAGGAAGAACAACTAGGATAAACTAACAATGACCTTAGAGGAGAATTAATAAGGTCAAGGAGGAAGGTGAAGGCTAAGGTTCTTGAAGGACGTCCAAATCCTTGAGTTAGAGGTAGGAAGAGCCTTAAGAATTAGAAAGAAGTAAGAAGAGGATTTAGAATTCAGAGTGAAAAGAAGCGAAAAAGTATGGATACGATTAAGTAGGAAGAATATTGTGCAGTAGGAAATACAAAGAAGACATTGGAATATTGTGTAGGAAGAAGGAAGAAGATGCATACATTTATACATGTGTGTATATTACTCAAACACACATACTCTCAGTCGTATCTCTAATGTTCATCTGTGGATCTGCTACAGGCCCGAGCATTCTATGGGTTTCAGATTGCCATTGACAACATTCACTCAGGTAATAGACTCTCCAAATCCAGCTGTTTACGAGTAGTTCTTCTGCTTCATATCTCTCTCTCTCTCTCTCTCTCATCATAAAGGCCCTTGTGATATCAGAGATGTACAGTTTGCTCTTGGAGACGTATATTAAGGATCCAAATGAGAAGCTCCGACTGTTCAATGCCATGGAAACAGTTCCCTGTGTGACAAAAAAGGCAGATTGGGCTCTGCGTTGGATAGGCAGGTACAGAAGATAGAAGTTTGTTTCTGAAATTAGCAGAATCCAGGTAGTTGTTAAAGTAAGATGAAAGCTTAGTTAGGATATATGGTGAAAGCTTTATTTAAGATCTTGTTCAAAACCTTATGGAAGCTTCCTTTAGACCGTATTTAAGTAATTATTAAACTAATTCCAAATATTGCCAGAGATGTAACGAAAGATTATTAAGCTTCTCATTTAAGATCTAATAAATGCTTAATTTTTTTTTAAATCATGCTGTTTTATCATTTGTTTTGCTTGTGGTTCTTCTGTTGAAAGAGACATTGATTTCATCAAATCTTATTTAAGATCTGATAAAAGTGTATTAAAAGATAGTGCTTGAGATATATATAATGAATGCTAAAAAATCATAATTTGAATCTTTTAAATTTTTGATCCACCATTTTTCTGCATTTATGACTCTTCTGCTGAAAGAGATTGATTCATCAAATCTGATTGAAGATCTGATAAAAGTGTATCAGAAGATACTGCTTGAGATATAATTAATGTTAAAAAATCTTGATTTGGATCTTTTAAATTTCTGATCCACTAATTTTCTGCAGTGATAACTCTTTCGCTAAAAGAATCATTGCTTTTGCCTGTGTGGAAGGCATCTTCTTCTCTGGAAGGTATGTGTGTACGTATGTTTTGCTAAAATTTCTCTCCCTTTTTCTGCCCTTCTATATCTGTATTTGACCACATTTCACTTGGCTACGTTGAAGCTTTTGTGCCATTTTTTGGCTGAAGAAGAGAGGCCTGATGCCTGGTCTCACATTCTCAAATGAATTGATTTCAAGGGATGAAGGTCTTCACTGTGATTTTGCTTGTTTACTCTACAAGTAAGGACATCATACACCTTATTTTTGCTCAAATTGTTTTTGAGAACCTAATTTGAAAATTTGTATGCCAAGTCTTTGTTAAAGCTAGGAAAACAACTAGATCTTTCATTTCACAATATTCTATTTTCCTCCTATACTGATCGTATTTTTGTACTTTTTGAGATCTATAAAGTAGTGCTAGTTCTTTTTATTCTGCTAATTCTCTCTTCTCTTTAATGGCTTCATCTCATCTCTTTAATGGCGTCATCATCGCTTTATTTCCACCACATTATACTTTCCATATTGTGTCTTGCTATAAGTGAAAGCTTATTGCCGGATTTTAGTGTTATATTTCTAATGCCAATACATCACATTGTCCTTTCCATGCTGATTGTTAAGTTCTCTTTTTGCTATTTTTTTTCTCTCCAATGGTAAACTGATGCAAGTTCCATTGCTCTATTATTTTCAGTCTGCTGGAGAACAAGGTTTCAGACTCAAGAGTGAGGGAGATTATTAGCAATGCTGTTGAGATTGAGAGGGAATTTGTTTGTGAAGCTTTGAGTTGTGATCTTGTTGGGATGAACTCCAAACTAATGAGCACATATATTGAGTTTGTAGCAGATAGGCTTATGGTAAGCAACTTGATTAAGAGTGGTTTTTATGATTGATTGCATTTGATCTATGGAAATATGATTGAATTTTAGCATGTCTGCCATTCATTTGTTATAGGTGGCCTTGGGGTAAGGAAAAATATACAATGTCCAAAATCCCTTTGACTAGATGGAACTTATATCTCTACAGTAAGTCTTTGACCTTCCTGTTCTCTAAGATGAATGCATGTGATTAGGATTTAAAAGAAGCTTCAACTGTGAAATATGAATTGATTCATTGCGTATGATTTCATAAGTTTAAATTGATGCATTGTATATGATTTGAGTGGACACAAAAATGAGTACGAAATTAAAATTTATGCAAGATACCCTATTTGGTTTTTGCAAGAGTAGAGATATGTATTGATAATTGATGTTTGGATTTGAATATGCTAAGAATGGATACGAGATTTGAATTAATATGCAATAATGGACTTACAATAAATTTGAATTGATGCAAGAATGTTAATAGATTTGGATTAATGGAAGAGTGAACATAGGATCTGGGTTGATGCAAGGATGGGTATGAAATTTAGGTTAGTCAACTGTACGTGAAATTTGAGGCGATTTTTTTTCTTATTTCAGGCTTCTGTGATGGCTGGCTTGGGGAATATCGAGAATCAACATGTGTTCCGATTGGATGAAGACTTCTAAAAGAACTGACATTGTCTTCTAAGCCTGAAACATTTGTCATTCTGCCATGACTATTTGTTTCATTCTGTTACATATGTAATCTCACATGGAGTCTAGGTTCTTTCCTGGGTTTAAATTTGCATGATACATCCTAAATGTTTTATTGAGCCCAATCTTAGGTTTGTTCCGGACTCTTCTTCACTACCCCATTGTGTTGTTTATCAATTAGCACACCATTGATAATAACGAAATTTGTCCCATTTCTCAAACAAGTTTAGAAGGGATTTGTCTCATTTCGTCCAGTTTATTTGCAATCAAATTAAAGTGAAAAGCAATATGTTATGGTGTTGCAAGCTAATAAAGTACAAACTTGTATTTCTATGCTGTTTAGGCTTATTGGATGTCAATGTGTATAGCTGTAATAAGTAGGCCTTGAGAGTATTTTATACTTGTAATCTTAAAACTATGATGTGCATATTACTCTGTGATGGACATTAAAAATTAAATTAGCGTTTGTGAACCTAATTCTTATGTAACTACAAGAGTAGGTCTGCATCTGCCTCAACTATACGAGTACAATGTCAAAATTTTATTTTTTGAGAATATCACATTGTGAATGTTTCCATGTGCAGATCAAGATATGAACAATCTCAGAACACTTGCTCGTGCAACTGTGTGTGAAACTATATCATACATTATATGGTACAAGGTAGTAATGATGCATGCACTCACACTTCATGCCTGGATTTGTACCTCTAAATTTTGTGCTATCTTAACATTAAGTTCCAACAAAACCATGTGACATGCTGATTTGTATTGCATCATCATCATAATCAATAGCATCATATTTCTTCATTTCCTTTGCCCATTCCTCGGAAACAACTCATCCTCAACCTTCGACCTAGTGTGTCAAATCTCGACTTTCTTCGAGGAGTTACTACATTACAATCTTGAACTTTCAAATTTTCATCAGCATTCAATGAATTCGTATCCTTGACTGATGCAGTGATGGCTCTTAGAATCATGTTCTGCAATACATAAAAACGAGGTAGCATAGCACAATGTGATGTGTTTGAATTACATGGAAAACTTTACAATAATGAAAAAGAAAATGTCTACCATTTAGAGAAAATAAAAGTAACAACCTTTTCTTCTTTGACATCAAGTGGAGTTTCAGCAGAGTTGTTTCCAAGACATACATCAACTGAGGCTTCACTAATCCCATGAGAAGAGCATCTGCCCCAACCTTCGGTAGAATCACCATTTGAGCTAGGATAGGAACAACAATCTCCAACCTGTTCTCTACCTCGAGACTGTAGCACATGCACATGTAATTCATATTACACGTGTCACTATGTACATTGCAGCAAAAAACTTGGAACAGCATAAAAATATGTTTTTAACAACATTTTGAATCACAACACAACAATATGTTCTGAAATCACAACAAACACTATAATAAATAAGTTCTGATGACATTTTTGAATCATGACAATATGTTTTGACATCATACACAACAATATTGTGATAACATTAAGTTGTGCAAATATATACAAGCAATATGTTTTGGTATCATATTTTACATCACAAAATGTATAAGGAAAAACGGTGGTAAATTTCACATATAATGACAATTTTGTTACCTCCAATGATTGGTCAAAAGATGGCAGGTCTGCATTGTCATAATTGTGCTTCATTCTTCTAAGAAACTCAATAACCTTGGCAGGATGTTCCAACCTGGTTTTCAATGACTGTACTTTATCAAAAGGATATGTCTTAGTTTACATTGATAACATATCATCACATTGTTAAAAATCAACGAGTCTTGAAATAAAAAGTGTATATTTGTTAGTTCATTACATTACTTTCACCAAGCTTATTGATTGCTGTTTCTTGCTGAGATATGCTCTCCTTTCCTGATGCAAAATTAGAAAACAGAATCATGAAAGAAAATGCTAATAAATGAAGCAAAATCTCAAAGAACCCCATATAAATGTCAAAAAAATACATCAATATTTATTGTAATCATATGTAAGTATCTAGGGGCCTATACATAAGTAACTGGGGCCATAAAGTTTTCGGATACTAAAGTTTGGGTATTAGAGTTTTTAATCCAAATAAATAAATGCACTTCCTCTTTTCTTTTTCTCCTAGATGAAGAGTACTGAACAAACATGAATAGAAATACATGCCTTCTGCACTTTCTGAATTCTGTATTCTGAGAACTGGATCGCCTAAAGCTCCAGATACCGAGTGCTGCAGACAACAGCCATAATATTTTAGCCCTGATTACATAAGAAATACCATACATGTACTAACACTGAAAAATGCAAGTATATAGTCTACCATTATGTCTACATTCCTCATATTTCACGTTCATAAATTTAGACTGAATTAATCCATTCATTTAACAAAGGGGGTGCAGGAGCTGACAAGAAAATATATTAAAAACTATAAATTATGCAAAATAAACCACAAACAAATAGATAATAATAAAAATCTATTATACTAAAATAGACAAGAAGTTATACTACAATATAAGGTATACAATATATACTAAAGAGGTGTGTTGCATATAAATACTCTTCCATTTGTACCATAAAAATATTAGATATAAATGGATAGTGGCAATATACATGTTGATGTAACTAATACATCAGTGTTGAAGAGAAATCTAATTTTACTAGCAGATAACACATAATAATGATCTTCAAATTTCTAATATACATAAATATATCCCTGTAAGAGAGAGAGAGAGAGAGAGAAAGGTATACATAAAGTACCTCAACTAGCCCGTGAAGAGATGGCAAATCATTTAGACCAAATGCTAAGAACTTGCATGTCTCCTCTGCAAGTAGATGTGATGGTGGGCTCAAAGTATTATGAAAGAATATTGTCACAGAGTCATAATAAAACTGTGGCCTTGGTGAGTTATGGTTTCCTTCAAACTTAATTATATTTTTGTCGCCCTGAAAAAGAAAACAAAAGAAAAAAAGGAATAAGAAGAATCATCGTTATGAGAAAATGATATGAAATAAACAGAGTATAACCAAAGGATAGAAGAATTTGTTTTGTCACAAAAGCTATTGAAGGACGTACAGAATACACGCTGTGAATGTGATCAGAGTGGTGGGGAGGTATAAATAAATCCCCTCTTGCATGTCCAAACAGTGCTGGAACAAAGGTTTTTGACGCATACTGAAATGAAATTAAAAGGGAAAAAAAACAGTTAGTCAAAAAGCGCTATCTTCTTCTTTTCTGCTTGATGAACAAATGAACAAATTTTATAAACAAAAATATCCATAATATGACACTTCAAAAACATTCTGAAAAATAAAGTATATGCAAGATGTATGCTCTTATCAATAAAGCAGATTTCTCCTTAGAAACAGAAATGATATGATGAACAAGACAATTTTCCTTTTGCATTCATAGAAAAAATATGGTGTCAGACCTCTAGGTACTACCTGTTTAACATTCATATCCATGATGTCAAACTGTGCTCGTTTCTGGATGATTCTTCGCATTAACTGTAATGCAACTCTGATCTGCACAAACAAGTTATATATATAAAGCTAAAACTATGGCATAGCAAACAGGTTATTCCTTGCATATTTCATTCAATTGATTATGTATATATCATACATATACTAATCATATCACATGCCACAGCAAAATATTCCTTCATATAAAATCTTCATGTTCAATAGAAGAGACCCATATTTTTTTGTCTCATCAACTCTCTAGCTTGGATAATATTGATTCTCTGCAGATAGACTACTTAGAAAATAGTTCTAGGAGAAAGTCAATTAATTCCAAACGACTACGATTTAGTTTTTAGTCAAGTTGAATGTAGATAGAGCTTGGATAATATTGACTCTTTGCAGAATAGTTCTAGAAAAGAGTTCTAGGAGATGGTCAACTAATTCCAAAATGTTAAGATTATCTATCTATCACACTTACAGTGAACTTGGGTAGACGAATTTTGTATACATCAGCCAACTCCATCATTAGGTTGAAGAGATTTGAAAATGGGCTATCAAGTACCATCCCTGCAATAGATGGATCAGTACTCAGCACCATACAATATGCTGCATAAAAAGAGTGTGAGAGAATTGATATTGAGTCACATTTTATATATATAATAAATAGAAAATGATATATATTTCATGGAATATAGATTATATATAAATATACATACATATATATAATAATGCTCCACACACATATAAACCCTTCCAAACGGTCATATCACTTGATCTTTTGATATTCAGTGTCAGAACGCTATAGCATACAATGTTGATATTCCTAAAATACCTAACAATCCAGTACTATTTGAACATTACCTGGTTACAGCACCCATAGAGCGTCCCCAAAGTCCAATGCAAGAAATTTGTTTTAATGAACGCAAGTACTGAACAGCTGCTTTTAGATCATCTTTCTGGAGAAAGCAGCAGCTAAATCATGAGTGTTAACACACATCCAACTAAAAGAATATTGATGTATGTCACCCAAGGAACTAATGTGAAAAAAACTCACTTCATTCCAACCAAGGCTAACAAAATCACCATGAGATAGACCAGACCCTGAGAAGTCGAGAGTGAATACAGTAATGTTTGAGGGAAGAAGTACAATTGCTGCCTCATTGCCTTCAGCTCGGCACCCACTAATAAACACAAGAGAGAATTATGAAATCAATACTTAACACTCTGACAATTGACAATCCCTGGAAAATCAAAAGTCGATGATCACACACATAAACAAACAAAGAACACCATTTCTACACAAATAAAAAGAAAATGAAGTGCTAATCTCACAATCTACCTTAGTATAAGATGGATTTTCTAGCATAAGATTAGTTTCTCATTATTATGTTGGAATTTGAGATAGAAACCAGGCTATTGTGTCCTCTCAATCATTGATGCTCAAGAGTCATAAGACAATCGCTGCAAGTAAGTATACCATTCATATTCAAATATGTAGAAAAAATACTTTTTCCGAAACAGAATGAAAATCCTTCTCTTTCTCCAGATAACTTTTGGTTTTGCCTTGAGAAGACATGAATTTACCTATCATATAGGCCACAACTTATGTTTCTTATTCATCGATTAATTATGGTATTTTCAACATCAAACTCTGTTTATTTTCCTTTCCTAATTTTGCTCGGTTTCAAAATGTATGAATTTATAATTCTCCTTAAAATAGTTGACCCTGCACCAATGAACTGTATACTCCTATAAATATAACAATCAGAGGAGATAATTTTTGAATGTACGAAAATTCATAAGCATGTGTATTAGATTTGTCATTAAGAAGCTAGATAAAAAGGGTACTAAAGATAACCTGAAGAAAAGAAGTGGTGAGCTTTTACCTGTTTCCATGGCAATATATAACACAGGGAAGCTTTGCATCTTCAGGAAGATCTAAAGGTACATAATGACTGCATTGCAGCAAGTGGCCTCTACTGTTTGTAATCTGAACAACAGCAGGCCTTATTATATGTAAAACAATTTTGCTATGGAATAATGGATTGGTATTTTCATCACATGTTTTAGTAATACAGTGCCAAATCTGGTCTCACATACATTTATTTAGCAATAGAGTGTAACAATATGAGCCTATATGCATTCACTCCACAATTCAGAAATATGAGTAGATTATACCCGATCTTCTTCATGTTGTTTCATGAGAGATTGTAAAACTATAGCCTTACGTAAACTATCCTCTTCACATTTTCTCATGATAAGAGTATGTAAACATGGCATGATATATGTTTTTTTTTCACACTAATTAGTGATAGAATGTAGATTTATGGCCTTATTTTATTTGTTTTAAGCTTTAATTGTAGAGCGTAAAATATGGTGTCCATAATGTTTTCTTCAAACTATTATGAGATAGAATATCATATATCCAGTTTTATATACGGTTTCCTTCAATGCTATTTATTAATAGAGGTCATAATTTTATGCAGTCTATTAGAAAATATTGTGAATGAAACGAGATGTAAAACAGGTTTGTTGAACTATTTAGATATAGAGTATCAAAAATCTATTGTTATGTGGTTTTTCTTCACCATATTTAATAGTGTAGTGCAACAGAATATGGCGTTTTTATATATACTTTTTTATTCACAATATTTTGTGATAGGGTGTAAAGACTTGGGCTTGCAGCAAAACTTTCTTCAAGCTATTTAGCAATATATGTTTGTGGATTTATAATAAAATTTCCAAAGAAAATCACATTGCTTCACAGTAGATGCAGACAATTTTCCATAAAAACTCTAAAGGAAGTCATATTTCTTCAAATTATTTAATAATAGACAAATTTCCAAAGAAAATCAGGAGGAAATCCCATGCCAACCTCTATAAAAAATCTCCGCATTATTTATGATAAATGTGTACAATTTTAAAACAAAATTTCCAAAGAAAATCATATTTCAACAAAGATTCCTAAGGAAACACATTTCTTTGCATTATATACACACGTACAGACTTAGATAAAAAAAATTAAGAAAATCAAGAGAATTTTACACTAACCTCTAAGTCTTTCCTCTGATAAGTTCGACCCTTAATGGAGAACTCAGCCTCGAGCAGATCCTCCACAGTATAATCAGCCCTGGAAAATGGTACCAGTGAAGACATGAGAGAAGAATTCATGTAAGAAATATGGATTCAAATACATTGTGCATAAATAGAGAGAGAGAGAGAGAGAGAGAGAGAGAGAGAGAGAGAATACCTGGGAGGTCGAATTACGAGGTTAATGAAAGGTTCCATGGAAATTCAAATTTAAGACGGTCAGCTGAAGGGTTTCTTCTTTCTCCTTCTCTTTCTCGCTACATCTCTACTATTGAATTCTGGATGAGATCTCGCAGATCTCTCTTTAGAATTACTATACTTCTTCTGTTCCGGAAAATCCTCTATTTCCCAACCTTCTTTTCCTTCCTCGATCTTCTTCTTCTTCTTCCCAATTGCTCTGTTTCTTTATCTATTTTTGATCCTCTAATTTTCTCCTTCCTGAGTATTCCTCTTCTTTCTTTTAAGAATTCTCCGGTTCTGCTTTCTTTCTTTCCAAAAATCCTCTGTTTCTTCTTCTTCTTCTTCTTCTTCTTCTTCTTCGTCTCCCACCTCCCCACTCTCTAGCTCTCCTTAATTTTTCCAATGTCCTCTCTGTTTCTGTCTTTTTCCTCTGTCTCTTTCTCTGTCTTGGGGGGCTTCCTCTACTTTTTAAACCAAATGAAGTCAAATGATACATACATACATTCATTCATTCATTCATATGCTCTCTCTCTCTCTCTCTCTCTCTCTCACACACACACACACACTCTCTCTCTCACACATACACATGCATACACACACACACTCTCTCTCTCTCTCTCTCTCTCTCTCTCTCTATCTCACACACACACACACACTCTCTCTCTCTACACAAACACACACACACACACCATGTGTGTGTGGCAACCACAGCCTCAGCCTATCTCTCTCTCTCTCTCTCTCTCTCTCTCTCTCTCTCTCTCTCTCTCTCTCTCTCTCTCTCGCCCATTTCTGCCCTGTCTCCAAAAGACGGCCAAATGTCCCCACGTTTTGGCCGATAAAACTCTCGCTTGTGGGGTAACACCCACCTCACTTTCTTTACACACAAGCCCAATACCTCTCCAATCTTCTTCTTCTTCTTCTTCTTCTTCTTCTTCTTCTTCTTCTTTTGTCTTAGTTAAATCACTCACAATAAAAGGCGAAGTGTTTAGGGAAATCGTTAGAAGATGAGAGAACTCGTCGGGGTTTTGCATGTTTCGGGCCTATTTCTGATTTAATACTACTATACCACCGCATGCATACCCTTTGGTTGCACCCATAACAAAGGCACGCAAGCAGGGCATCAATTATACACCTTGCCAAACTCATCAACAGATGAACGCTTTATATTCTCACCGGAACAATAAGCCCTCCTCCGCATCCCAGTGTGTTTTTACTGAACACACTCATATTCTTCAATGGTGTATGAATATGTAAGTAAAATGAGTAGAATTCCCGATGCAATAAAAGCGCAAAGTTTCTAGCATTACTTTTGTGAATCCATTAGAAGTCATATGTGTACATCGAAATGTATAAATGTGATGGTTGCCACCGTAAATCTTATGAGGTGTGGGTTTAACTTTAAGCGCGATGGGTCTAACGTAGCATTCACTGTAAAAGCATCGTTCGTGTTTCTCTATGTGCATTTAAATTTAAATACTTTGCTCTTAGATTTGGCTTACCACAACTCCCCATGGGTAAAAAAAAACAAAAGCATTCATATTTTGTTTGTTTGTGACCATGTACAATAACGCTTTGCTTTAAAAAATAGCTTTTAGTTTTATGACCCGAGGCCCAAAACAAAAATATATATAGTGTCCCACCATCGTGGCATTTGTTGTCTTCCATGTGCTTGTATCCTCCACTTCACTTTCCTTCGTTATCCTTGATTTCATATATTAAATCACCGCTCTCGATTTCCAACCAACCTATTAAATCTTACTATACATGGATAACTTCCGATCGATGTGAACTCCATTTTTTAGCTTTATTGGAACGCGTCCCATATGTTTGGCACTTAAGTCACACTCTAAATGCATGAAAATTGAGCAATTATTGGATTCCAATGTCTTGGAGTGCCAAATTTATATTTTCTTGAACAACAAACTCTTTAACGTTTTATAGCTTTAGAACAAAAAATGATCCAATTATTTCGTTCCCTATCAATTACGCGAAATAAAATAATGGAAAATATAATAATAATCTTGACAATACTTGCAATGCGAAACCACTTCGATTCGTACAATAATAAGCAAGAATGTAAACCCACATGTTTTTGTTGTTTGCATACCCCTTTGTAGCGTCCTTATAATAATTCATGCATAATGGAACCTATTATGTATTTGTTTGTTTAACGTTTCTTACCTAACATGCTCTTTTACTAGACCTTCAAATAGATGCTCATTAAAATATGTGGCACATTTTACAACCCAGATATTCATGGGGTGTGATAATGTAAATTGGAAAATGTGTTTGCATCCACACATAAGGGGAAATGGGTAACTTCTCTTGCATGTTTTGATTTAAGTTTTTTTACTAGTATTATCCATCAGAGAGTACATATGTTGACAAGTTTGCTTTAAGCAAAGCCAAAGCATTTACTTATCAATGTATGATCCATGTTAGCGCATGTTTATTGGCCAACTTGCCACATCATATTTATGGTTGAACAAAAGTCGTGGGAAAAGTTTTTACTATCACAAGCATTTTATATCAAGGCAAATATTTGGTGGAAGCTACACCATCTTTCTACTAGAAAATTCTCTAAGATATTCCATACAACTCTACTAGGATACAATGCAAGGTGATTTTAGTTACATACATGGACAAGCATCCATCTTACGTAGAGTACTGCTTCATGTTAGGAACATGCCAAAATCATCATTTGACAACCAATTAAGAAGAAAAATAAAGGATACTTTCTTGAGTTATGATGTTTTACATGATGGACGATTAGGGTTGATCCCCCTAGAAGATGAATGTCTCGTTGAGGCTACATTAAAACCCATTATAATTCTAGCCAAGGTAGATAAGATTTGGATCCTAGACCCTGATACTAATGTTGTTCATCCATGGTGGGATCTATGGGTAGTGGGCAAAAAACCATTATGTGAATTGGAATGGGATCCAGGGGAATGGAAGTGGTTACCCACATCATATTCAGGGGAGGATGTTAGGCCGATTCCGTTTTTTCAATATTTAGTTCGATTGGGATGGGAGATGTTACGACGTAGGATACCTCATTGGCTGACAACAGCTACAACATGGTTGAGTTATAATGTGGATTCTACTCATACGACAACATTTTGGAAATGGCTATGGGCTATACAAATCCAAAGAAGATTATTCTATTTAGATGGTTGATTGTTCATTATGCGGTTCCTGTTAGGGTTTGGATGCATTGTAAGGATATGGATAACATGTGTGATTTTTGTGGATTAGAGATGGAACTATCTCTTCATCACCTATTCTGGTCATGTACGACTGATAAATTGGTTTGGAAAAGGATATTACGTCTATTGCATGAGGTATATGGCTCTAGAGTATATAAATGGGGGACAATGTTGTGGGCTGCTATTAAGGGTGAGGTACAAGATTATGAACAAGAAAACGTTACCTTTGCATTACATACAAGAGGTAGATATATTGAGGAAGTGTCGTTGTATATGCCTATTAATTCCGTACAGAATGGGGTGGTTTGGGAGACTATTAGTTCCATAACATTATGGTTTTTGTGGACTAGTAGATGTCGAAGGGTAGTTCAACAAATTCAATGGAATGTTGTGGATGTAGTCAAGGAGATTTGGTTGACCTTGGTGCATATATTAAAATGGGAATATGACGCTATCAAGGGTGATTAAGATTTAGTCTTTCGAAAGAAAAAGGTTTTAAAGAAGAGATGGGAAAGGATGAATGTATTCTACATGGTTAATTGTTGTATACGTTGGAGGTATCAACCACCTCTTTGAGTATTTCCTCCACCGATATGAGGCATGTGGCTATGTTTAACTGTGCTTGGTACTGTCTTGGGAGTTATGTATATCAATGGCAGTCTATGAGCAGTTGAAAAGAAAGAAATAACTGAGATTCTGTGCAATCTCAAGGCTTGGGCCAAGAAGAAAGACCTTTGAGAATAAGCCCATTGTGGGTCCACGAGAATAAGCCCATTGACAAACTTTTGTGGGATCCCAATGAATGGAAATGGCAAAGCATATTACCACAATGAATGCTAGGCAAGCAAATCCCATTTTTTCAGTACTCGGTAAAAATGGGTAGAGAATTGCTAAAGAGGCATGTGGTTGTTACGCCAGCACCATGTAAAATTTGGAACTTGGGTAATGTACGACACTCTTGGTTAAATGCTTATTGGAAATGGCTATGGGCCAAAAGTTGTCTTGTTTAGATGGTTGTTAGTACATTATGGCACCCCTATGAAGTCATGGATGAAGGGGCATTGCCATGATTTAAAATGTGACAATTGTGGTTTTCCCAATGAAATGGTGCACCATGTTTTATGGGTATGTCCTATAGCTAGAGCAGTATGGAAAAGAGTGTTGAGAATTTTGTATCCTATTTATGGTAAACAGGCGTACACATGGGGTTTTGTGAGATGGGGAAGGTTGGCTGAAGAAATACAAAATTATGAAAAGGACTGTGTTGATTTTCTTCTCCTCGCTGATGGAAGACATGTGTTGGAGGCCTCTTATACTACACCAATCCATTGTTTGGAAGAAGAAAAGGTTTGGTCTATTGTATCTTCTTTAGTAGTTTGGATGTTATGGAAGGCAATATGTAAGTGTGTATTTCAGAATGTCAAACCGAATGCGGTTAAGATAGTCAAGGAGATATGGTTGATGCTCCTGCATACTCTAAGAGGTCAATATGAGGCAATACATGGTGAGCTTGACGTTGTGTTTCGCAAGCAACAACAATTTCAAGAAATTTGGAAAAAGGTAGAGATCTTCACCTATTTTGGGGACAGAATAAAATGGAGATACGCTCCACCAAGATGGCTTTTTCGGCTCCCTGTCATGAAAAGACCATGCATGAGGGTTTCCGCTACTAGACATGTCCATTCATGTGGGAAGGAGGATTGTAATAGGTTGTATGGATACTTTGTAGCCTTTGGGCATCTTTTCATTAATACCACGGTGAATCTTGACTTTAAAAAAAAAAACCAACCTTTCAGACTTATTTTTTGGTTTGTTGAAAGCATGTGGCCACATGGGAGATATATAGAAAGGGAACAAGTTTTTCTGTTTCATCAGAATGGATGAGCTCATTAAAAGTTGAAAATGATAATATTTTTACACATGTCTTTCAAATGTGGTGTTTTGGACCTCACTCATTAGAGGATATGTAGAGAATGGCCAAGGTGGACATGCACCTGTTGCTAGCAAAGGTCAAGGAATGGATGTGGTGATAACAAAGTAAGTATTACTTGGAAGTAATGTGATTGTTGGAACTGTCTTGATGAATATGAATATGAAATGTGACTTTCTTGCGGAGACACTCAAGACCGAATTGATTTCAAGATAGGTTGAAAACAGGTGTATCAGAATCCATATAAACTATTCGATGGGTTGAGATCCCTCAAGGTGGGTGCCGATCATCGGGCTTTACATGAAGGCATGCTCATACATGTTGAAATCATGTCTTACACAAGACAGGTTGGGGAAGGATAGTCACTTCCTTTCCATCTATTTTGTATTTCGTAGCTGATATGTTTTTTAAAACTAATAGAAGGATATGTTTTTTGGGAATTAAGAAGAAAAATAAATGAATATCGAATAAAAACTGAGCCATACATCTACGAGTATTTCGGCTTGAAGTTAAAAACTAAACAAGCCCAAATATTCATGCCCCTCCCAAATAATTACCCTCAAAATGTGTTCCTTGAGGACATCTTATTTTTGCTTTCTACTTGGCCAACGATGATAAATTGATATATTGTATTCATTTGCATACTCATTGATTGAAGATTTACTTTAACATTGATCCATGAGGGCTCATATCACCTGAATTTTGTAAATACAAAGGTAACGAGGGGAGGTGGTTCATGGAGATGAATTTGGAGAACTGAAAAAGTGGGGGTGGAAGAAAACGTGATGCCACAACATAATCTCTCATGGACATGCAACAAGAACCTCTAGGAAACAACGAGGTGACATAAGAGTGGATGTGGGAAAAAGAAAGGTCTCAAAAAATTAACCACATGAAATACCTATTTGTATGCTTCAATTATTAGGGTAAAAGAATGATGACCTAAAGGGAGATATACCTACAGACTAAAGTTATAACAAGTTAAAATGCATCAATGATGAAGCAATATATGATGTATGTTTCGAGACAATCTAAGAAGCTTTGTCATTAAATTATTATGAGGGCTCGACCCAATGGGATCGAGTTTGTGTGTGGAAATACACCAAGTGGCAACTCCAAATATTCAAAAGAACCCACAATATTTTTGCATGCAAATTTGGGCCAAATATAATTTCAAGTAAGTGACATCTAGTACCTACCTGGTGAAAATGTTAAGGAAATCAATGATCTAATGATGGGTGAGTGAGTAAAGCTAGAATGAGCACGAAATTTCTTTTTAGTTTTGACATGCAAAAAGGCACACTGAATTAAGTGGTCTCTTAAAGAAAGAATAAAGAAGACTTGTGCGAAGTGACAATTTAATTCAAAGTAGAAAAGTTCTTTACTTAGAATTCACATGGCAATTTGATGAGAGCTTTGTAGTAAACTAGTTGCTAACCTCAATGAGATTGTCTGGGGAAAAACTAAATTACCAAGCTCCATGTACAATATCAGTTGTGATCATTGTTAAGTTACTACTAATCAAGTTAACTTTAAGAAAAGAACTTAATTACTCTTAAAATGTTACACATATTTTATAGCAGTTAAATAAATAGAAATACAAAGAATTGGTAATCATGCTTTCAATTAATTTAGAGAGAGCTCTAACATAAATTTTAAAATGAAGAAGTTGAAAAAATCTAAAATTGGAATGTATACCTCTTTTACAAAGTTGAGCGGTTGACCTTAGCCCCTTTCAAACTTGGGTGAACATAAAGTCTTTCCCCTCAATTCCTAAGCACTAGGCATTGCTCTTATCTTTGACATTGTATCCTTGAACTTGTACCACCACTTCCTTATGAGAGATTCAACGAATACTTCACACATGTACATCACCTGGGTGAAGTATGAGTCTCCACATTTGTCACACATGGTTATACTCAAATATACTACATTAGTGTTAGGAAAAAGCCTCATCCACAAAAGTACCCATTGAAGAATCATGAAATGGTCTAGGCAACTTGTTTGAGGGAAAAAAAAGGCATAGGGAAGGGAGTGTCACAATGCCTCATCCACAAAAGTACCCATTGAGGAATCATGAAATGGTCTAGGCAACTTGTTTGAGGGAAAAAAAAGACATAGGGAAGGGAGTGTCACAATGCCTCATCTCAAATATATGAAAACATGAGCTAAGTGAGATGCAAGTGATGGTTCACACTTTGGCCAAGCAATGATCGTCCATTTAAAGAAGAAGGTGGTAAAGTATTTTGGTGTAATATATACCTACTTTAAACGAGTGTGATGCAAAGCTCTAATGCATCCCATCTTTTTAAAATATTCATGACAGTTAACCTTTCGAAATTCAAAGTTTCCCTTGCATGTCTTCTAAAATTTTGTATGCAAGTACCCTAGGGCCTATAACATGCACGCAATAACCCTTTCTATAGCCACAACATTTTAAACCCTTAAAACAATTTGAACCTCAAGAAGCATGTCTCAATAATGACCTCAACAAGAAGTTGTCCAAACTCAGGAAGTAATAACACATATGACATTAACTCTCAAGGGATGTTCAACCCTATAGAGCAATATTCTCAAAATTGGTATTTTGTAGGAACTCAAACTTTAGTTTCTCATCTATTGTATTTTGTTCTCAAATGCATAATAAACTTAGTTTCCCACTGTGAAAGTAAATATTACCCTCCATCCATGGGAGATGTATCACTATTTTTACAAAAAAAATTACAAGTTGAATACAAGAGAAAACAATCAATTCATACACAATTTCACTTCCATTATAAAATACCAATTAAACACTCACGAGCAATTCCTTATACACCTCATGAGCACTCGAGAACACGTTTATGTCTCTTCTTGCTATTCCACCACAAAGAAGGAATGTCAATTTATAGGCCTTTAACAAACATAACATCAAAACACATGATACTCATCTAGCATGCAATAGTCCACACCATCATTAAAAGACATTTGGCTTCATTCCTATCATGAGCATTAACCCTAATAGTCTAATAGAAAAGAGAAAGAAAGAAAGAAATATTAATGTCTTTGAAGAGGCCAAAATGGCCTATAAGACCTGTAAAGAATCAATGGTGATTCTTGTGTAGCGGAAGAGATGTGTGTTATGTGTATGTGTAAGAGGAAAAAGGAGAGGAGAGAAACTCAAGATGGATAAGAGACAAAATGAAGTACTCAAGAAGAAGGAGATGTATATTAACAAGGAGAATATGATAAATGAAAATGTAGCATTACAAAGAGTCACAACCGACTTAGTATGAAGTATGAGGAGGGTGCTTTATATAGAGTCACCCTCTCTCTTCATTAACTTACAACAACCACTCTCCCTCTTGGGGAATGTGAAGACTCATAGTCATGGGAATATGTAACTCATTAGTTATGTGTCATAGAATATTATTCTATGACACATAATTAATGTGTAGAGAGTAGTGGTGTGACTCTTGACCTTTGAGTAATCATGGATTCTCAAAAGGTGTGTTCACACGTTGCACTATGTTAAGCTTGATTCTCAACAAGACCATACAAGTGATTACATCTTAAGTGTTGTCTTGTCTTTGAGAACAACAAATCAAAATAAAATAAATATTACTTCGTAAATATAAAAGTATATAAGATAAAAAGAGACAAGGGAAATTGGTTTTCGTCACATGTGAGATTCTCAAGTTAGATGTGTTATAACTTTTTTCTTTGAAAGATCTCTAGCATAGGTTAATCCAGAATGGAAAGGTCTCTGAAGCGAGGGAAGCGCCTACGATGGCAGGAGATAATGGCTTTTATCTGTCGATGACAAGGGTGTTGAGGTCATGGGCCATGGGGCGGGGGCCTACATGCACGACAAATTTTTATGCCCCGATCAATTGTAACCCCTTTGTTATGTCTTGGTCGAGAGCCCATTTGTGTATCCCTTGATTGACTTGTAGCATTAGTAGGAGTGATGGGGCTAAAGAAAGTTGTGATTGTTCTTTGTGGATGAGCTTGGGTGACTGTATTCTTCAACAACTTTTCCCAATGTCTCTTTAGCTCTAGCAAGAAAAGTCTTAGGCACCGTTGGTCCTCATATTCTATTACCTTGCGTAGCAGGCCAAAGCCTTGTTTAAAGAGGAAATTATCTCCCTCTGATTTCATAAAAGACACTACAATGACAAACATAGTGTTCTTCGGATTCCATTCCTTGATGACACAATTGGCAAATTCTTTCTTATAGAGATATTTGTGTATATCTACCTATCTCAATCTGTAATCGATGTATGAAGTTCGCAACTGCCCTATCACATTGCGCAACGCATAGGATAGATGTATGTCCATATAAGGTGGCCTGATGATGAATCCATCCTTCGATGTGTGTAAGAAATGTGTCTTATAGTGGGCCATCTTCGTACCAAGTGATATTTTGGGGTTGATCCATGTTATCTTGTTTTCCAAGTTAATAATATTAGTTTGGATCACTCTATTCTTTTCCACTTTGGTCATATTTAGATGGGGACAACCCAAGCTATATTGGAACGAGGGTAGTGCATCTATACTCATGCCATGTGACTCAAACCATTGCTACATTTCAGCATACCAACAATGAATGTCTCCATTTTCAGCTAGTTGTCTTGATGACATAAGTGCCAACCTTGGGTATCTTCGTTTAGGGATAAATTATTAAACGGTTCCAACAGAGGGGAAGGAGCTCCTCATCCTAAACTTGAATTAAGGTTGAGGCTTTGTCTCATCAAAAAAGTTCCATACAAGTTTGTCTATTTATAATATAGTGCTTTACATGTGTAGCTAACTGAGTGGAACTTCCACAATATCTTTCCCACAAACGCATAATTTCCTACTCTAGCACTAACAATGGCAATGTTAGTGCTTTAGAACCAAGTAGATTGGATTTCATTCTCCAGATTTGTCTAACTTTCTCTAATTAGATTTATGGATTAGGTAAAAAAATATGCCGACATACATATTGACCTACTCCTTTGGACGAATGGAGACCAACAAAGATGACGGCAGGTTGTGTATTGGAGTCCTTATAACCTTCAAAGTGAGAACACGATGTGATTGAGACATGAGAAGAAAGTATAACCAAGGTCCTACCAACTAATCATTTCTTTATATTCTCAATGACAACAAAATAAAACATTCTTTTGCACTAAGGATTGCAAAAACTTCTTAGAAAGGAAGTGAAGACTTTTAAGAAGTTTTATACGACCACCAATCACTCAGTCTACCAAAAGAAGAAGCAAAGGAGCTATATATTTGAAAACTCGTCCTTCCGTCTGCATTTCGATGTTAGAAGTGCCAAAAGTTTCCAATTTGGAAATTCCAAGTTGCAAGTTGCAAGTTGCAAGCTGCAAGAAAACATGTCAGAAATTAGATAAGAACCATGCATTTAGGAGATAATGTGATGTTTAAAGGAAAAGTAGCATGGTTGGTCCAATGGTTAGGGTTTAGGTTACAAATCTTTGCCCATAAACCAGACATAGGTTAAAAATTTGACTCATGCCACCGACATTAGGAGTGAAATTTGAGAGCCTCCAAGATTTACTAAATATAAATATTTGGCTGAATTTACATACTTAAAACACCTTAAAAAATTAAGCAAATTGAGCAAAGTTTTCACAATATTTATCTTATTTTTGTCAAATATTTCTGATAATTTCTTGTTGTGTTGTAAAATTGGGTAAATATTTCAAAATGATTTGTCGTAAATGTGGGCAAAGTACAAGGTGCTATATGAACAATGTGTAGGAGCACCATTCTCTTTATTCTCAAGATCTATGACAATCAAAAGGCAGGCACTGAGTTAGAATAAACGATAAGGATGCACGAGTATCAATGCCTAGCAATGGGCTCGGTTCGGTTCGGTTTCTTAGCCTTGAAATGAAACCAAACAATTTATTCATAATAAAAACCACCAAACTGTTTAAAATTTATGAAGCCATTTAAACGGAACCGTTTAGAGCCGAACCGTTTAAAGAATAGGAGAAACCAAACCGTTTACGAAAAATTTAGAACCAAACCAAACCGGTTTATCATAAATAAAAACCAAACCATTTTTTATTGATATTGATCATTATACTTAATATAAATTTGTGGGAGAAAATCATCATAAATTTGTTTATCATATTTATCATAAATTTTGTCATCATACTTATTATATTTGATCATAAAAAATGAAAAGGAGACTCTACATATAATCCAGATAAAATTTAATAAGTTAACACTAGTGTTTAAAATTAAAAGTTGAAAGTTTGAACCTTAGGGAAAATTTATGAGTATTTTTTAACCTATAAACCTTTAAACCGAACCACATAAATAGAAACCGATAAGCTGTAAACTACTAAACCATGAAATTCAAAACCAAACTGAACCGAAACCAAATCGATTTGTAACATTTGAAACCAAACCAAACCGTTTATTTATCTTCGAATCTATAAACCGTTAAGCCACGGTTCGGTTCGGTTTGAGTCGAAACCGGGCCCATTGTTATTAGTGCCTGCAATTCTAAAGAGAAACAACAAAGGTGGATTGACAACTGACATTACGTGACTCACAGGATCAAGCATTTAAACTACGAGAGGGAAAGAGGCCGCATTAGATAATCACATAAATTACAAGATGTCAATGCTTGGAGAACCTATGTAAAGGTAAACAATGGGAAAGGAGAAGAGCCAAAGAGAGGCCAAATGCACAGTGAATTACAGAGAAACCTTCATAGCTTAGTATGTAAAGGTTGTTACTAATTCTCCGGCGCATCATGCACAACTACCTAATGAGAAGCACACTCAATAATAATCAGTCATAGGGATACCCTTTGCTCTAGTGGAAGATTAGACCTCCATGTATTCATGTTTGTTTTTCCACGAAGGCAAAGCTCCATACACACATTTATGCATATCATCACTTTCAAATATTAGAACAATCTACACAAGAGGTATCAACCATTGTACATTATCATACAACTAAGATAGAGAATCCATTTGTAACACCATGAATCAATGAACTAAGAAAAGTAATAGATAACATTACTTCTCTTGAAAATTGCACCTTACCAATTGTTATGTATTATCTACAAGCACAATTAGTTTCATTACTTAGAGCATAAGATTCACTCAAGTTTTACTTGTACCACTAGTACTAAAGTAAACTTGTGTTACTTGACTTCAATATGATGGTTACACAAGTTTTACTTAAATAGTAGATGCTCAAAGATCCGAATATGTTTTGCCCATAAATTTGCATGTCTTAAAACTTTGACATCATTTAATTGTGGAGTATCACTTTGGATCATTTGTATCATAGACTCTTGTGACTTGTATGGTTGTATCATAGAACAATATGGTTGCATAAATAAAATATTTTGCATTATTTGTTAAAACATATACAATTTTGCAATACCTTAAGTTAATGCATGGGGTGTCCTTCATGGAGATGTTATGGAGTATGAAAGTATGCATGCTTCTCATGTCTTTCACTTTTTCCATGGGTACATCTATCTCACTTCATTTCCATCTTTTATTCCACGGTTTAGAACTAAAATTTTGGTTATTTGGCTCTTTGGACAATATGGAAAATGAAATGTGAGGATGTTTTTAATAATGCTCACATACATCTCAAAACCATGCTTATTGAATTCTGGCTGTTATTTGTCCATACCATACGTGGGCAATATGATGATCAACAGGGTTCAGCTGATGCTCTACGGCAATGTGAAGTGGACTTTAAGAAACAGTGGCAAGGGCTTCACTTATTTTCAAATACAACTTCTGGTATGAGGTGGAATTATGCCATACCTTCTTTTTTATTGCATAGCTTGTATCTTGTGCTACTCTCATTTCTTATATGATATCATCTATTTGATCAAATGTTGGTATTAACTTTTGTATTACAATAGAGGTGAGATGAAATGTCTCCTTCTGTTTTCTATATGTAAATTTCTCAAGTAATATACTAAGGTGTATCTTTCTTGCAAAAAAAAAAAAAAACCCTTAAGTTAATGCATGCATGCAACAACCTTCTCTTGGCATGGAAAGACTAAACCATCAAGTTCAACTCCATTATTGGTGTGAACAAGTGCCAACTATCCCCTCAACCATGGTCAACAAAGAGAGTGATTTGGTTAATGTAGTAGATGGGCTATTCATTAGTTCTTCTTTCTTTGCCACCATTTTGTATCTCTATATGCTCGCTTAATAGCACATGAGATATGACTCCTCTAGTATTCTTCAATACATTGCTCATTATCATAATATATAAGCTTTTTCTTGTTTACTTTCCACCTTAGTTAATATAGTGCTATAATCACAAAGATTCTCCAATTGTTCTCCAAAATGTGACATCATCTATTATAGGAGGAGATTCTAGAAGAGGGCATCATCTATTAAACAGGGTTTATGAGTACTAGCTCATGTGACATAGACAACATCAAGTAGTGGTGATTAGAAAGCAATGTAATTGGAGTTCAATCTTGATGGGATGACCTACACATTGTGGAAGCTGAAATTGACAGGACTTCATAGGATTCATTGATTTGAAGAATTTGACAACCATGATACCTACAACCACTACAAATGTGCTGATGTAGAGAGGGCAAACTGTGAATGAAAAATTATCAATGCAGAATATGGTTCAACAAAGATCAAAGCCATTTAATGCTTGTAGAACTTTTTATTTACCATTATTTCCCTATGTTACAATAGTTACAAACGACAAGATATAGTGAGTAAACCATGACGATATATCATCATTGTTCCAATTCATATAGAACTAATAAAAATAGAATGTATGACATTTACACCTTCCATCCTCGGGTAAGTCTCTTGTTAAAAAAGTCTGGATAAGTAAAATCACATAAGAAGTTTGAAATTGCATGTGCAAAATGTCCAGCTACAACATGTCAATTGACATTTCAGTTGATTAATAACAAACTTTTTTTGATCATGCTCTGTTTATAAGGAACTAATAGAAAAGATTCACAAAACTCAAGATTCCATGATGCCCATCATTTAAAAAAGAAATCCATTCTATTTGTGTTTTCCAATCATCATTAAAATGTCAATCACAAACTCTTTTGGTATACATGACATTTTTTGTAGCTTGATTGACATCATAACGGTTTAAGCTTACATGCTAAATTTGCTTTTCACACTTCATAATGATTTAAATTTCTCACATTTCCAGAATACATGCAAAATGAGAGTTCAAGTTTCAACTACCTGGTGAGAGAATGTAAACTGATTAATTGATGCATAATGGTAATGCTGTGCTTTAATCCTAGCCTCTTATTTCCATTATTCCAAAAGATTATGCATTACACTAATTCAGAAATTTCTGACCATTTCATCATATAGTCTCTCATATAGTGATTAAGATAGTATAAAACAATAGTCTTTTTACCACTTTCTGTTTCGAAATTACATACATATACAAGATTTGTCGTTGAACTTTGGTTAGTCCATTACAATCATATTGTACAATTACAAATTTCAGTGGTTTTAGAAATCACTTGCCTAGTAGAAATACAGATGCTATGTAGTCTCTTGAGAAAATATACGTGAGACAAGTGCTTATGCTTATACACAATACCACCCATGACGCATAATTTACACTGCACACTACAATTTCATGTTTTTACTGCAACTTCTTTAAGAAAAATAAAAATAAAAAACCTAAAATCATATATACTAAGCAGACCTGCGAAGTGGGGAAAAAACAGTCATGATTATTTTCACTATTATGACTTTGGGTCTTTACAAATATTTCAAACGTTACTACAAAAGAATCAGACCCTCATGAATGATTTGTATACAACAAAAAACTGAGCTGAAAATTTGCAACCATACATACCTTAAAACTCAAAATCTAAACACAGTTGATTTAAGATGGCTTCAAAAAATTTGGTAGGAGACTCCGTTGCATGTCATCTGCTGATATTCTCATAATAGCTTTTCCTTGGAACTGTAGACTCTCCCAAATAAAGCATGTGAACCGAACTGTCATAACAACTCATGCATGTGTGTTAAAAGTGTCACACACAATAGAGCACATGTAAAGACACTCAACATGTATATATGGATACTGAATATGTAGATCCAAAATCCAATTTTGAAAATCAATAGCTGCAATAAAAACTTCAATATACAAGATCAACCACAATCATTGTCGTAGATCCTCTGCTTTAATACCTGGTTATGCCAACAAATTATTAGAACCACTCCATCTTCAATAATGATAATATAAACATGAAAACATGAGGGGTAATGATTACCTTTATGACACCTCGGGACAAAATCAAGTTCATATTTGCTTGAATTAACCTCTATATGAGGTTTGATGCTGGCTTTATATATCATACAATAATTATGTATCTCGGTAAATAAAACATTATGTACCCAACATTTGCTGTAGCTGGTTGAGTAGCGAAGGATGCAGTCTGGAAAGAGAGGAATTAAGAGCTGCCTCACCATGGAGTGAAGAACACACTTGAATCTTTTCTTTCAATAATGGTACAACAGAAATGTTGTTTATAGGATCTGCTGCCATCATCTACTAAACCAAAAACTAAGCAATAAGCATTTCTGACAAATTAACCACTAAACATTTCTGACAATTAACTAATAAACATTAATGTGAAACTAAACAATAAGCGTTCATGAGAAATTAATCAATAAGCATCTTGGAACTTTACACAAGTCACAACATCATACCTTGCGTTTTCTTCTCTCTTCACTTTCACTGGAGCCCGTCGATGCATCCACTTCATGTTGAGAATCCGATGAATAGTAATCATACCTGAAAACTCTACATGAATAAGCTTCCCAAAATGATTCCTGATCAATTTTCATGGACCTTCAAGAATAGCACTCATTGCATAAATTACCTCATTTTTTGAAATCCTCAAAATAATCTACAATTTCTCTCATTCTCTCCCCCCTTATGAAGAAGAAATCAAATCCAGCCAAATTTGGAGCAGAAAACAATAGAAGAGCATGCAAGATGTTTAATGAGAGGAAACCTAAGACAGAAAATCATTCTACAATAGCCTAGGAAGTCTCCTTCCCCACTGACACAGGTTAAAACATGCACTCAATCAATTAATTTTTGGGAAGGCACAATATCGTTATGAATTAGTAGGTGAGCAATTTATCTCTTCCTGTTGCACCTTGCACAACGTACCACTGTACTGATCTTCAAGAGTGCAGATCCCAGTAGCTAAGTGCCTATGCAAAGGGAAATGAACGTGGTTTTTTACTTTGGATCACATAATGACTGTTTGAGCCTTTATACAGGAAAGAAGAGCCCATAATAAGAATATTTACTATTGCTTTCCAAAAGGCCTTTGACACTGTCCATGTGCCCACGTATTCTAGAGACCTAGGAGGTTCCGGTAGATATGCAATGGGGAATCAGTGCCAGGACAATAGGTTGATGCCATTGTGGCTGTCTAGATTCTTTAAAGATACTTTGTACAGACAAAGACTTGTCAGTGGTGTTTAATATTGCTTCAGCATGGGTAACAAGAGCACTAACAGAGGAAAGGGTGGCATACAAATGATTCTACACATACCTAGAACTAACAAGATCACTACCCAGGAAAAGGGCCTGTGTACTCCCTTGGGGAAGCTTCCTATGGATGACTTTCTTGTAAATAAGTAGCTCTTGGTGGTCTACTGTCATGATACACTGCCATGATAGAGAGCAACGCATCAGTCACCATGATATAATCCAGGATGAGATAGACGCAGCAGAAAATTGTGACCAAGACATTACTAAGATCAGTGAATTGTATCCAACAGATTTGGGAGTATCCAAAGCACAGGTGCCAAGATAAGCACTTATGTCGTGAAAACAGAAGGAATTCCTCGCTGTTGGTATGCTAAATGCAAGAATGGTTCCTTCCAACCACATGGCATAAATTACATAATTCCAACCAGACTACCTCTGCTCTAATGTATCTTGGATTGTCCATACTTGGACATGAGCAAAGTGGAAATGAAAAAGGTAATCTGAATTATTATCATTAAATTACATAGCAATAGAATTAGGTATAGTGAGTAAAGATCAATTATTGGGGGGGGGGGGGGGGGATTTGAAAAGAATAGAGAACTTTGAGAATTTCTAAAAATGATGGGCATTTTAAGAAAAAAATGAGGTTCACGTAATTCTTGTTAAATTATAGTTTTTACCCTTGCATGCTGACTCCATTCTGTTCCTCATCTATTTGATGTATTATGCTTGTGCAGACACTACAGGAAAGTCAACCATATAAGGAAAAGTTTAACAAACAATTTATTTGACAACAGTATCTTCTTCCCACACCTGAGGATTTGCTCTAGTCTTTCAAGGACCTGGGGTTCTTTTATGGTCAGCAAGACACACAATGCCAAAGCACAAATTTTCTTTCGTGTAAATGTGGTGAGGGAATCCGCCTGCAAAGTTATTGTGAACAAAGCATTACCAGATTATCACATAAAATATCCAAAAACATATCAGAATAAATCAGAGTACCTTCTCTAGCCATGCATCAAAAAACATGAGTAACAGGCTTTTACTACTGTCAGAACTCATCTGTCCGAGTACCAAATACAATGAGGGCTGTGATATCCATTGTGCAAAAAACGATGTATTTTGCACCAATACTCTTGCAAGAATTGCACCAGCACTAGCCCGCACAATATCTGCCTCATCATTCCCCGCTATAACAATTCTTAAAAGCTTCTGAGATCAATTTAGTTTAGTGGTGTTAGAAAATTTAGTTAATCTTACAATTAATCTGGAAATTATACCAAGTATGATTCTAGATTTGACACCTAGAGAAAGCATTTTTATCTCCAGAGAAAGCAAATATTTAAGAAAAAAAAGTCCAAATAATGAGAATTAATTCATTACATTATCTGGAGATAAATCTCCAAATAAATACTTAAGAAAATAAATCTTCAATTAATTCATTACATTATCTCTTACTGTTTTTAAAGAGAATTTTACCTGTAATGTTCCTTCAAGAAGAGTAGGGGCATCCTGTGGAAAACACTGAAAGGAAACAAATTTCCTGTTAGAAAGATTAAAATATCCTTCCAGGTACTCTTGCAAAATGTTTGATGCAACATATCAAAAGGTAGTCATTTTCAGCTAGGAATCCTAGGGTTGACACATTGATTCTCTCTGATATAAGGACGCATTGCTAAAAGTTTACAATGGCCTACTACACCACAAAAGGAATTATTATTAGCCTGAACAAATTTGCCTACCACAGCTAATCACACATACAACCATATGGATTATGTGATTTTAAAAATAATAAAATGAATATGAGCATCTTTTCAGATAGTTGTCTAGTTGTAGAAATATCATGATTCATGACCAGAAGCATTGAAATTGAATCTCCTTATCTTTCTTTCTTTGTAAGGTGACTAAAACTTGACTATCATAGATCTCAATATGTTTGGTATGGCCATGAAAGATCAGATGTTTAACCATTGTTATGGCACTCTATAGCTACTGCCATATTCTAGAAAACAAATCATAATAATATAGAAACCTGAAGAATTTGAGTTACTCGCAGAAGCTAGATGGTATGAAAAATAGCTACAAATACAGTACAATACAAAATGCTACAGTTTCTTCCTAAGCCCATATTTGAAATAATACAAAAAAGGAAACAATTAGCCTTTGTGATACTGTATAGCTCCATCCATTTGAGTGAACTGTATCCAATTTGAAGGGTTATTTAACGGTCACATTTTGAATTTGACTGTATCTTTTAGTGATAGCTCATCTACATGAGTAATAATACGAAATAATGTAAATTTTCTTACTAAAAATCTTGTGTGGGATCCTGAATGTATAAGATTTAGAGAATCCTGAATCAAGAATATTTTTCTCAAGTTGCCTGAAGAATGTCTTTTTGTTTCCTTGGATGGGGTGCAAAGAATATGTGTGTCTGCTTGTGCTTGCGCATGGATGTGCATGTGTGTGTGCCCGAAGAATGTCCTTTTGTTTCATTGGATGAGGTGCTAAGAATGTGTGTGTGCGTGTGCATGCGTATGTGTGCATGTGTGTCAGACTGATGATGTGGTGTGGCTCTCAAAGCTAGGGCTCAATAGTGGATATTGAACATGATGGGCAGTCTAGATGAAACTGAGGGATCCTGCAGCCTAAAGACATTAATGATATCCAAATGTAGAGAATCAAATATATATATATTAAACACATGATTGGTTCAAGAATAAGGAAAATAATCAAAGCTGACTTGCTAAAAAGGCATAACGAAAGTAATCATATGTAATTGGCAAAACAAATATAAGAAAAGCAATCAGGCATGGTTGGTATAATGAAAGTAATCGCATTTCATCAATATGGAGAAGATACACACCTGAATCAGCATGTCTATTACTGGAAGAGTGCACATCATTCCCTTTTCTTTAACATTCCCAACAATGTTATTCAGTATATGTGCAACTGCTGTTGAATGTACTTGCAAGAAACCAACTCCAGCAAGCAAGACATAGCTTTCAATAATATTCATACATATCTGGAAATATACAGCAACAATATGAATATCATAAACAGAACGAATGACAGACAGATTATATAGAGTAAAGTGTTAATATGTGCAGGTAAAAGAACATCTAATTGGAATGAATGCACAGTTGAGAGAGAGAGAGAGAGAAAGTTGCTAGTCATTCCAAGGATGTAGGAACCAATGGAATAATTTGTGTTCTTTTACCTGAAGATGATCAGAATTCCTTTCCATGACAGAATCAAGATGTGGAAACAATGACAAAAGTTGGGAAGTCATAGCTGGTGCATTTTTCAAAGTTATGTGCCAGAGCTAACCAAAAAAATATAATTCCTCATCAGTTTCAAAGAAACAATGCTAGCTAGTAACCATTCAGACCATATGCAGTTATAAGGTAGTGCACATTTAAAATTAACTTGCATACAGAAACAAGTTAAATTAGAATCATACTTGACAGTTATTGCCACGGCATATTTCAAAGTTTATATCCCACCACTATTAAAATAAGTTTAAAAAGACAAAACAGCAACTGACACAAACCTGCTTTAGCTAATGTTCATTTCAGAATAAGTGCTTAAATTTCACTACAAAGCATGGTTTCATTTCTACAAGGATAACTTATTGAATGTTTTAACTGGTATAATTATAGTTGCATTCATGGTTTATGAAGCCACTTCATCTAAAACAAATACAGTGCAATGTAAATAATGAGTAAGGTACGCTAGTAGCATACTATGAAGGACTCTTTAAGTTTGAACGCTGAATCATGATTAAGAGAAAGGACATAGATTTTCTATCTGGGGATGTTTCGATAGTACCTGCAACCCATCTTCTAGCATATTGAGCTCATCAGGTTGGTTGATATTGGTACTGTAATCTAGAATTGGGAAGAGAAACTCATAGCATACTGGAGATTGCGGTCCTAAAGCACAAATAAGCCGTTGTAAAGCCACCATGACTTGTATGCGCAAAAGACTTTGGCCCTCAGATTCCTTCCACACCTATATTTTCAGGTATACACATAATACTATTCTTAACTAAATGCAATACCAGAATTCAAATGAAGATAATTTAATTGCCTTGCCTGGGGTAGAAATGAGATCAGACTTTTTGTGCATGGGAGAATGCTCTCTCCAAGGCGATCAATAACCAAAGAAACCAGATTAAAGATCTGCAACTGAAATTCAATATACAAGAATATTTTAATTTTCCATAGCCTGTAAAGTACTTCCATCATAGATTCAACTTTGTAACATAGTTTGATTAGCAAAGTAGCTACATAGATCATTTAAGCATTAGAAATATACCTTTGAGTCAAACTCTTGTGCATGATTCATGAATTGAAACAAGCGCTCCAAACACACAGGAACAAAGGCTATAAAATCTTTCTCATAGAAGTGTACATCATCTATAAGATGGTGCAAGGAGCGGCATGCTGCCAGCTGCCACAAAGTATGGATTGGTGAAATTAATTATGGTATTCTAACCCAATACATCAACCACAAACCTTTATATCCACAAGCTAAGTACAGAATACAATTGTGAAAAAGAAAGAAAAATATTCATACCTGAACTGCAAGATCACCATCACCAAGAAGTTCGATTAAAGACGTATAAACTGGTTGCCTGATATCCCCTGCTATCTGTTGCAAAACGTGTTGTTCATTTTACTCAAACAGATCAAAACTTTGAGTTTTAGAAAATAACGATATCCATTATTTCTCAGAGTTGAACTAAAACTCTTCCTAGAAAATAGTAGAACCTCAATGCCTTGCATTATGTCTTAAATGAAGTATCCATAGCAAAATATTGTACATGTGTCCTCTTAGAAGCCTAGACATATCTAAAATATAATCAAGCATTTTCTGGGAATGAAATTTTTTATATTTCAAACAAAGCATAATTATCATTCAGCTTTGGTCTCTGTCCACAAATATACCAAAGTTCATGGATACTATAATCAAATTACAACAGAGCTGGCCTAAGATTGATGTTTTACATATTACAAAAGAGAGAGCTAACATGTTATCCTTCACTGTAGAATTCCAAGTAGCATGACAAAAACGTGCTAACCTTCTTGGCCAAGAGATCCCAAATCATAGTAGCAAGAGACTTTGATAGAAAAGAGGGTTTGGTGTTAGGCTTTGGTTTTGAGCTAGGTTTAAGTTCAGATTGTGGGCTAGGGTAATTGTGCAGGTGAGGATAGGTTTAGGTCTTGGATGAGGTTTAGGTTCATAGTTAAGACTTCAAAAAGTATAGGTATGTGTTCACAAGTATATGTATATTCAAAACTTACAGTATATATGTTTTTTATGTAAAAGTAAAACCTGACTCCTATAAATGTGCAACGTTTTTAACATATACATATACCTGTTGACATCTGAACCCCAAACCTGTTAGGGTGATTGTACAGGTGAGGACAAAAACATAGGTATGTGTTCAAAAGTATGTGTATGTTCGTAAAGTACAGTATCTATGTTTTTATGTGAAAGTAATACCTGACTCCTTACAATGTGCAACTTTTTTAACATATATGTATACCCGTTCAAGTCTGAACACTGAACCTGAACCTCATCCTAGACCTAGACCTAGACATCAAATTTGATCACACTGAATTCCAATAGATTCTTGTACAGACAACATATAGCCCTGGTTTTGGTAATATGTACAGTACCAGCATGTGTTCAGGTAATGTGCCAGTTTCTAAACTAAAAAAAAGTACCCTAAACTGATGCTAATCACTCTATATTCTCGATTACAACTATATTAAATATGGCCCACCTTGTATAGCTTATAGTTTGTGTCAAAAATTTGCACATAAACTAATAAGGTAGCAGAGCAATATACCCAAGTAGTTTAGGCTCTTGTCCTGTAAGCCAGGGGCTACGAATTGAACCAAAGCCCCCACCCCTAGTTGTCATTTGTGATGGCTACCAGAACCCCCCACTATGCAGAAATAAGAGCAGCACATATAACATTACACCAAAGTAGCACCTCATATGTGCCATAAAACTAAATAAGTGCTAAACACATTAAGATTTTCACTGTTTACCAGAGCCAGAAAATAATTTCCATAAAAGATAATCCATGTGTTTTCAGTATGTATACCTTACTCACCCACTGACCCAAAAGCCAAGCAACACGCCGTCGAAGGATGCGACCATTTGGATGTTTATTACACAGTTCTTGGGCAAGTGTGCCTTTATACCTGATTTACCCCCCATGACATTAAATTATAGGGAAGAACATCTCACGAAGATTCTTTTGATTTAATAAAACTGAATTAACAAAGCTAATATACCATGATTCAAAATCAATTGAATGGTAAAGATCATAGTTAGCAACCCCAGCTGCATTATAAGCAGCTTCTTTTAAAAGCAATTTCTGATTAATTTCAATTTCCATATCTGGCGGTGCAGGAGGGCAACCATCCGATGCTTGTTTTAAGATTTGAACAACCAATGGAGCCAATTTCTACATCAATACAAACAAGATGAACATGATCAGCATCATCTTTGTAGATGTTTGGTTACTTTCTTCTGTCACTTTCATTGACATGCCAGTGAAGCTAGCAAAGGCTATGGATTAAAATCAACAAGTTTTGTAAAACAAAAGAATAAAGTACCTCTCGATATTTTTCAAAAAGTGTGAGATACAATGATTCAGCACATGGTCTTAGTTTATCTTTCCACTGGACCATATCTTGTTCATGATAGAAAGTTTCCGCACCATGATCCCATTCCTCTAGATCAGTGGATGTAAGTGCAAAATACCTAGCAACAAAGTAAAAGACAAAATCATTTCGATCAATTGAAAGTAGGATTGTAAACTGATGGACTATGGAAACCACAGCTACACCCTAATAAAGCGACTGAACTAGATTTAGCATTCACAAATAAATGAATAAGAGAGATAGAGATCTACAGGTATGGATGGGAGAATGACTTATAGGCTAACAGGAAATACTTTGGACATGTATCCAATGAAAATGCTTCTGAAAGTCAGGCGGATTTATTTTGTTCTTTTCCATTTTATTCCTGACAAGCCAGTGCTTGGATATATGGACCAAAGTTCTCCTTTTGGACTTTCAAGAAGTCCTGAATAATTACGGATTATTATACAAAATTATTTAATGCAACTCCTGCCTACTTAAAAGGAACACCTTTGCCTTTGTTTTATTTAGGGAAAGTCTACCTGACTGTAAAACAATCAGGTGTATAGGCTACCACAGGTAACCTAATCCAGATACTTCAGGATTGCTTCATCAGACAATCTCTATTGAGTGATGCTCAGGATATCATTTCGTTATATTTCAGGTAATTACATTACAAAGAGAATGTCAGATGGCAAAAAACGAATCAAGCTGTCAAGAGTAGCTGGACCTCTTTCACATAGAATACTCAGACACATCACATGAATATATGTTGGGAATGCAAACAAATGCCTTTGAAACTAAGCACCTCTTTTTCATGAGCAGATAGAGCTTATTGCAGGGTGACAGCTCCAGAACTGATCTCTCCCTTCTGCAATTTCTCTCTAGAATTACTTTATTCCAACATTTATTACAGTTCATGTACCTAGCACTACTTCTTTACAGCATTTAATGCATTGTTTTTTTCTCTCCACTCGTTCAGTACATTAACTCATTATATTAACTAGGAATATTGTATTTCCTTTCATAAATGCAGGGGTTATAAAACCTACTCTACATGTTTGTATTTGAAGGCTTTGAGCCTCACAAAGAAATATAGTTCTTGTTTTAGCTTAATGTCAAGCTGCTCTTAGCTTCTTTGGCATCTTAAAATAGTTCTCAACAGTTTTCTCACATGGTATCAGAGCTATGAGGTCTCCATAACATCCCTCATATTTATTTCTTCTTCTTCTTTGAGTAGCCAACCATTTGTCTCCTTTTTTCCATTTCCATCCTCACCAATACGAGGACACTCTCAAACAGCCATATATTCTCCCCATTGACCTATCATTTAGAAAGTAAGCAACCCTTGTGCACCTAGTTAGGACAATCGATTTATAGCTTTAGAGGAGGGATTCATGGCTTCCAATGGCACTATTATCTCTTCCACCATTCTGCAACTTCCGAAGAGTCTATTCTATGGAGCCAACTATCTAGATTGGGAATTTCACATGATGACATTGTTGCAATACCATCGTTTGTGGAGTATTGTAAAAGGAATGGAGCCCAATCCTAAGGCTACCTCTATTGTTTCATCTATAAGACCCACACAGGATGCAATCGACTCTTGGCCAGACAAAGATGAATGTGCTCATGCTTTCAAGCTCTTCAACATGAAGCCTCAAGTTGCTTGTCAATTTCTCAGCAAAGATGACAAGAAAGCTAAAGAATTCTGGGATGCAGTCCAACAAATGTGGCAAAGGAGTAGACTATGAGGACACAGTTTCTCCCACAACAAAGTATACTTCTGTCCGATGTGACCTACAACTTGCTGCCCACTACAATTGGTGTATATTCCAAATGGATGTCAAGTCTACCTTTTTGAAAGGCGAACTAATGGAAGAAGTTCCCCCTGGTTTTGAAATTTCAGGTCAGGAAGGTATGGTTTATAAGCTGAAGAAAGCATTACATGGCTTGAAAAAAACTCCCAAGGCTTGATATGACAAGATCAATTCTTTCTTTGTTTCCCTTGGATTCGAACGATGTTTTGCTGACAGAAATTTCCACGTCCTACCTCAAGATGGTTTGATGTGTCTAGTTATTCTATATATAGATGACTTGCTAACTACAAGTTCTTTTGAAGCCAAGATAGAGTAGCTTCACACTGAGTTAAACGCGACATAATGGTAGATTTATGATTTCCACTTTTCTTCTTGGGCATGTAGGTCTATCATTCACACGACACAATGGTAGATTTATGAAACCGATAGCATGAATGATTGCAAGCCTCTATCACCTAGGACTGAGAGGAGGTGTTGGAGATTGCTGGCAATAAATAGAAATGCTAAATCTTCAACCAGCTCAAAACAGCTGAGTCACAATACTTCAAGAAGTGAAACTGTTGAATAGAACCCTAAAGTTAATGTTCATGATAACCAATCACTAGAGATATACTAGAGTCTAGGTCCAAATAATAAACTATATGGTATGAGCCTCTATACCTGGGATAACTAAGTTTTAATTCTAGGATAATCCTTCTCATCAGATCAACTACACTATCTTATCAAGACAGTGTTGACCATAGATATTTTGAGTATATGAAGAGACAATTGTTACAATAAAAAAAAGTTCGTTTTAAACCTCTTCTGATTGTGATGACCTATTTTTTCTAGATATGAAGACCTTCGATGTATCATTTTAGTATTCACATTAGTATTATTTACACAGGGGAAAGTTACTAGGGCTACCAAAATTATTTCACACATAATATTACTGACTACAATTTAAATGAGAACAGAGGATATGAAGATACCTATGCTCAGTGCTTCAAGAAAAAGTAATATACGAGTCTAACCTGCGAACTAGAATGTCACAAAGGAGGAGGACATGTTGGTCATCAAGCAGAGACTTCAATATTCCTTCTGCTTTTCTAGCAAGGGTTTCCTTTGCCTCTTGGATTGTAGGAGATGTTTGTCCTAAAACTCGGCCTGTGCCCATGACTGTATATTCTTTACACTGAATGACTGTCTGAATGAAGATCATACTGTATATCAAAAGCTGCTCAAAGGAATCAGCATAATTCTGTGGTTCGGTGATTAGCCAATAACACAGTTGCAACAATGGAGGAAGTATAGTGTCATCAATGAAAGTATAAGGGTGTACTGTCTGAACATCCACAAGGGTTTTTAACAATTTTAAGCATGCTTTCTCAAAAAATCCCCGTGATGGATGGCCTTCTTGTAATGCGGACCCTGCATGACAAATTGTAAAAATCACATATGCGTAAATTTGGAAAGGAAATTGGCCCTTTATAAATACAATTAATTTAAAAAAATTGTGTATGTTGTGAAAAGAGATAAAAACTCATTGTCAAAGTCACTGAAGCGATTTCCTCACCATAGCCTACAAAGTATTTAATTTGCTGCACAAAGTGAGGACAGACTTGCTTTACTGCAGGAACCTCCTGGAATATAAAATCACTATCAGAAGTTGGCCCTTACTAAGCGAGTATTTAATTTGCTGCACAAAAATATATGTTCTGATGTGTGGGATACTAGTGTTAAATATTTTCACCTGCACAGTTTTAGCATCACTCGGAAAACCAAACTTCAGCATTCGCCGCAGAGCTTTAAGGCAAAGAAGCCAACGCTCACACCTCAATTCCAAAAAATTTCTACTTTCAAGTGAAAGTAAGCTACTCTCTGGGTTGGGCAACAGACTTGAAAATTCCTTTAATAAGCTTTGGGTATCCTCATGCCAATGATGCCAAGTGTAGTCAAAAAGGTGGGATGTCACCTGCATTTCCACAAAGTAAATTATACATTATGCATTCTGTAGATATTAATCAAAATCTTATTATATATCTAGAAAATTGATGATAGAAGAGTGTTTTTACAATTTAAGGAAAGTAATGACATAATTACTGTCGTAATACTATTAGTCAGTTGTGTGTAAGCTGGATTTTCATTACTGGGTCATCAAAGAGTCATTTGGGTGACCTATGACCCAGAACAAAAGTTGAAAATTTTCTCATGTCCTCCCAAGCTTTCATCAATACATAACTTAACAGTCATGTTCCAAATTATTATTATCCACATGAACATTTGGAAAATAAATTAAATAGATCACACAGTCAAAGAAATCATAAGTACAATCACAAACAGAGTGTAATAGAGTACTCCAAAGTCATGGCAAGCAGAACCTCATTTCTTTCTAGGAAGAAAAACCCATCAATATTCACCTCCATAAGATTTTTCTGATCTGCAATCAATCTTTTGGTAGACAATTCTTTCAAAACTTGGTTCAGCACCATATACACCCTTTCACTCAGAAGAACATCTCCCGACTGAAGCTTTTGTACCAATACTGCAAATATGTCTGGCCTGAAGAAATAACTCCACAGATGTAGTAGATAAATAAAGGAAAAAGAGAAATAAATAGCTCATTTACATCATTTCAAAAATGAAATTGATAGTCATGTGATCATCATCCAAAGATTTTACATCAAGCCAGTCCTTGTTTCATGTAATAACATCATTGACATGTCACGACATAGACAAGTGTCATCACAATCTTGTAAAAACTGCCTCTCTAAGTAGACAAGAAGGTGACCTTGAAAAGTATGTGATGAAAAACAGGTTCTGGTGTCCTGGTTTTTGTAAACGGTGTTGGAATTAAATATGAGTCAAAGAAAGAAGACAAAGGACATTGCTCCTTGTCATTAGAAGCTCTTACGAAGAAGTTTTGCAAGAAAAGATGCATTATGGAAAGAACTTTGATGCACCCTTTCTTGCGAAAATTCTTCATAAGAGCTTCTAGTGACAAGGAGCAATATTCTTTGTCTTCAAGTGGAGCACACAGCCCAGGTGTATAAGAAATGTATGGTAACTACATCACAAAGTTTAAAGAAATTTCAATAGATCAAACCTCTCAAGAATGAAGCAGAAGATCAAGAAATTAAAACTTTGAAGCTGCTCGAGAAAATGCTATGACATTTGGGAGATCCATTCAAAATTTCAGTGTCATCAATTGGTCAAGCTTTCATACATCAGCATTACATTAATTCTATCCAGCCGTTTGGTGATAATGTCTTATAAATTCAGTAGACATCACTTCAAATTTATTACCAGCATGTTTGGCTATTCCAATTTTCTCCTAGATACATGAATGTCAGTCATTGCAATGCCATAGCTCTCTATATGGAACAAACATAGTCAAATTCAAAACAAATTGCTCTTCAGCTCAGTATGTAATATGCTATTGCAAAGGTTTCAGTCAAGAATAATTCATATTTAAGGATTTATTTGGGATTTTACCATTCTTTTGGATAGTCGATGCGTGCAATCTTAGATATCACTAATGCCAGCTGTAAGGCAATCTGAGATCAATGAGCAATACAATGCATTCAGAACTTTAAAGCTGATATTGATATGCCATAAATGTTTATAAAGTAATCTCTTTTATGTACAGAATAGAGGAAAATGCCATAATGCTAAACAAGGATGGATTGTTGATGTGACCTGATTGTCTTCTTCTCTAATGAGTTCCAACAGCTTATTTCGCACATAAGACCTCTCGGAATCACTTAATGCCCTGGAAATCAAGCCCATACATCACAGATCAGTTGTACATTCACTAAAACAGTTTCTCAGCATACAGCATCATCATCTAACAAGATCCATGTCAGAGTCAAGAACGTCTCATATATACAGCATAAATTTTGATAAGCATACTGGATTCAGAAGTGCTGGGGAAAGACTTGATGATAGTATACAAGTTTAATAAGTAATTTCTCCTTGTAAATCTTCATAAGTCTGGCTGAATCTTGTAAAGGTACAAAGGGAATCTCCAGTGTTCAAGAAACAATGGATGTGTTCACTAAAACAGAAGTTCAAACATATTTGAGTTTCCAAGTGGAATAACTCATTAAGAGAACGAAATTCAACGTAATTATATAACTCTTCTACTAGTTCCCTTGGTTTTGTGGCATTTTCTATAAATTTCCTCTAAATTAATAAAGACAAAGTTTCCCAAACACCATCTCGTACTCATAAAACATTTGCTCTTCCCATTTCGTGGCTATTACGAGAAATTGGATATAGAAAAAGTACTCCATGGCCAGCCAATAATTGAAAAACAGATTTAGAAGGTGAAAAGGTTTCATGAACTTACGAAGAATCTCTCCGAAACCTCCAATATCGATTGATGCTATTCTTGAGATAAACAGATGCTAACCACCTGGCACTGCGTTGAACACTGGAATCTCTGGAAGCTATGATCTCCTGAGTATAGACCAAATGCAAGGCTGGGTAAATAATCAATTAGCACCTTTCAACTTTCATCAGGAAACATCTAAATTCTATTCTAGATAATATTTCCAAGACAATCATATCAACTTGCTTACCAACAAGATAGAGTAGGCACAGTATACTGTCCAGATCTTGGTTACAAGAAATCAAGATCCAAAAGTATACCTATCACATCTTGATTTGATAAAACTTGAAAAAATTAAGTTTCATACTTTCATTAGAAAATATGTCACATTAGAAGCTTGCTTGGTTGTCTGATATCTTACATCCATAGCCTACTTTAGATCATCTTTCCGTACAAATCATATCAGCTTACTTACCAGCAAGATAGAGTTGGAACGGTGTTACACATCTTGATTATACCAAGCAGTATATCTTTAATTATTTATTAGAAAACACATCAAACTAATATAGGAGCTACTGTTGATGCATTAACAGCCTACTTGAGTTCATCATTGCAAGAAAATCACATAGAATTAATTACAAACATGACAGAGCTGAAACAGTATACCTTTAGTATCTTCATTACTAAACATCTTTTACTCTTTTGAGTGGAAAACACATACAATTAACAGTTTCCTTCATCTTCTGAAGACTAATGTAGGTCATGTTCACCAGACAAATCATAGCAAAGCTTACTTAGAAGCAGGATAGGGAAAACATGGTATAACTTCTGCTCTTTTGAAAAGAAGACACATTAAACATGCAGTCTTCTTCAATTTCCATGGCCTAATTTAGGCCATCTTTACTAGAGATTTCAATATCACTAACCAGCAAGATAGAGAAGAAATCAAAAAACGTCAAACAGTACACTTTTCACTCTTCTGACAATAAAATACATCAAAAAATATGTCTGATTCTTCTTCCATAACCTAATTTACATCATACTTCCGAGAGAATCACACCAAACGTACCTACAATCAAGATAGAGCAAGATAGCATACAACTAATGCGACTAACAGTCTGGTTCTTCTGCCATGACTAATTTAGGTCGTCATCTTTACGATATAAATCACATCAAAGCTCAGTTACCAGAAATATAGAGAAAGTAGCAGTATAATTTTCCAGTCTTTTGAATAGAAAACATAACAAACTAGCTTTCATGTACATATCAAACAAATCTAGGTCATTTTTGCGCGAGGAATCATACCAAATGTTACTTACCAGCAAGATAGAGCAGAAACCCGGTCTGCATTCACAGGCCACCATGGCAGCTTCAGCAGGCTTACGCAAGGACTCGTCCTGGCTCAATGCATTCTCGAGTAGGGTGTAGATCGCTACGAGGTCTGTAGAGGAGAGCGCCATAGCTGAGCTCCGATCGTCTGAGAGAATCAGAAGAAGAAAGGAGGAGGAATGGCTTTCGCTTTCTTCACTCTCTTTCTCATGAGAATTTGGTTTGTTCGATGAAAAATACATATATGTATGTATAATGTACATAATACATATATATGTGCCTTCCTTCTCAACGAAAAAAGATGTTCCAAACTCATTCTCCTTCTTTAAGCGAGTTGTAGTGTGTTTCTTCGCACTCCGTAGGAGAAGGAGAAGGAGAAGTGTCATTTTCTGATGTAGTGCATGATCATCTCAGTTGGTTGGGGCCCCGTTGTCACACGAAAGAGATTGGCTTGTATCGTCGACACAGAAATGGCCGGAAAGATGGGGGGATGGATGTTGATGTGATCTAGAATCACCCCCCATCAAATATGCTAACTACATGATCTCTCCGGCCCGAGAATAGTGCGATGAGATATTCTCCATGTATGGATTGCTTAGGGATATGTGTGCTTAAGAGGTTGGGGTGGGTGTCTTCAACTTATGGAGAAAGACATTGATAGATAGATAGATAGATAGATTATATTATCATCTTCGGAGGTCAAATATGACCTATGAGACCAAAAATATTACATTTCACGTGATACGTGTGAAAGTGAGTAGCGACTCTCGATGTTCAAGAACTTTACGAATGAATGCTGCAATCGAGAGTGCACATTGTAGTTGTGAGAGAAATTCGTGCAAGGATTGGGCTCGATCAAAGAGATGTGGAAAGCATGGTCGAATATGATCAAAGGCAGAGCATTGTATCCCAACGTGTGATACTAAGACTCGCGAACTTGTTTAGGGCAATGTGTGCATAGTCGGCCATTCTCATCACTTGTGTCCCAACGCCCCATCTCACATTGCAATGCATGTGAGCTAAGTCGCATGGAAGCAATGGTTTGAATGGCAGATAACGGGATGGGCTCTAACATGTATCTATCTGTATGGTTTCCCTGTTCCGCGAAGAATATGGTTTTGTAGTTAGGTGCAACATGTGTAGTATAATGCGTGAAGCGTGAGCTCCCACATTTGTCCCATGTCATGATACATTGGCATTGCAAAAACGCCTCATTTACTAAGGAATCTAGTGATGCATCATGAAACAAGTGTCTTCCATCCCATCTACCAAACCATTCTTCTATATATTGCATCAAACCGGAACACAAAAAATTGCTTTTATGCACCTTTTGGATATTTTTTCTTGCTTCCCATGCAATTCTAGGAAGTTGATGTGAGGAACTTTTTTGAACCTTAAGCATGTATTCAACAACCCTTTCCATGGCCATGATATCAATGGGAAGCAATCTCGTCTCAAGGAGGAGGGTGTAGGGCATTTGTTTCTCAACTTGTCAATACTTTGTAAGAAAAAGTTTTTTGACATTTTCAAACTCGTTCCACGTAGATTTAGGGATGCTACTGTCAGGAACTCTATTAAGGCAGAGAAGGAATTAGTACTAAAAGAAGGATTAGTACTATTGTTGGGGAATAGTACTAAGACAGAGAAGGATTAGTACTATGAGAGGTGTCGAACTTTGAGAGAAGGAATGAGTGAGTGAGAGAGAGAGAGAGAGAGAGAGAGAGAGAGAGAGAATGATGATGCGAAAGATATATGTATTATATGACGGAAGATATACAACAGTAGTTAGAAGGCTTAAGACTGGCGTTGAACCGATTTGGTTCGAACTAATGCCTTGCGCCTCCTTTTATAGTGTCTTCAGGAATACTCCTGAAGTTTCTAGAATGTTCCAGAGAAATCTGGAATATACATCAATTTCCTAATAAAACCTAAATGAAAATAATATCCTTCAAATTACAACTCATAACCTAATGGTAAAGTCTCGACCCGTGTAACAAAAGGTTATGGGTTCGAGTCTAGTTATGACACTATCCCCCCTTTAAAACGACGAGTTTCACGAGTCGTTTTGGATTGAGGACCCGGTTTCTCGGGATATCGTCGATGGAAGTCTTCTAGAAGAGCACGAGCATTGGTCACATTCTTGATCGGTTCCCAAATACGCTCGCTGGGACTATATCCTAGCCAATCGACTAGATAGTAGAGCTTGTTGCGAACAATCTTGGAATCGAGGATGGCAGCGACCTCATACTCAGGTCCATCTTCGAGCTCGATAGGAGGTGGAGGTTGTATAGTACGTCCTGGGATAGTGCTCTCGTGATAGGGTTCGAGGAGAGAACTATGAAACACCGGGTGTATCCGAAGTTGCGGAGGTAGCTCGAGACGAAAAGCGACATCATTAATCTTCCCGATAATACGGAAAGGACCTAATCGTCGATAATCCAACTTCTCACATGGGCGAGTAGTCTTGATGTGTCGTCGTAGCAGCCACACCCGATCTCCAATGTTAAAACTGGATGGAAGTCGATGACGATCTGCGTAGTCCTTGTGTGATTGTTGAGCTTGCTGGAGTTGAGTAGATAAATCCGCTTGTATCTTGCGTAACCGCTCCAAACGATCCTCCGTGCAAGGATTTGTGGACACTTCTGGGGTTTCAAGGACACACCACCGGGGATGATATCCCGTATAAGCGTAGAATGGCGTGACTTTAGTCGATGCGTGGATAGCGTTATTATAGGCAAATTCGGCGAACGGAAGAATATCTGCCCAGTCATTCTGATGATAGTTGAGAAAGCACCGCAGATACTGCTCCAGTGTTTGATTTGTTCGTTCGGCTTGACCGTCGGTTTGTGGGTGGTAGCCGGAGGAGAGGTTACAAGTGACCTTCAGCATTTTAAAAAGGTGCTTCCAGAATTTTGACACAAACTGGGGTCCACGATCGCTGATGATATTATCAGGGAGTCCATGATGCCGACATACTTCCCGCATGACAATTTCGGCGGTGTCTTCACTAGATATTTCTTTAGTACATGGTAAGAAATGAGCCATCTTCGTATATCGATCCACCACTGTGAGAATCGCACTGAATCCCTTAGAGACTGGAAGATCTGTAATGAAGTCAAGAGCAATGGATTGCCATGGCTTGCTTGGAATTGGTAATGGTTCTAATAAACCATATGGATGATGTCTTGGCATTTTCGCTCTGCAGCATGTATCGCAAGTCCGAACAAAATCTTCGACAAATTGTCGCATACGGGGCCACCAGAATGATCGTTGTACTAAATCTAATGTTTTAGTACTACCAAAATGTCCTGCTGTATATGTGTCATGGCAGTTTTGTACTACTCGAAGGCGGCAAGAACCATTAGGAACATACAAAAGTTCTTTAAAGAAGAGTAATCCATCACAGTATTTGAATTGCCGATAATCCGTACCTGGTGATTGTGATTGTGAACATGACGCTCGAGAGGGGTCAATTTGTGCTAGTATAGCTTGGGCGAAAGCGTCCGTCTTCAAGTCCTCACGTATAGTATTGGTAATGTCGGAATCCACGGGCATGTCAAAGATCTGTGCTGCTTGCAGTCGTGCTGGACCCAAGATTACTTGCTTCTGGTTATCGAAAGCTGGCTCACCGGGACGTGGTGTTAGATACGAACGCCGTGATAATGCATCTGCCTTCCCTTGGTGCTTCCCCGGACGATATGTAATTTTGAAGTCGAAGCGTGTGAGGAAATGGGCCCACCGAGCTTGACGTCGATTCAGTACACGAGCATCTTGAAAGTAGGCAAGGTTCTTGTGGTCACTGAATACAGTGACCTGATGAGGAGATCCCTCCAGGAAATGCCTCCATTGCATAAAAGAATCAACTATTGCTAATAGCTCTTTATCATGAATTTCGTAGTTGATTTCGGCGGCGTCAAACTTACGGGAGTGGAAAGCCACAGGATGTAGCTTCTCGTCGTTACCCTGTTGTGACAGAATGCTCCCCAATGCGAAATCCGATGCATCAGCTTCGATAATGAATGGTTTTTCCGGATCCACATGACCTAAAATTGGAGCTGATGTAAACGCCTTCTTAAGACTCTCGAAAGCCATGTCCGTCTCTTTAGACCAAATGAATGATTGTCCCTTCCTGGTGAGCTGTGTGAGAGGCAGCACAATTTTTGAGTAATTTTGTATGAACTTCCGGTAGAAATTTGCAAAGCCTAGGAAGCATTGCACATCCCGCACCGAACGCGGAGTGTGCCATTCTATCATCGTTTTGACCTTGGCTGGGTCCATAGATATGCCTTCTGAGGAGATGACATAGCCGAGAAACTCCACTTGGTTGCACCCGAAACTACATTTCTCTAACTTTGCATACAGACCATGTTCTCGAAGTCGTTTTAGTACTAATAGTACATGAGAATCATGTTCTTCTTGGGTCTTTGAATAAACCAGTAGATCATCCAAATAGATGATCAAAAAATCATCCAAGAGGTCTCGAAATATATCATTCGCCATGTGCTGGAAGACTGCCGGCGCATTAGTGAGTCCGAACGGCATGACCGTATACTCGAAGTGCCCATATCTGGTGCGAAACGCGGTCTTCCATTCATCTCCTGGTCGGATCCGTACGAGGTTATAGGCTCCTCGTAAGTCGATCTTCGTGAAGAACCTGGCACCGTTGATCCGTTCTAAAAGACTTGAGATAAGGGGAAGAGCATACCTATTTCTTACTGTGACCTTATTCAAGCCACGGTAATCTACAACGAGTCGAAGCGAGCCATCTTTTTTCTTGACGAAGAAAATGGGTGCGCCGGCTGGAGATTTCGAATGCCGAATGAAACCGTTCTCCAAATTCTCCTCTATATAGGCTCGAAGGACTTCTAGCTCGGTTGGTGACAAATTGTAGATCGGCCCCCATGGCGGCTCTTTTCCCGGTTGTAAGTCGATGGCGCAGTCGTACGGCCGATGATGAGGAAGTGTGTTGGCTTGTACTTTATCGAACACATCAGCATACTGACGATACTTCTCGGGAAGTTGAACGGTGGACTCCTCTTTGGTGGTGCTGGAGGGTTGTACTGATATTGCAAAGAGAAACATTTCCTCCTTGCGCCCTTCCTCACGCAACTGACGTAGCGAAATGGTTGCAACCTTCTGGGTAGATCCTTGGGTTTGTCGCAACCGGATTTCCCTTGTCCTCCAATCTATGTCTGGGTCATGTAACTCGAACCATGGTAATCCTAAAACTATGGGATGTTCTGGAATACTAATAATATTAAATGATACTACACATGTTAAGTTATCTAGGACAATATTAACGGGTTCCGACTCTTCTATGATATTACCAGAAGCAATGGGACGACCATCAATGACTACTACTGAGGCTGGACATGGGAGCTTTCTGAGAGATATCTGATGAGCTCGGGCAAAATTCCTATCCATGAAGCAAGAATTAGCTCCGGAATCTAGAAGGGCTAAGGTATGTACTGGAGGGGTTCTTTTAGTACTAACTGCTACTTGGACTACGAACACATCACTAACTTGCTTAGAGGGAATGGAACCACTAATGGGCTGCACAGATCTAGGGCTGTCCAACCAAACGGCTCCTATTTTGGCTGGACTTAGTCGTTTAACTCTTCTTCTAATTGGCTAAGGACATCAAATTTGTTTGCGAGATTCGGACTATTAGTACTATTAGGACTATTATGACTATGAGGATTATCAGAGATTCCTACTGACATAGACTCGGGTTTAGTATAGTCAGAACTAACAATGACTTGGTTTACCTGCCTTCTTGGTCTATGGGGACAGTTTATCGCGATATGCCCTGGTCCACCGCAATAAAGGCATAATCGGTTTGTTCGGCGTCGTTGCTTTTCCTCCTCCGATAGCGGCCCACGACGACGTGTAGTGTCAATTTCCATTGGAGTTGGAGTACTTACTGGAGGCGCATTATGTGACTCCCTTTGAAAAGGTTTCGCTACCATTGAGGCATAGGTAGGCTCGGATCTTGCCCTCGGCATCTGAAATTGTCGTTCCGAACGTCGCTCGAAGAGGCGGTTGTCACATCTGACCGCTCGACTGATTGCTTCTGTTAATGATTTTGGCTCTTCAGGGAAAGTCAAGAGTAAATCCTTGACATCGTTGCGTAGACCATAGCGGAACTGCTCCATCAATGCTTGATCATCCCAGGGGATATCGGCGGCGAGTAGGCGGAAATCTGCAGCATATGCGGAGGCTGGATGGTCACCTTGGCGTAATCGCCGGATTTTGTTGATTGCAGTCCTTATGCTGTCAGTATCTCCAAAACATGCTTTAAACTCACTTATGAATTCTTCAAAATTATTTAGTACTGGAGATTCCTTTTCTAGTAGCGGAGCGAACCATGCTAATGCTGAGCCATTTAACAACGTGCCTACTAAACCCACTCGTGATGCATCGGTGGGATATCGGGACGGATGCATTTGAATAACTAACCGTACCTGGTTAAGAAACCCTCTAAACTGCGATCGCGTTCCATCGAACTTCGTGGGAAGGCCAATCTTGGGTTCTTTATGAATCCCTTGTGCTCCGTGCCCTTGTTGTTGCATTGCTACGATGGTTGCTTCGAGTTGTTGCACGCGTAACGCAAGTTCCCCATGCTGTTGTTGCGTTTGCTGCTTTTCTAAGGAAATTTGCTGAAGATCCCCCAACAAGCGTTGATTTTCTTGTTCCAAAGCATGAAACTTCTCTTTCAAGCATTGAAATTCCGAGAAAACGGATTGATACTCTTCAGCGCTAACGGTGGCCATGGGATGAAGGAAAAGGGAAATAAGAGACTAGTAGGAAAGGAGAGAGACAGAAGGAAGAGGGAGACTAGTAGGGAGAAATCGGTTCAAACTGTCAGGAACTCTATTAAGGCAGAGAAGGAATTAGTACTAAAAGAAGGATTAGTACTATTGTTGGGGAATAGTACTAAGACAGAGAAGGATTAGTACTATGAGAGGTGTCGAACTTTGAGAGAAGGAATGAGTGAGTGAGAGAGAGAGAGAGAGAGAGAGAGAGAGAGAGAGAGAATGATGATGCGAAAGATATATGTATTATATGACGGAAGATATACAACAGTAGTTAGAAGGCTTAAGACTGGCGTTGAACCGATTTGGTTCGAACTAATGCCTTGCGCCTCCTTTTATAGTGTCTTCAGGAATACTCCTGAAGTTTCTAGAATGTTCCAGAGAAATCTGGAATATACATCAATTTCCTAATAAAACCTAAATGAAAATAATATCCTTCAAATTACAACTCATAACCTAATGGTAAAGTCTCGACCCGTGTAACAAAAGGTTATGGGTTCGAGTCTAGTTATGACAGCTACCGTCCCATACTTCCACCATAGAGAAGAACCGGTGTCACCAAAGTGTCAATAAGATATTTCTCAAGGACCCAACACTTAGTATCTCCACGATTGCATGTGTTGTCAAATGCATAGTATGCTCACTTACCCACCTCTAATCAGCGTGTAACACATTCATTCCATTTATGATTTGAAGGAACGTCGAGGCCAATATATTTGAAGCTTTCCACACATTCAAGTGGCTCATTGTTGTACATAATGCATGGTTCATCTCTTTTTTGGCTATTCACAAACATAATCTTTGTTTTAGAGCTATTGACACTTAATTTACTATGCATGCAAAAAATTTCCAATGCCTTCATAAGCTTTTGTGCATCTCCTAAAGTATTTGCAAAAAGCACTACATCATCTGCATATAGCAAAAGCATAATCACGACATTCCCAATGGCAACTTCTTCAACACATTCTACCTTTACAAACTTGGTAACCATTTCTTCCAATTCATCAATGCATAGAGAGAGACACAGAGCGAGAGAGGAGACTAAGAAGTTATAACAAGTTGTTTTTTCATATAATTGTGTGTTATTACCCAAAAAATACGAGGGGTGCATCGAGGATGTGATTTAAGTTATCACTCCATTTATCTATATCATTGATTATTTATTAGGTTTAGGTGATGATAGAACAAACAATGCTTGGGGTGGAGGGATGCCCACATGCATTGTTTTTTTCATAAGCAATTGTTTGTAGTTATTGTTTTGTCTCGCAATGTTAGGTGATTGTCTAGTCCCTCAAAATGGAGACTTTGTGGCATTATGGTTTATAAATGAAAACGTATACAATTTGATCTTATGATGATATTTCCCCTCTACGTGATTGTTGTACTTAAGCATTGCATGGTATAGATTTTTCATATGGATGGACTTTGTCATGCAATACTGAGTTCACTATACAAGTGGTTTTAGACAATGTTAGAGGCTAATGCACATTCATCGATTGATGTCGAGGAAGTCATATACGTGTTGTGCATATCATTCTTTACTCAATAATTGAGGTTTTAAAACTTGAGAACCATTATGACAACTTAAATTGGCTAGTAAATGTTTATCACCCAAAATAATCATTCTAGAGTATTACATTATTGTGGGAGAAATTGGTGAACAATATTGCCATTACAAAGATGATTAACATGAAAATAGTCAATGACTTGATTAACTAATGAATGGAATTTTAACATCAAGGAAAACAACGCAAGGCCCCCTAGTTATGTATACCTTTCTCAATGTAAGTGCATTTATGAGTAATTTATTTACTCCCCAAGTAGCAAGGGGGCTTGATTGAAATTTTAGTTCATGTACCACCATTTTACAATAGCACATGGTTTATTATGTTAATGGTCCATATAAAATAGCAATTTTGGTTTTGAATTTTAGCACTTTACACACGCACCTCCCTTGAAGATGTTTTCACAACAAATGGTGCACCATATATCTTGTTGACATGAGCACCCTCGTGTTATTCGTTATTTTGAATATCTTGGATTCGCTAAAAAAAGTGACCTAGTATGTCAAATTTGTGGTTTCAAATAGCCAATTACACACACCTTGATGAGTTGTGTTTTAAGCATTATGACATTTACTTTTGGGAAAGGGATAATGTATTTGGCCTAAAGTAACATCTCGTGGTTCTCTTTTTTGGCACTTGTATGATAGAAAAAAAGTGATGGAACATCCCAAGTGGACAAGGCAAATTGTTACCAAGGTAATATACCATGATGTAAAATATCCATCAAAGTGTTGGATTCCATATATGTTGGCCAAATTGTCTTGTAGGGCTCTTTTTTGTCCCTCAAACGCACACATGCCATAAAATTCCTACCCAAAGACAAGATGGCCTTGGTATGCATCGCGTGCCTCTTTAAAAAAACATTTATTGGGAACATTATTTGATTATTTACATATAATGTTGCATGTTATAGACACTCTCAAGTCTGAACCAAGGGCGCATATACATAATCATAGTCTGAAACATGGGTGGATACATTTATAAAAATGTGTAGCATATGCAAAAGTCATTAGTGTGGTGGTGACAATAAGTCAATGGGATATGGATAATAATTAGAATTGTTTTGGATAAACTGAGAAAAAGTGTATTTTTTGGGGAGTCTCCAAATTAAAGTGGGGGGAAGAATGAGCCATCATAAGACTATGTCAAATCCCAAAATGTAATATGTCAATGTATGATGATTGACAATTGGATTTCAAACATGGTACAACTTCAAAACTTGGATCCCGTATGCTTCTACTCTTGGCCATCCAAATGGAGAACATATTTTATAAAGTAATGTATAAAACAAGAAAAGTAGATATCATTAAGAGATCACAATAGTTTAGGATCATAATGATTAAACGATTAATGATAGCGTTGTTAAAGTTGAATTGTGTAATGGTAACCAACTAGGTATTATATAAACACTACCAAAAGGAAACTCAATCATAACATAAATTTGATACCATGAAATTATTATTGTTACTTTAGAAAATCGTGTAAGAATTGAGTAACATCTTCTCCTTTCTCTATTTTGCGTATCAACTTGTAATCATATAGGTTTATTGGTGAAAGAAATATATCTAATTCAAGCGAAAATGATCCACTATCCTTCAAGCGGTGGTGTTTGCAAGAGTTGGAAACCAATAGGTTCCACGTCAAGATTGACCAACAACATTATAACCTACTAAACCTCACTGTATTGCCCAAGAAGAATTGATGAGCTTTAGTTACTTGCGTTGTTTGTTAACGTTTCTATTACGTCCCTACTCTATTTAGACAAGTTGCAATGACACATGATGGCTAGGTGATATCGTAAATAATAAACTATGATTCATCGTTCAAATATCTATTGAGCACTACTCTTGGATTCTAGTTTTTGGTCTTCGACGCCCTCCCTCGTTGATCGCTAGTACAATATGTGTTCATTGACTTAGATTGGCTCTATGGTTGCTAGCTCAACGTCTAAAGGAAAATTCCATATTGATTTTATGGCTCTTAGGCTCCAAACTGGAGGAAGAACCCATATTTGTTCGAATGCTAAAAGGGGATGAAATGTCCACCTTTTATTTATTTATATACATAAATTGTTGTGTTCATATCATGGTTTCAACTATGGGTGCTTAAAAGTGGTACATAACTGGGCGAACTTTTATATGACATAAAACATGAAATATGCCATTATGCAAATAAAAGCATTAAAAGCTCGTTGAGGCATGATGACATGTCATTCTCCCACCATTCAAGTTACTTGCTTGTTGGGTCACGTAAATAGGAGCCATTTTCATTCCTTAATAATCTTGATTTTATATTGATGTTACAATTGTGGGATTTTGGTTGTTACACACTTGTTGGATGGAAAGCACTATGGCACAATCTCTATGATTGTGTGTTACATATTACGTAGACGAACCCAAACATTGGCATGCTAAAACTCTAGTGGCCAATTTAGTGATAGATCTTGATCTTTACTCAAGTGTGAGATCAATAATGTCATACACCTCTTCGAGAAGCAACACAATAAAGAGAATAACGAAAACTTTATATCATTGGTAAAAATATGGCATCCCCATTTTATTGAACTAGAAATGTTGGGGTTAAGCATTTGGAGGGGACGACGTGGCAATGGTCGGGATCACCTCATCACTCGCCACTTCTATCCAAGATGGACGGGGATCCAAAATCCCTAGTGATCAAAAGTGAGGTTGGTGACACCCAATCCAACACCAGAGGACTTGTTCTTCAAGCGAGTTATGTCATTATCTTTGTTGGTGTTAGTGGCGTTGTTTTGCTCCTCGAGGGTGGCCAACCTTCGATACAACAGATCAATTATCATAGCTACAAAAGTAGGCAATAAATCACTCTCTTGCAAGTATAGATACTCCTACATCTAACTCCTAAACAATAGGATGTAAACAATAGTGGATCAAACATGAAGCATTCAATCACAGACCGTGGCAAATCATCAGCTCCCATATAATCTTCAATATGAAATGAATTGTTGCCATGAGCTACACCTCATTCGGTACACACAAGGCACACTCCCCCAACCTTTCTCGCGACCAAACGAAATGGCAGACGTATGTGTTGTCCGTGACACTAGAGAACACGAGGAGCGGAGGATCACACATCATGGCCATGGACATGTCTACCACTACTTCAAATTTCTTCTTCTTCTTCTACTACTACTACTACTACTACACATATAATAAATATTACCAATGACCCATTTTCACACTCTGTTTCTACACTTTGCTTTTTATATGAGTTTTCCCTCAATTGAACTACCTTGTGGGTTTCTCAGAGGACCCTCTCTGAGCCCTTATACGTTGCCTCCAATTCTGATCAAGCCTCTTGGAATCAGAAGACCACTGATGGATATTAAATCCAACAGCAACAACCACAACAACAAGGAGAAGAAGCCACTGCTTGATGCAGAGCTAGATGCAGAATGGGGCACACCCAAGCTCAGAAAGGTAGCTACTAATCTTCTTTCGTACGAAGCTCCCATAAACTTTCTTGGCTTAGAAGAAGATGAAGATGAAGCTGATGGTTATGTCGATGGGCGTGGAGGAAAAGCTTGTATATCTGAAGAGATCCTCAAAGTTTTGCCCAAAAACATAGGTAAAAAGAAAGCTGCTGTTTTAGTTTGTCTTTTCCAGGACGAAGAAGGAAAGCTCAGAGTCATCTTGTCAAGAAGAGCAAAATCTCTTTCTTCACATTCAGGTATGTTGTGCTTCATTTCAGTATATACTTATAGAATTAGATTTTTTTGTTTTGTCTTATGTCAATAGAAGGAAAAACAAAACGTGAATAGAGAGACAGATAGACGAATTACAAAGGATAAACAAGATTAGGGATGTAAACAAAAATATGGAAGTAGCGAAAGAAAGAACGAGAGTGGAAACACTCACACACATAGGTAAACATGACCATGAGAGACCACAATATTATCCATTAAGAGGCCATGGCAAGGATCAATCTTGTCTCTCTCAATTTGTTACATTCGATGCTGCAGTGTAAATCACACTGAGAAAACTGGTAAATAGAGAGAGGTAGATTTTATTGTTTTATTCTCTGGTCAAATATGACTGATGGAACCAAAGCAAGACATTTTCATATAGTATGTGTGGAGTTGATTAGTGACTCTTGGTGCTCAAGAATTTTACTGATGAATGTAGCCTTGTGCACATGCAATTGGCACACACACAATCTGACACTTCCTTGATCTGATTCATTGCTTCCTGAGTCAGGAATATCATTTCGACCCCTTTGATTATGCAAGTTGCAACGATCTCTTGGAATGGTCATGTAGGAATTCCTTTCCACATCCGTTGATCTGACCACCTGGTGACATCTTTCATTGTTACATATTTTTTCTTTCACAGTCATTAAACAGTTGAGCTCTCCAAACAGTCAACATACCCTTCTAAACTATGGCCCAATTGGCAAAAAATGCATTTGTATTTGCTTTCACTCTCTTAAATTCTCTCTTGATCCAGAAATCACAATTATATGTACCTGAAAATGATTGCAGCATGACATAGATCGGGGAAAAGGCCTATTCGATGTATATCTAGCTCTTGTTTCTCTAATCGAACAAGCACACGGCAATATATTTATTCCAGTTAGTAACAATTACTGCTAACTTATTTGTTCAGTTTTCCTATGTTAGTATAATTGATGGAACAAACACAAGATGATATATTTATTCTAATCGGTAACAATAACTGCTAACTGATTTGTTCAGTTTTCCTATATTAGTATTAATTTCTCACACAAGTTTTATTTATGTGAAGGCGAAGTTGCATTGCCAGGTGGAAAAAGAGACAAGGAAGATGCAAACAATGCTGAAACTGCTTTAAGAGAAGCACGTGAAGAAATCGGATTAGATTCATCACTAGTTCGAGTTGTTGCCTGCATTGAGCCCTTTCTATCGAAAGTAAAATACCTTTGTTTCAAAGAGAACTGATCTTTTGTCATATGCATTGTTTTTAAAGATCACTAATTCTCCCTCGTGTTTCGGTTATATAGCATTTATTAAGAGTGACTCCAGTTGTGGCTCTAGTGCCTGATAGGAGTAACCTGCAATTTACTCTAAATCCAAGTGAAGTTGATGCAGTTTTCGATGCGCCACTAGAGATGTTTTTAAAGGTAACTAATTGTTCTCTTAACCGTTTTTTCAGTTGGTATTATCTTCTATCATAAGTTCCTGAAGGTTGGACTTGCTCATGAATATAAAATTGAAATTATTGCTATTACATTTTGAAAGAAAAGATGTATGGATCAAGGTGAATCCACTATTTGAAAATCCTTCTATATATTGTGATGATTAGAAATTTAGAAAGCGATGAGTTTTTGATAAAGCTCTGTCTTTATATTGTACGGGTTGTAACTTGTAAGTTTAAACTTTTTGTAACTTCATGCATAGGGTTTGGGAAGGAAGTAGCTGAGGTAGGAGTATTACTCGCAACCAAGTTTGCCAGTTCTTAGCCCATTCTGTATACTTGTTTAAGAAATTCCATATGTGTTTATCTTGCTTGTCTCTCATGGATAATGCTGGAAAGGGAAGGGGGGGCTCCCTTGTGGGTGTTCTGCTGGTGTGATAAAGTGCCATCCTATACCCTTTGACTGTAGTCTTACGCAGAGTGTATGAGAGAATGAGGGTTAGCTACATTTTATATTAAATTAAAACTGTAGTTCTCTAAGCGAAGTTAGTCTTCACTTCAAGCCACTGAAATTTATCTGCATCTGCTCCTGCTGTATCATTTCATCTGTTTTAAAACGTCATCTGTACTCTACTATTGTCATTTTTCATGTTGCATCCTTTATAGCACACACAAAAATGTAGAAAATTTTGGAATTGTAGGCATTATTAAAAGCCAGTGAGATACATGGAAAATGAAAATTTATGTGAAACTATATGCTTTTGTTACAGCTTCAAAGTCTCGTTTATTAATAATATATATATTTTATTTGGCAGGATGAAAATCATCGGTGTGAGGAAAGGGAGTGGGTTGGATTGTCTTATCGGGTTCACTATTTTGACTTTGTTGTCAATGATGAAAAGTATCTTATATGGGGTTTGACTGCGTCAATATTAATACGGTGTGCATCGATCGTTTATCAACGATCTCCAGAGTTTGTTGATTCACCAGCATTTGTGCCCATCACCAACCATGTTCCGATACAATCCTCTCATGGATAACGATGACGGTTGTGGTAGTTCTTAGTTAATGATAAAAATATGATAACTTGAATCTATGAGCAAATAAAGCTATAATAAGTCACAACTTGCTCTGTTTGATCAAAGCAAAATGTGAAAGGAATTCGTAGGATAAAATTGATTGCCATCTACTTAATGTTCACAAAGAATATGTTCCTCTTAATCATGGATCATGTTCTTTAATACCAAGAAACTGTAACACTTGAATTTTATTCAATCTTTGTTAACATCAATGTTTATTTGGAGCTCACACAATCAAGTTCAAGACACTCCATGGAGGTTATCTTGGGATTTTTGTTTTTTATTAATAGAGATTGTATTTTAGAGTGGTAGACTCTTCAAAAAGAATCACCAAACAATGGTGTAAAAATTATATTGTAGTTCTCAATAAATATTTTGGTCAATGTCTAAGTGACCTTTTAATCGATAACCTTTGATATCGAAATGATTAACTAGTTTGGACGAACTAATCGCAGTTTGAGTGTTTTTTAATTATCAAACATTGGTGTAAAAGATATATCGCATTGCTAACTTTTGAAAAATCTATTTGCTTCAAAAAGGCAAGAATTGAATAAGAAGGCTATCATTGCACAATCTGACTTTAGAAGAACTAGAAAGTAAGATATACAAATAGGTAAAAGTCCGCACAATAAGGTATATATGTTCTCTTATGAGTCAAATACCTCCTTAAAATCAAGATGAAACTTCACCTAAGTTTGCTTGGATTCATACCCTTTGATAGTATCACATTTACCTTTATCCTTAACTATAATAAATTATTAGAGTGGAATTTGTAGTTTTGATGGCTTTTATTATGCTCATCTTAACTTAAAAGCTAATAATTACGGAATGCTTGATTTTGAGCTTCAAGCATAGAGGTAGCATCATTAATGTATTGATAAGTCGTAAAACTTTTGATGTTATTCAAAATGAAACTAATTAACGATTAGTGCGACCTTTGTTCTTCTAAAGAACTTTGTTGAGCATAAATTTCAGTATCAACACTTCCTTTATTGAGCATATGATACAATGTATGTTCTTTTTAAGTACCATTAAGGAATGCTTGAGTTGACACATCCATTTCGTATAACATGCAAATATCCTGTTCACAATAGTTGGTGGCTATATAAGCAAGTGTTTCAATGCAACAATTTGAATTGTAAAGTGAAGATTGTGCTTATTGCCTACTTTCACACTACTAAACAAACATGAAGAATGTTATATTCTCGAGTTTTGATCACATTTGTGTACTGACAATGTTCCATAACACCAATCTTGGAATACTTTTCTTCATCCATAATTGTTGTAATAATTTTACTTCACAAGCATATACATAGGAGCCCATTTCTTGGAAGAATGCACCTTTAACTTTTTATGATGCGTCATGATCAATTTTCTTCACATGGGATCTAAAAAATGTGGAGATTCAAGTTTTTCATATTAATATCTTTGGTATTGAGGAACTTGATCCTAGTTTACATTGTATTAAGTAAAGCAACCTCGGTAGGAGATACTTTAATTCGAAGGCCAATTTTTTATGTTGAATTCCAAGAATGGACTTGTTGGAATGATATATCTTTGAGGTTCCAACTCCTACAAGTAGCAATATTTGAACATCCATGGATGGAAAGGTTAGTAGAAACCTAAAGCTAGAATGTCCCATCAAACATGAAGTGTGTCTGCTAGAGGCGGAATTTGGACACATAAACGTTTGATACAAAAAAGTATGGGAACAATAAAACTTGTATTTTCTTAATGGGACAATAATCACACACATTTCTTTTATTATTTTACCACAAAAAAATTGTACACATTTCAACCATATCACTAGTGACATTATATTGTTCCAACTCATCAACTTGTGTTTTTACTAGAAATTATGCACTTAATGCTCCATTTCTAGTCATTAACCTTTTACACTACTTAGAGAATCCATCCAAAGTTTCAAGCATAACAAGCACTAAGTCTCCAAACATCATATTAAATTAGACATTCTATCAATCATTATGACTCTTATTATTATTACAATGCTATCCAAATGAGTTTGAATCTTAAATAGTCCATTCTTGAGATACACATGTACATTGAATCTCATGTTTTTTGGGACTAGGAGTCAAAGAAACTCTGGTTGAATGGAGTGCTCAAAATATGAGCTCCAAAAAGTTCTGATCTCAAAAGTCTTGTTTAGAGAATTTTTTTTGCCCAACTTAAGGTTGACATCCATTGTCGTGAAGATTTCCGACTACGGTGAGAAACTCGGGTAGGACAAAAAAAATGGGGATGTGCAACATTGCACATGCACTTGTAAATTTGTATAATGAGAAAAAGATAACAAATGTAAGGGGAAGGGTAATAATCTAAGGTGCTAAAGGTGCACCATGAGGTTCGTAGAGGCATAAAGGTAATGTGCACTTTGTAGAATAGAGGAAAGTACATGAAAAGAAAGGGTGGAAAGGATGTAAGAAGCTTGTGTAAAAAGTAAGAGAGGAGAGATAAAAGGTAGAGGGGAGTTAGGCTAAGAATTTATAGAGATAGAATTATATATTATATAAGAGAGAGTTAATGGGCTAATGGATAGTCACATTAAGTTTTAGCTGGAGGTGCATTGTTCGAATCTAGTCTTATAGTGTAGCGTGGTTTAAGGAATTTTATTCCTTTTTGCATTAAAGACGAAATTGGCGACCCCCCTTCTTCTTTTTTCCTATAAAAGGAGGTTGAGGGGGCTCATTTTCGGGGGGAGGACGCTTTGGGAGGAGGAGACTATCGCCATTTTTCCTTCGGAGCTCTTCATCATCTTCTTCACCACTTCTCTTCATCTCTTCATACCCCTTCATCCCCTCATCGCCATGTGCTCGTCTTCTTTGCATTGGCACTCGAAGTGCTCGTGAGCCCAAGCTTCGTTGGTTCGACATTGCTTCGCCCCGTTCGTCGTTGCGAGCCTGTGTGCTCGCCGTTCGGGTGGTCGTGGTTTGTTGGGGTTGGCATTTTGGTGGTGCTTGTGTGTTCATCTTCGCCGTGGTCGGTTTTGCTCTTGTCTCTAAGAGCATTTAGTATTTATGTTTTGATTGAGTCGGTGGTTAGCTAGAAGTTACTGTTGTAATCAAACCCTATTTATAAAGGGGCCTCTTGCGTTGGAATCGAACACGTATTTACTCCTTTGGCCGATATCATTCGTGTTCCTTCTTTCTTTCTTTCTTGTTCGTGTCTTCCTTGTACGTTCGGCTGTCTTGTGACAAGGGAGCGTTTCGGGCGTGCCCATGTACCTCTCCTCCTCATAAAGACGTACGGGCATTTGTGTTTGTGTTATTGTCCCCTTGGATTCGTAGAGTGAGGATTTGTAGAGTGAGGATTCGAAGAGAGGATCCGTAGAGAGGGTTCGTAGAGTGAAGATTCGTAGAGAGGATTCGTAGAGTGGGTTTGAAGAGTGCTTTATATTTATAAGATTTAAAATAAATAAATAAATATTTATCCCTTGAGTACTCCCTAGTCCAAGACCCTCGTGGTCCCACCCAAGTAACACACGCGCGCGAAACTTCGCGACACCGTTTCAATTGTTCTATAACAAGAGGCTCAATATTTTTATCGAACAAGAACTTTTAAATGTGTGGCTACTTTAATTGTGATGTCCCATCTCATAAAAACATCAGTTTCCTTTCTGCTTTAGTTATTTTGCAACTAGAATGGGAGAAGACACCTTAACTAATAAAAATAAAGGGAAAGCTTAGAGTTTGAGAAAGAATATATTATCATTCTCAAAATTATATTCATGTGCTTGGCCAAGAAGTCAAGAAATCTCTCTCACTCGAGAGATCAAGATAGTTTTGATCTGCACATTGAACCTGTGCTAGCATGCTCTTCTTATCATGGAGATGCTAACAAGCTCTTATCTAACATGGATCTAAAGTTGAGTAATAGTACTTGCATTAATATTAGATATTGGGAAATTTACGAGAGACGTGGTGCCATGGCATTGATGCACACATGCTCAGAAATAGGAAAATACGAACTTGGAATTGGTTGAACATTGAGTAGAAAAAGTGAACATGTGACCTATGGGCCTCAACGTACCAAAAATAGAACATGTTAGGAAAGCTAATACAACCTTTTAGAAATTCGATGATATCTTAGGACTGAATCAATGCCCACACCACTAAAGCATGTTGGTTGCTCATCTACTTGCCATGAACATGGTCCCATTCCATGTATGACGACTAATCTCCCATAGTCCAAACATTTTTTAACACCCATAGGGAATTGAAATTCACCCTATAGGTCTAGTTGATCCCATAACCAAGATTAAATTTGGGTTTTCTTCATTTTAAATACATACACATAGGAGGGTTTGAACTTTGTACTACAAATGCCTTTATCTAGGATGACCATCGTGTGTGAATTTCTCTAGGATGGATGAACTCTTCAATGATATGATTGAACAAAATAGAGTTTAAACATGTTTCAAGCCTAAACAAAGTAGTGTTCATGAAACAAGGTATAGTTCAAGGGCATGTAGTTAATTGTTTCTTTCAACATCCTGGGCCCTTGACAAAGTCAATTGTAATAGTATTTTGAAAATGGTAAAACACATACCTATATCTAGTCATTTGACGGTTTTGAAAGCACGCATTTATGTGAGAAATTAACATGCCAACTCAAAACAACATATCAGTTTTCTAATACATTTTTCACAATGGGAATTAATAAGTGTGTCCACTCTTGCTCGTCCTTGAGGTAGATAGCTTTACATGCTGTTTTAGAATCTGTGAGCAATATTTGGGCTCTCTACAATGACAATATATCCACCTGTGTATCAAAACAATACTGCAAAATTAATAGAAAAATTATGTGAAAGCAAGGTTCTGCTCATTCAAAATCTCACACCAAAGAGAAATTCTTGAGAACATATCTAAACCTGAATGAATATGAGGGCCACAAGTCAATGCTAGGAGAGAGCGGTCTCAAATTTATTGTTGAAAACATATTTATCATTAGAGCTAAAAAAAATTCATCATTCTGATGACAATTATTTTATATAACTTTGAGAAAAGACAGCATACTTTCTCAATATCTAGGAATTAGAACCATTTTGTGTTCAACTTCCCCTAATATAAAGTGTCGGTGCAAAAGTCTCAGTTGTAATGGAAACCCTTATTCATCAAGACAACATAAATGACAGGAATTTTCTAATTAATAACACTTTCAGTTGAACCCGTCATTGCAGACTCCAACCAGATCCAAGACTCTGATGATGTCATTGAAACTCAAGAAAAAAGGATAGGGAAGTAAAGATATGTATGATTATAAAAGAAAAAAGTTGCTACACAAGAGTATGCATATCTAGCCCCCAATGAAAATGCAAAGTAAAATTGGTGAAGTACATGTCACACCATAAGTTTATCAATATACATGTACCAAGAAGTTAATGAATGACAAGACATACATAAATTGAAATACTATATGCACCGTAATGTAGCAGTAAAAGAATGTCTTGACTCTTACATGAAAACAAGATGTCATGAATCCTATATGCTATTTAGGTAAATTCAAACATAAATGATGTCGCTACCTAACATGTGTTTTAAGATGCAAGTTTTCGGACTCGACACATGTGGAGAAGGGTTTGAAACCCAGCAAACAGCTACATAAAAGCAAAAACCCATTACCTACCATGTTAATATTTCCGAAGGTTCTCAAGGGGAAAAAGATCCAGAAATAAGGCTTTACTTGTACAAAAGCATTGAAAATGGAAATGAAAAGAAAAAGCATCCTGTCCCTTACAAAAGCATTAAAACCAAAGTGGTGGGCATCAAGTGCATGAACTCAGGTTTCCATGTATATACGAGATAGCCACTGGACAGATACAACATATTCATTCTTCAACCGGAAAGAGTCTCATCATAACCAATACTCATTTGCTTATACATATGGATGGATTGCATTCTCATAGGCAATCAAAAGTCATAGAAAAGAATAAGGATTTCACATCTATAAAAATCAACTAGTGACAAACCTTCGTACAGGGAGACTTTCCGATATCTTCATCAAAGAAGAGATTTTAAGCTCAAGCAACTCCATCCTATCTTTGAGACTACTCTCTGACATCTTGAGTTTTCCAATCTCCATGTCTAGCGAATCTGTTCGTTCTTTCTCCTTTTGGACTGCTCGCAGAAGCTCTCTCACAAGGACATCTATATTACCCAAGTTGTTGCTATTACCATCAATACTTTGGGATATCAGCTGTAGAGAATTAAAACTTGCTTTTGGGGACTCTACTGCTATGTTCCTATCTTCCACCATTTGTATTCTCTCTTTCAAAAATCTCTCAGATAACTCTAATATTCTCACATCATTCTCTAGCTTCATGGTTCTTTCCCTCTCCATTTGCACTGCTTTTTGAATATCCATTATAAGAGATTCAAGCACATCATACTTACCATCGGTGAGGTAAGACCTTTGGAAAGGAGAATTAACATATGACTGGGGAGTTGATGATAACGAGCTATCTTTGAAGGTCTCCTGAGATTTTGGCTTCATATCGTTACCGGTTTTCTTCATAGGGCGTTGAATCATACCCATCCATGGAACTATGTAAGGTAATAAAACGATGAAAACAACACTGAAGATGAATAAGTAGACCAAATAATTTGCAGGTGTGTTCGCTGGTGGAGTATTCGATGGTCGAGCATCCCTATTCATAATTCCCCAACAAGAAAGGTTCGATTTCTTACCGTCTTTCCTCTTTTAGACTAATTGAGATTCTTATCATTATCCTCAATATATATGACACTAAAGGGACAGATTTATGGCCAGTGGTAGGCGTTTCCTTTGCTGTTGTGGAGACAAAAGAATCACTTCTTGCTGAACAAAAACTTGTCTTGGTTGTGAATATACTTGTTGTATGTAAGAGAGTTTTCCTCAATAGTTCATCATCGTGTCCCTACATGAAGATAATCTGTAATGAGAGACCTCCAACAGAAACTTGGATCTACTGCATTTGATGTATCATGAAACCTTCGATCATTGCATTCAATATGGCGTAATGTTAATTTTCTTCAAATAATAAATTTGTTTTCCAGTTAAACAGCTTGTAACAAGTGTCTTACTATGAATATTGATTCTGTGCAACCATAGCCAGTTTCCTGTTCTTAAGTATAAAGAGAAAATGTTGGATACACACACACACACACAATGGCGTAATGTATTTTTTTTTTCAAATAATTAAAAGATTTTTCCAGTTAAACCGTTGGTAAGAAGTGTCTTACTATTAATGTTGATTCTGTACAATCATATCCAGTTTTCTGTTCTTTAAGTACAAAGAGAAAATGTTGGCTATACACACACACACACACACACACACACACACACACACTATACAAAGTGTCACACATACCTAGAAAGAGAGGTTTATACACAAGATCCTTCAGAAAAAAACACAACAAAACTACTCGAACTGAAAATACACACACGCTCTCTCTCTCTCTCTCTCTCTCACACACACACACACACACACACACACACACACACACACACACACAGGAACATAATGTTCATGATTGCTTACCTTTAAAGAAGGAAGCATATATCCGCAAAACTGAGCCGCCTGTTAGTTTAAGGATCTTCATCTGCAAGAACAGATTCCATGAAGACTCAAAAGAAAAATCCACAATGAAAAGGAGGAGGAGGTGAAGGAAGAGAAGACAGAAGAAAGGAGAAAGAAGGAAGACAGAGAGGAAGAGGGATGAGGAAGGAGAAGGAGAAGGAGAAGGAGAAGGAGAGTGAAGAAAGAAGAAGGTGAGAGTAAAAAGAATAAAACAAATGGAATTTCTTTTATTTGAGAATGATAGCGAGTTGCTCGAACAAGAGGAAGGTCGTATCTCGAAAAGCCTCATTTCTCGAAAGAGAGGTCGTGAGTTCAAATCCTACCAAAGCCACCCCATTTCTCATGGGCTAAATTTTGTCTTACAAGAAAACGTATCAAAATATATAAAGTTTTAGGAAGCCTTGAATGTGAATGTGAATGTGAATATGAATATGAACATGAATGAATTTAAAGAGTATTTATATATACTCTAACATGTCACAAAACGTGGTGCTTACGTACGTATTTGTTTTGACCTTGATTTGCAAGGGTTGTAATTGGTGGGATGTAGTATGTTTCTTGAATTTGCTTGGGTTCTTTATGCACACTCATACAAAATGCGAGCAATTATGTTGTAGAATAACTCAAATAAATGCCGAATACAAGCATTCACGAATGCAAGCAACTATCAAGATTCTAGAGAAGGACAAGTTTTGATGTTTGCATTTTTATTTTTATTTTAAAAATAAACAACACAAATATTAGGCTTCAAACTTAAGAACGATGTCTCTTCGTCTTGCCCAAATGAGAAATGGAAAATATTTTAGAGATGGTTTCAAGGGTTCAAACTCAAAACCTCTGTTGCACAAGACGGAAACATCAACATTGAACAAAGGTTCTTATTCTTTGTTTAGTTAGAGGCCAAAATTCCAAATTGTTGTGTTTTACCCTACAACATTGATGAATTTCTTCTTATGTCCATTCCATGACACCACACCTCCTACATTTCCCTTTGAGCCATAGATGCGCTTTTATTTTCTATCAATGTATATGTCTAACAATAATAATAAAAAGATAAACTATGATTGTCGTCAAACAAGTGAAGATTATTCTCTAACACCGCTTTTGTTGTTGTGTGCCTCAGAAATGAATCTTGAAACAAGTAAACAAGTAATGATTTTGGTAGGCTTTCCCTTAAGACATTTATGTGAGAAACGTATTCTCGAAGCATTAGATGGGTCAAAGATGCATATGGGAATAAAAAGGCTTTTTTGAATCACATGACTTTGTTATACACTTCCATAAGAATACACATATATCACACTCCATGAGAGAATAATGGGTCCTACATTCCTCAACCTATCTTACAAGTTACATCTCTTTCGAACTATTACCAATAAGTATATTTTTTATAAAATCCAAATTTGGCATATATGATATTCTTCTGATCATTCTTTTTAGGGAAAAGTACCAGGATACCCCTGGAAGTTCGTGTATTTACCAGAATGCCCCCGAAAGTTCCAAATTTACCAAACTACCCCTATGTCCAAAAAAATACACTTTATAAAGTAAGTACAAAGGACCCAAAGAATCTCTTAAGTAAAGAAATTTGTGTTTTAAGGGTATTATGGTAAATAGGGCTTGTAGATTTGAGTGTATAATTATTTTATAAAGTGTATTTTTTTGGACATAGGGGTAGTTTGGTAATTTTGGAACTTCCAGGGGCATTCTGGTAAATAGACGAACTTCCAGGGGTATCCTGGTACTTTTCCCTTCTTTTTATTTGGTAATCTCAAGGTACAATGGTTTTGTATTATCAAGTAAATGAATATATATATATGCCATTTGAATTGTGATGCCCTTAAAAAAGGGAGGAAATCATAGAATATTCGACCATGGTAGTCTAGATGTATGTGTATTTAGGAGACCAAGTATAGATGGAGTCAACCTAGGTTAGCTAGTACTCAAGGGTGTGCACTGTGTATATGAGAGTTTGGAAGTCAATGTGTGGTCCATCATGGATGTTCTACATGTGACATATTGGATTCAAGAAATCATCATAAAAAGTATGCCCTCGGTAGTTTGGATGGATAGATGAGTCAATATCTTTTTAACATCTATGTGAGACCAATTACAATCTATTGGATGGGGCCAAACCCATGGCAAGGATTGAACTTTTGGTGGACCATGTGGGGAAGTTAGGGGTTTTTCGAGACTTTCCTTTCATTGATTAGTTTGATGGAGCTTAGCAAAATGTTGGCATAAATTGTATCTTCACATTGTCATCCCTTGTAGAGCTATAGTATATCCTTAATTATAACATTTCATGCAACAACCTATATGGCAACATCTCCTTAGAATTTTTGCTAACTATTTTCCCACATTGGTTTTCACTTGGGGCATGGTGGTTTGGACATCACTTGTTCGTGATGCGTTCCATTATGACGTTGAATCTATGGACCAATGGACCATAGATTTTACACTAAATCTGGAAGTGTTCATGCATTACCATTGTTGTCATTACAGTTTCTAGGAATACGGAAGGAAGTCCAACCAATATGGGAGATATTGAGTAGTACGATTGTATATCACATCTAGAAGGCTCAATGATCTCTCGTTTTCCATCAACTTAAAACATCACTAGCTGAATTGGTTTCAAATATTTGGTTAGACATAGTTCATACTTTGAAGGGTCAATGGGATGGTATATTTGGAAATTCTAACGCTAAAATTGCTCAACAACGTGACTTTCTTATCATCTAGACAACTGCTCCATTCATGACATCCAATTACAACACTCCTTATTGGCATTTTCTACCTATGAAGTGGTTGTTTCCCTCACCGATCACATAAATTTTAAAATCTTGTAAAATGTTTACACTAATGATAGGATATCTTCTTTAAAATAAAACAAAACATTTCATACAACAAAGCATTACACTTCGACTGCATCCATTATTAGATACCTTGACAGTAAAATAATGCATTATACAACATCCTTGATCTTGCTTCTTTCCATGCTCAATAGACATATTATATAGGCCTCAATTATAAAGCTTTTACCCAAACATCCCACTTGTTAAATGAAAATCTCTAGAACCAAATCAACCATGTCTATATTTTGGTCATGAGGATTTATTGCATGCGGCATGCACATATCCCTAAGAAATTGTGATATAACCATTGTATACAACAAATGAAATAAGTCACTATGTGCGGAAGTGTAATGTGATGATGCATCTACTTTATGAACCACTTTAATAAAATAACCCATTCATATTTCAACCTTTTAGAAGAATCATCTAGTACATGAATTACACGCATCGCACATGCACCAAAAAGTTTTTGTTCTATTTGTATGTCTGTTTGTCTATCTTACTGACTCTCTTTCTCACACACATAGATTCCAACTTTCATAATAATCAACTATTTCATATGGTATAATAGAAAATTACAAATTTAATTGAAAATGCTCTCATGAGCAACATTCTCAAGTTCATATTGTATCCAAACATTGCACCGGGTTACCGGATGACATGGTAAATTTCATTTATGGATTTGGATTTCACGATAGAAAGTATCCTTACTCTAACGATTTGTGCCACTTACCATGTCTTCTCCATTCACAACCGTCTTTACTAATGGTGACTAAGGTCAAGTTGTAACAATGCATCAAGACCAATCCTTAGATGCATGACCACGTCTCCTAATAGCTCGCTCTAACCACGCAAAGAAACGAAATGTCAAGTTGCACAAGCTTTAACACATTTTACAAACTTATCCTCTCACCTCATAGAGAATATTTAGTTATGGTCGTGGAGACCCGTGGTTTATTCTCACATGCTTCTTGATTATTACAAATCTTAATCATAGTAGTAACACGTGTGATAAACGCATGGACTCACAGTTAATGTCAACTCAACCTTGCCCACAAGTAGTTCTTCTCAAGTCCATCCAACTAAGCGACGGGTTATCCATAGGAAAACACTATCAACATCCTTTGCTTTATGCAACTAGCTAAGTATTATATATAAGTATCCAATAAATGGAGATTTGGTGATGGAACTAGTAGGTATATAATATTAGCACCTATTGCAACTAGTTAATATATGGTATGCCAATCTAATAAATGGGGATTCCATAATTACAATATGCAAATTGGAATATGATATGTAATTATCCAATAAATGGAGATTCCGTAATGGAACTTTGAAGGGATACTAGAAGCATCTATTGGTAATACACAACAAGAAAATTTTGAACTCCCAAATTTGAGAATCAAGATTCTTTTATGTGTAGGTTACAAATGAAAACGTGTTGTTTCGGTTGGAAGCTTCCATAGGCCATAGATGGATGATAATAAAATCCATCATCTAATAACTCTAAGAATTCAAAGATGGAGGATATCTATGATGTCAGCTCATTTCACATCTATATTTATGATTATGTAGTCAGGAAAAGGAGAACTAATTATTCCCTTCCTACTATTTAGAACTATGAAGAGCCTAGAATCGTGCTAAATATGCATTGGGAGCAAATTTTCTAGGGTTCATGTTCTTAAAATTTTGAATCCAACAAGAGTTCCCCTCCATAATGGGAGTGCAATTCAATAAATGATTAATGTGTCTATGAGGAAATACCGTAAAGGTCAATACAATGTGACAATAGGTTCTAGGTGCAACATATCGTATGTTTGCTTGATCTTGATCTAGCTTCAAGCTCAAGACATAGCCAAAGTATCGCAAAACTCATATGAAAACCATTACTCGGATTCGATCGTCAACCACAATCCATCATAAAAGAACATTCACCCATGGTAATCAACATGAAAGCACCACACATTGAACAACTTATTTAATAAGGAGTACATTATGGTGTAAAATCAACACAATTCCCATATGTGTAGAAGTGAACAATGTGCGTGAGAGCTCCCATAATAATAATTCATAGAGGCAAAAACATCAACAAAAATGCTGTGCAAATTTCCATCATATTGGAAAAGACAACTAGGTGTTTACAAATTTTGCCTCAAAAACGAGTATGTGTAAAAAAGGATTCTCTCTCTTGAATCTTGAGCTAGCTACTATATATAAGACATTGATTTGTCTATAAGAGACTGACTACATATATGAAGAAATTCACTTGGACCTAAAATGAAAGGAGATGAGGAGAGGGGAAAATGTATGAGTATATCCTTTATGATTCTAAGGTGTGTGTCAAAGAGTTATATTCTAAGGTGTAAATGTATGAATATATCTTTTACGATTCTACGGTGTGGCAAAGAGTTATATGTCCTTCTTTCAAAGGATGTGTGTGTGAAGTTTTCTTTTTATGTCTCTAATGTTGCAAAAAGAGGTGAATCCTTCGTGGGGGATGATTGAATGTACAATGGACGCAAAATGAAATGGGCTCCCAAGACCCACCAGCCGGACAAAATTTTTAGAAAAAAAAGGACTGAAAACAAACTACACCTTGTTAGTAGAACTGAATTCAGGTGGGGATGAGGTAACGGCGCGAGTAAGGCGAGGTGACAGTGACGGACGATGTAGGGCGGACATCGCCATTGCCATTGGGATTGAAGCGCGAGAATCGGCAGTCGGAGTGCAAGAGGCCAGAGGCCAGATAGTCGGGGGTGCTCCCATCGAGGTACCCTTCCCCGTTAGGCCCGTCTACCTGCGCTTGTACCAGCAAAGGGTTCCATGACATGGTGTACGAAGATCCCGAGCCGCGCACGACCCGACCCCTCGCGTTCAACAACGTTTGCCCCAAGACCCCGTGGACACCGCCCGTGAGCCACTGGGACCCGCCTACGACCTCCACCGATAGGTGTAGGAATGCATCTGTCCCTCCTCCGCGCCTCTCTTCGGGAACCTCGGGCCCCGCCTTCACCCTCATCTCCATCAATCCCCCCAACCCTAACCCTAATTCTAGATTGTATTCCTCATAAGCCATATCTACTCCTTCCCCTCCCTTCCTTCCTTCATAGCTCAACTTCACCAATCCATCAGTGCTTTGGTACAGTTCTTGCATTGTCTTTTCGCCATCGATTTCGATCAAATCCATGTATTTCCCACCTGCCACACCACCTCCTCTGACCTTCATCACTATTCTGTGCCCTCTATGCATAATCCCTAATGATTTTATCCATGTCCTCTTATTGTAAACACCACTTCCTTCTTCTTTGCTGATGATGCTATCGTAAACCCTAATCCCTGCATTCTCTTTCTTCTTCATGTGCTTTTGAACTCTAAATCCTCCTTGCATCGCTTCTTTTTCCTCTTTCTTGATGTGCTTGTAAGCCCTAATTCCTCCCTTCATTGCTCTCCCGTCTTTCTTGATGTGGTCGTAAACCCCCACTTCTTTCATTGCTTCTTTTCCATCCTTCTTGATGTGTTCTTCTTTCTTCATCTGATTGTACATCCTGATTTTTCCGAATTCCATACCTTTCCCTTCTTCTTTCTTGATGTGATTGGGAAGCCTAATTTTTACTTCCTCTATGCCTTTCTCTCCTTCTCCTTCTCCTGCTTCTTCTTTCTCACCTCGAAGCTCCATATTGACATGAAGATCTGGATCAGAGATGATGCAATAGATGCCTCCGGGCTCACCAGTGAAATCGAAGTTGACGCCATCCCATCCTGTGAAGTGAGGATCGCCATAAACACCAGGATACCTCTTAACCTCCGATAGACCTGCACGGCAAGGCAATGGAGATCTCAACAACAGGAAGGTAGTGATGAGGATAGTGGTAGTGATGGTGAAGAGGCCATGGAAATTGCTGTCGTTGAGATTGGTTGTATTGTGTTTAGACATCAGGAAGGCCATAGAACAGAACAGAACAGACAGAGTTGATGATGACTGGGGTGTTTCTTCTACTCGGGTTTTATATGGTATGTATGTATGTATGTATGTATGTATGTATGTATGTATGTATGTATGTATGTATGCATGCATGCATGCAAGTATTGTATGTAGGATAGGATAGGCATGCATGTATGTATGATGATCATATGTGCGAGTGTATGTTATTGTGTGGTGATGTGAGAGTGTATGTATGTATGGTGATAAGTATGTGTACTTGGAGATGAGATGTGTATGATGGATGATGTGTTTAAATTTAGTATGTATTTAGATGAGGAGCAGGGGAAGGCGAGATTAGGGCAAGATTTGGAGGAGGCCAAAAGAATGGGAACAGACTTCACCTCCCTCCTTTTTTTTAAACTTCCTTCTTCTTCTCTTTTTTGTGTGTTTGTTTGTTTGTTTGTTACCTCTTTGCCTTCTTGGCATGTCTTTGATCTTCCACATCTGGTATATGTGATATATATCTAGAGATGGATCATATCCCATCTCCATGGGTCCAAAGATTATGGATGGTGCCGACAAATCTCCTTGCAACGTCCATGGCTTGGGTACTCTCGGGATTTGTAGAGATGCCATCCCACTGGAGTGGGGCCAAAGCAATATATATACTATTAATGCCGATTTTCTAATGATCCAATCTATTGGGCGGGTTGTATCCCATTGCAAGGATTAAACTTTTGTGCATGTAGAATCTATAAAGACATGATCGCAATTGGATATTTTATTGTCCATTGGATATCAATGTGATCTATTGGCATGAGCCCTAGCCCACTTCAATGATCAAACTTGGGCTTCTTAAAATCTATAGAGGGAGTTAGAGATATTTCCCAAATTTTCTCTATTTTTCTTTTTTTCATCTCATCATGACCTCCTCTCTCCCCCCCCCCCAAAAAAAAAATCTTGGCAAACCTCTTTCACTGCCATCATATCCTTCCTTTGCATTCCTATAGGTCATAATGCTCTACTCTACAATTATGAGGACGGGAAAGTATGTACAAATGAGAGACGAGAATTCTAGGTGTTTTACAGAAGGAAATTGTACCATAATAAAATCCATCTATATTTACAATGATGAGAATGGGAAACTAGGTACGAGTGAAAGAGGAGGATTCTAGGGGTTTAGAAAAGGAATGGGAGATAGAGAGTAAGTGAACACGTAAATACAAGAACAAATGAGAATCATGATGATATCTTCAGGTTCTCGAAGCCCGGGGAAATAGCATATTTGGTAGTTTCGGAACTCTATCAACATTATACAAGTGTTTATGGTTAAATTTTCATTTTATATTATTCTTTTCCAACATTTGATGGTGTTCACATTGCGAAAATAGTGAACAACTTCTAGGAATACGTACACCTCATAGGATTGAAGTTACACGTGCCCAACAAAAAACCATAATTTTATTTTTACCAAGGAAGTGAACATTTGCAATTTGAGCAAAGCAATTGTATTGTCTTGAATCCTAGACTTGTGAAGTTTTAATTTTTAAAGTCATATATGCTAAGAAGACATTGAGATATATTTGCCATGTGAACTACTAAGGAAAAGTGTGACGGCACAATAGCCATTGTCAACTCACCAAGTTGAAAATGTTGGTTGAATATATTAAGCTATACTTAACAATTTTCCATCTCAATTTGTAGGACCTCATTGACCTAAAAACGTATGTACGCAATGAAGTACTTGATGTATAAGAATAACTTTTAAGTATAGGTTACAAACACTCCATCACGTATACACTGTAAATTTGATATAAGACAATAGAAATGGCATAGACAACATGATGATCATTGAGGGGCCTCTCATCTATTATTCAAAAACCTCAACATCTCAATTTGTAACATGCCCCAAAGCCATGTTTCACGTCGAACAGAATGAGAAGGAAATTAGCTAAAACGGAAGTTGCAATTTGCGAATGGGTGATTTTCACATAGTTTGGTAATATGAATGGAAGTTTTTTTATGCAAATGGTGATTTTAAGCAAGTGTTGCTATGTATGAAGCATGATTTATGGCAAGCCCTGATACATTGGCATTGTGTAGAGCGTATCGAGGCATCATATGACCATTGACTAGTATCCCACATCCTCATCTTCCAATTAGAGAGTTCCACTCCTACGAATTGGATTTGTCATATTGATTGATAAAGCATTTTGTAATTTGTAATACTACACACCCTCAAGGATAGTGCAATCTCCGGAATCTTCTTTATGCATTGGTAAGTGCATGATGAGCATATTCACTTCCATCTTCATTGCATAACAGATACTGAAGCAAAGCAAAACATGTTATCCTCCCCCAGTTTTTTGTAGTCCACCCGAAAACACCCTCAATAATTTTTGCATCCTTAGCATATTGCTTCGTCCCCTATATATCAATAATCAGCATCCACATAAGGGATGCAACTATTGAGCATGAAACCATACGTTTATATGCCTTCATCTATGCTTGAACGAATGATTTGTCACATTTTCTTTCGTATTTGAGGATTATTTGGAGATAGACCTGAAATTACTGCCACCTTCGACCAATGATAAAACATGAAAGATTCAAATTGCTTCCCAATCGATCATAGAAGCATAGCATACATCCAAAAGGCCATGGAATCAATCAATCATAAAGGTCAATATGATAGCATTTTTTGAAACCAACACTATCCGATTGCTTTGACTGTGTCAATAAAGATCGATACTTTCTCACTCACTGTCTTCTCGAAATTCTGAGTTTGCAAAAATGTTTGACATGATAATATAAGCACCTGCCTGAGTTGGTTTCAAATCGATGGCATTAGCAAAGGCATGTTTCCCTAAATCCTTATTACCATGCATACGACACGCACCAAGCAAAGGCAACCATATGCTAAGATCTGCCTCTAAAGGTATCCTCCCCAGCATACCCTCTAACATCTTTAAGTCACCCGCCCTCCCAAGGAGGTCTATAATAGTACTGTAATGCTTTAAATCTGGTATAATATTGAATCTCTTACATAATTCTTCAAAATGCTTTACACCCCTCGCTACTAAACCACCATGACTACATGCTGAAAGCACCGACGCTAATGTGACCCCGTCAGGTTCAATTCCTTCCCTATCCATTTCATCAAGCAATCTCATACTTTCCTCATAGTTCCCATCTCCTGCATACCCTGCAATGCATGCATTCCACGATACAATGTCTGGGTGTGAAACACCCTGAAACACCGATCGTGCATCTTCCATGCTCGAACAGCTCCCGTATGCATGGATTAACGTGGACAATAACGGTGGATTTAGATCATACCCTGCTGAGACGATGCTAAAATGAATTTCTTGGCAAATTTCTAAGCTCCCAGTTGCACCACATGCTTGAAGAAGGCACAGATGTGTGACATCGTTCATGATAGCATTCTCATTCTTCATCCAAGTATAAAGCTCTAGCACTTCCTCTCCTTCATTGTGTTGAATACATGCGGAGAACATTGCATTCCATGATGTCGTCTCATGCTGTGACATTCCTATAAATACATCCTTTGCTTCCTTTAGCTTTCCAAGCTTTCCATAAATCGCTACAAGCGTATTACCAATAAAGACATTGGTTCTGAAACCCCATTTCCAAAGATCGGCATGTAGTGCTAAGGTAAGATCAAACAGAGTGGTTTTCTCATTCGGTAAAACCACATCTGCCTCTTTCTCTACTAGTATGCTACAAGCATTAAGGATAATCACAAAAGTTTTCTGATTTGGGTTCATACTTCCCTCGAGCATCTTTCTATAAAGCTGCAATGCCTTGTGACCATAACCTTGATTAACATAGGCAGTAAGCATGGCATTCCATGCCACGACATCACGCTGGGGCAATGCATCAAAAATACTCTCGGCTTCGGTAATAGTTCCACAAATAGCATACATACCCAAAAGGGAAGTGGCAACAAAAACATTTGAATCAAATCCCTTCTTTTTAGCATCGGCATGAAGAGCCATCCCTATTTCTATTGCTGAAATGGCATAATGATTCTCTTCAGCAAGAACCCCACACGCTTGAATCGCTACTACATATGTTTGTTCATTTCCATCTACACCTTCATGTTGCATTTGCCTGTAGAGAAGAATTGCATCCACCCCTTGCCCTTGCTCTAAATATGCTGTAAGCATCGCTGTCCAGGAAACTACATCTCGTTTTGACAAGTCAAAGAATACATTCTCAGCTTCTGATATCATGCCACTTTTCGCATACATTCCGAGAAGAGTAGTTCCGAAAAAGGAGTTTGATGCAAATCCCTTCTGCTTTGCATCACTATGTATGGCTCGGAAACATTCCATAGACATTATTTTCATCGATTTCCCCTCTATTAAGAGTTCTTCTTCCTCTTTGGCTAACAGAACACAAGCTTGAAGAGCCATGACAAAGGTCTTTTGGTCAGGGGGAACCCCTTGCTCTTGCATGTATTTATACAATCTTAATGCCATTCCTCCTTGGCCCTCTTCGATATATGCACAAAACATAGCATTCCATGCCACAATATCACATTGGGGTAATCCAGTGAAGACATTCTCGGCCTCGTTGATTCTACCACATCGTCCATAGATATTCATTAGAGCAGTAGCGACAAATACATTAGATCCTAAACCAATCCTCTGAATTGCAGTGTGCAATGCATGAACAATATCGAGACATATTAGCTTTGATGCCATATGTTTGGATAAACCATAGCATGCTTGTAAGGCAACACCAAAGGTATGTTGATTTTGATGAATATTCTCTTCTAACATTTGTCTATACAGCAAAAGGGTCTTTTTAAACTGACCAAGCTGAACATAAGCCGACATCATCGATGTCCATGATGCTAAATTCCTGTCCAACGTCCCAGCAAATACTTTCTCAGCTTCTCTGATGCTTCTACATTTCCCATACATACTCACAAGACTATTGGCCACTAACACATCCAAACCACAACCTCTTCGATCAGCCTCATCATGGAATTCCCTTCCTTTCTGGAGATCTCTAGTATTTCCACAAATCCTAATAAGGCTGACAAACATATAGCGATCGGGTTCAATTCCGTGCTTTTGTATCATTTCATACATACTAAATGCCTCTTGATTTAAGCCACGTTCATGATAACAAGAAATCATGGCGGTGTAAGAGAAGACGGTACCTGTGCGCAATCGCTTCAATGCTTGGAAAGCTTCTTCCAACGCACCACATTTAGCCAAAGTAACAACCAAATAGTCTTCAAGAAAGGGTGAGATTTCCATGGTCTGTTTCTCCATGTGAGCGAAGATGAGCTTTGCGTGAACCGTGTCTTTCTTTCTGCCACAGGTTTTAAGGAGAAGATGGTATAGTTCTTCTGAAGGCTTTGTTTGGGATTGGAATAGAGTTTCCATGGCCATGGCAAGGCGGCCTTCAGAACAGAGGTCTTCGATTCTGCCATACTGCTGGTCAGGAAGGCGATGATGAAGAGGTGGATTGAGGGGGGGTGAGGTGTTTAGAGTTAATTTCTGTGCTCTGTGGCGAGAAGAAATGGAGATGGAGGTGGAGGTGGAGGTGGGGGTGGGCTGAAGGTCGAATTGGAAGGGTGGGGAGGGGTTCAGAGCTACCACCATATTCGTCGTCTTCCTTCATTTCTTATTTCTTACTGGTTGGTGTAAAGACATTATTGTTAGCCTGACGAAGGAGAGAGAGAGAGAGAGAGAGAGAGAGAGAGAGAGAGAGAAAGGCCATCCATCCATCCACCACTCTGTCTCTCACTCTTCTTGTCTTCACTCTTCACGACTTCTTTATTGCCTAGGCTCGTGTTCGAACTCTGGATCTCTTCCCCTTTGGCCTTTTAAGCCATATAATATCATATACTATGAACCATACGTGCATTCGCGTTCGAGAATGTTTCAATCATTCTAGTATGGTAAACACCCTCGACGTATGGTAAATACCATACTTTTGTATTCATTATTTATTATAAGGTAAATTTTTTTTTTTTAAGGTAAGAAAGTTCAGGTAAAAAGTGTAAAAAAAATAACATAAGAATGTTTCGATAACATACGCATTCGAGTATGAAATAAGAATGCTGTCCAATGCATTCGAGTATATTACGTACTATGGCCATATATATGACACTATAAATATATCTACGCCTTTACTCGTTCTTTAAGCCGTATATGTACACATGTGTATACATACATACATACATACATACATACATACATACATACATATATATATATATATATATATATGTATGTATATATATATGTGTGTGTGTATAGGTATATCTGCATGCATGCATGCATACATGTATAGATATATCTACTAACTCCTAAATACATACCTCTTTTTCGTTTTGTCCTTACACCCCTCGGATCTCTTAATGTTCCGTAAATACATACCCACGAGTCCACCCTCTCTTTCTCGATCATATATCCTGAGCTAATCGTTGTATGACCAATTCATTCCTCTTCTCTTATCGAGGGCATTCGTGGGAGAGAAACCAAAACTTGGAGGAATTTCAAGGGATATATTATTTATATAGCCCCCCCCCCCAAAAAAAAAGGAACCTCATAATGAGGTTATATGCTTCGCCAATCATAATTGTACTTCGTGTATACATGTAGTTAGTGTACACATACGATCGACCTCTCAAATGAGACTATATACCTCATTGAGCGAGTTGAGGGCAATTTCACATGTCTCATAAACCTAGACTTCTTCCTAACACTCTCAAAATGTTTTGTATTTCTCCACCCTACCCCCTTCAGTTCACACTTGGCTTCTTAGCCCTCTTACTTTAAAATAATTAACTTCTTTGGCATTGTCAAATGAAACGTTTAGTAGTTGTCCAGCCTAGGGTTCACTCTTGACTTCCCAATAAAAGTATAACTTGTTTAGCATGGTCAAACCAAATGTTTGGCAATTGTCCACCCTTGGGTTGACGATTGACTAAAGTTAATTAACTGTTTTTAGACTTCATAATGGTCAATAGAAAAATAAACTTGTTTGGCCTCCTCAAACAAAATGTTTTGTAGTTCTCCACTCCCGGGCTCACACTTTGGCTTGCATTTTATTAAACAAAATGTTTGGAAACAAATGATAGGAAAAAGACAAATTAGGTTGATTGTTCCTCCTCCAATCTAAGCTCGCTATGACTATTCCTTGTGGGAAAACTACTAAGAATATGCCGCCTATCAAATATTGTTGCAATTCAAATGTAGCGGTCACCCACCGTGTGACTTCATAGATGCAAGCCATACTAGATCCAAGCTTTTGACACTTTTCCTCTCTCTCTTTCTCTCTCTCTGAAAATGTCAACCCTGAATGTTGGTCTCAATATAAAGCAAGAATGTCTATTGATCGTATCCAACCTTATCGCATTACCAATATGAGTACCAATATGGACAATAAAAATTCTAATTCTCTCTCTCTCTCTCTCTATATATATATATACCACTAAGAGAACCCAAGTTTGATCCTCGGCATGGCCCATGGGTTAGGCCCCGTCTCATTAGATTGTAATGAGTCTCTCATGGGTGTGTTATATATATATATATATGTATATATATCAATTCAACTCCACCTCTTAACACATGCACATACATAGAGTTCCCTTTGAGGATGCCTCCTATGTTATACACATTCCCTCTTTGCATAAGAAACACATACAGAATAGCCATCACACGAACAATTCGATCCTTGTGTTTCTTACACAAGATCACAAAGAGCTCATTCGTTCATTCTTCTTCCCTATTGAAGTTTGCGTTTCTCGTTTTGAAGTAAAATTATAATAAAAAATAAAAAAACAGCACCACCTGGAAAACGAGCGAGAAGGCTTAGGGATTCCCTACGTCCACGGCCCAATAAAAATATCCAAATTCTCCATGTTTTAATTATTATTATTATTGGCTAAATAAAAACCGCACTTAAATATGTAAAAATATCCAAATTCTCCATGTTTTAATTATTATTATTATTGGCTAAATAAAAACCGCACTTAAATATGTAAGGAAGCTCTCTCTATTATGTACTGTATGTACAACTAGAATAATATTATGGGATATTGTGGTTATTATTATTATTATTTTGCTTCCTATATGTACATAATAAATAAGTCCTTCTCCTCTTATCATTATCATTATTATTATTATTATTAATGTCCATGTTTTATTTTTTTTAACAGTTAAAGAACAAACTCAGAAGAAAAAGAAAAAAGAACAAAACACATACAAAAGAAAGAAAGAATGAGAGAATAAAGAAAAGGCTAGAATAGTAGTAGTAGTAGCAGCAGGCCTCTAAAGAAAGAGAAAGCTCTGCCATGGAAGCTTAGCCAAAAATTCATCCTCTCTCCACCTCCACCTCCCACCATTTCTTCTTCTTCTTCTTCTTCTTCTTCTTCGATTTCTGCCTCATCCCTGTGTAGTAGGCTTTCCTTCCTTTCTCTCAATCCTTTCGGAGCTCCCACCTCCCTGTGTATGTACAGTACACTTCTTTTGATCTGCACCTTGTATTATAAATTTTTATATATATATATATCCATCAGCCCTAGTATGTAAATTACTTACTAAACAATTCAGTGTGCGGAAGTTGTTCCCTTCCATCCTTCAACAGATTCTCTCTGCGGTCTGTGTAATCTTGGTCTTCATCTCAATCCTTTTTGTGGATTTGGCTTGGTTTAGATCCGTTAACCCGGTGGTTACTCATAGTGCAGCATAATCAGCCCTAGTCTGTAAATTACTTACTAAACAATTCAGTGTGCGGAAGTTGTTCCCTTCCATCCTTCAACAGATTCTCTCTGTGGTCTGTGTAATCTTGGTCTTCATCTCAATCCTTTTTGTGGATTTGGCTTGGTATTGATCCGTTAACCCGGTGGTTACTCATAGTGCAGCATAATCAACTGTGTGTGTGCGCGCGAAGGAGATTTCGAATGTAAAGAACCAACCACACGACAGGGAATGCCTGCAGATTTTGGTCGATTAATTTTAATTATGTTGAAGAATTTAAGCAGATAGATAGAGACGACAGAGATTCTTCTTTCATTATCAGCCATCGCCATCGGCAGAAAAAAAGAAGGCTTCACGAGCAGACGTCCTACTTTCAAATGATCAAATTAAAGGGGCCATCGCCATCGTGTTCTCATTTCTTTTGATTCTTTTGTTTGTGGATACGCAGCGACACTACTCCTACTAAGATGGAATCCGCCATCGCTGCAAGACCGTTATAACACAAGGAGGGGAAGGAGAAACAGGAAGAATTTACGACTGCAAATTATGGACGAGATCCTGCATTTTCTACCTTAATTTCTGCAGAAGCTTCTTCTCCTTCTCCTTCATTATCATTGTCTTCTTCTTTTACTTCTGATCACCGTCACTATCATCCCCATCCCCATCAACAACTGTCGTAGGATCGCGATCTTTCCAGTCCTCACATCTCCACACTCATGAAAAGCTCTAGAAGGTCTAGAAGTTCTTCCTTCAGAAATACGAATTCGAATTCAAGTCCTTCCTCCTCCTTTCCGCGCCATAATGTCATTGATGTCGATAATCTTCTCCATCTCCCCTCTGACGCTTCTGACTTCTCTGATGAAGAAGAAACTACAGCCAATACCTGCAAAGCTAGCGACGGAGACATTGGTTGTATCCACAGCAAACGCTCCCCAGATCAACAGACAATTGATCTCAACCCTTATTGTACCGTGGATTCTAGTCTCCAACAAGCTTCCATTAACCCTAATTCTCAGTATATTGCGATCTCCACTCTGCAGCAAGCTTCCATTAAACCTAAACCTAATCCACACGGCCTTTTGAATTTTTTTCGGCAGCAAGCTTCCATTAAACGTAGCCTTTACCCTATCTCTTATCCTCATGATCTTGAGGATTCTCCACTGCAGCAAGCTTCGGTTAAACCTAATCCTAGCCCTAAGTTTAATACTGTTCTCACACATCTAATCCATTATTTTGATATCGGCCGCCCATTTCCTCGATTTATTGTCTCAAAGAGACGCCAGCTTCTTCTCCTGTTCTCCTTCTGCGTGCTCTATCTTCTCGTAGGAAAGATGGCCTTTATATCCCTTCTGTTCGACTTGAATACATATACTCCAAAGGTGAGAAATATCTTTCTGTCTTTCGTTACATGACCGTCAATATATCTCTGATTCTTTTCTCTGCTTCTTTAGGTCTAGTTTCATTTTGTTCTTCTTTCTTCTTCATAATTCTCAGCATGAAACAATTATGCGAATTATTACTACGGTTTGTGCAGGTTGATCCGTACATAAGAATTTACACAGGGAGGATTAATCACGTGACAGAAGACGAGATGTCCTCCCAGGTATTGTGTTTCCTCTGCTCTCTCTCTCTCTCTCTCTCTCTCTCTAGATCAGAGCTTTCTGATTAAAAAAACCCATAGCCTTGCTTTGCATTTTACTTTTTCACTGTTTCCCTTACAGGCTATGTATCTACTATCAATGATAATGTTTTTTTTGCGTTTTCCTTTTCTTTTGTTACTAGAGAGTTGAAAGGTATGAGGAACTATGGTCTAAGAAAAATGATCCCAACCATGAACAGTGCATCGAACCCACAAGAGATCATCAGTGTGAGAGATTGAATTTATTGAATCCATTTTTATATTTTGTGCAGAGTTTTTTGCCTCTTATTCTCTGTGAAATTGTTGTTGGCAGCACCAGAAGAGGCAACAAATGGGTATCTTCTTGTGAATGCTAATGGAGGGTTGAACCAAATGAGGGCAGGAGTAAGCATAGATTGTTGTGTATTGTGTCTTCTTGTTTGAAGATTTAAAGTTTAGAGGATTGAAATTGAGCTGGAGTAAGTTTAGATTGGCGTGTCTCATGTCATAGCTCTATGAATGTTTCGGCGTTAGAGTATTGTAATGGAGTTGGAGTAAATATAGATTGTTGTGTATTGTGCCTTAATATTTGAAGATTTAAAATTTAGAGTTCTGTAATTGAGTTGTAAGTACATCTAGATTGTTGTGTATTGTGTATTTGAGAATCTAAGGTTTAGGGCATTGAAATTGAGTTGGAGTAAGTGGAGATTTGTTGTGTCTTGTATATTAATCATTTAAGATTTAAGTTTTTAGAGTGTTGAGTTGGAAGATGGATAACAATCTACAGTGTCTTAATCGTTGAAGACGTTCACATTGTCTTAGTATGGTTGAGAAATTTAAATGAATGTTCTTTTTAACATTGATTGTCATGTCGTGTCTTAGAATTTTTAGAAATTTCAGAGTTTGAACCTGAGGTTTTTTACGTATTGATTGTTGTTCTGGAAGTTTTCAAAGCTATCAGCTAATGTTCTTTCTAGTATTGATTGTTGTATTTTGAAACTTGAGCTTTTGAAGCTTTTAAAGTTTAGGGTTGAACTAATTAACATTCAAATTTGTTGATAGATATGTGACATGGTTGCTGTGGCAAGTATCATGAATGCTACCCTTGTAATACCCTTTCTTGATCATACATCCTTCTGGGCTGATCCAAGGTTTGCCATCATTTTCTTTGCAGAACTATCAGATATTTATGCACTCATTACATTAAATTTATGTTCCGTCCAGTTGATCTCTTTGATCTTTATCTGAACATTAGGAAGGCCCCTTTATCTTCAGGCAGACCTCTTCATTCTTTATTTTCCCAAATGCCCTTGAATTTTTGTAACCCCCTCCGTGGAAAAAGGGGATGAAGTGACCATATAATTTCTCTCAGGGTGTGGTAAGTAAAATCTCGAGGCATATGGGGAAATAAAGAAAACCTAAGTATTTTTCAGAATCTTCCATCCCTTTGAATGGAATTGTTTTTCATCTTTGATTTAAATGGAATTTCCAGTGAATTCAAAGACATTTTCGATGTGGAACATTTTATCCACTCTTTGGAAGATTATGTACATGTAGTGAAGTCTCTACCACCATCATTGCAAAATGTTGAACCTTTCAAAAAGACTCCTATCTCGTGGTCTCAGGTACATCCATGCCTTCTTTCATAAGTGTGGTGCATCATACATTACAAAAGGTTACATAAGAACTTACAGACCACATTCTTTATCAACATTCAAACCTGTTTCTTCTATCATTGTCACGTCATGAAGTTTGCATTCTCACATGTTTTCTATAATGCAGGCAACCTACTATGAAGAAGATGTGCTTCCTTTGCTCAAAGAACATAAGGTGCTATATTTTACACATGCGGATTCACGGCTAGCCAACAATGGCCTAGCTGATTCAGTACAACGCCTGCGTTGCCGAGCGAATTATCTAGCACTGCGTTTTGTTCAACCCATTCAGAACCTTGGAGAGTCTCTTGCTGGAAAATTTCGCCAAAGAAATGAACCCTACATTGCTCTTCATCTTCGGTACGTTGAAATGCTGTCTTTCTTCTAGTATCTTAGAAATATATGCATGGACCACATGCAATACAAACTTTTCTCTGCGTTTTATGAAAGGTATGTATTCATTATGTTTTATATAGGCGTTTTTTGCTTTAGTTATGAGAAGGATATGCTTGCATTTACGGGATGCGCCCATGGATTGAGGGAGGATGAAGCAGAGGAGCTCCGAGAAATGAGGTATCGAGTACAACATTGGAAGGAGAAAGAGATCGATGGTGAGGAAAGGCGTCTCTTGGGTGGTTGTCCCTTGACTCCTCATGAAACTGGGTTGCTGCTTAAAGGTTTAGGTTACCCATCATCTACAAAGATCTATATTGTAGCTGGTAACCTCTTCGGAAATGATAGTATGCTTTCTTTGAAGAAGCATTTTCCCAATGTGTTTTCACATTCAGATTTGGCATTTGAGGAAGAGCTTTACCCTTTGAAAGGGTATCAAAACAGATTAGCTGGACTAGATTACATTCTTGCTGTGGAAAGTGATGTGTTTGTGTACACTTATGATGGGAATATGGCCAAAGCTGTACAAGGCCACCGGTTCTTTGAAGGCTATCGCAGAACAATCAGTCCTGACAGGTAAGATATGAACTGTTTTCTCTTGGCCTAAGAGTCTCAGCATATGTACATAATTGGTTTTGTTTTTCTCTTACTCATTTGGATTTATTCAATCTATTCACGAATACTGTAGAGAATGAACATCCTACAGTGAGATGTGAAACAGAGAGTTGAGTCCATGCGATAGATATGTTTTAGTCTGCCATTTTTCTCTTGCCTTCCTTAGGAATAACTTATAAGCATAAACCAGCATGAATAATCTCCTGAACTCCCAAGGTATTTTGGGTATTTTTGCGCCTTTGGAAAATTTGCAATTCTCTTGTCATTTGTATGTACGTAAGGTCAATAAAAATTAGGAAAGATCAAATTCATGTGATACAACATTTGGAAGTATCCAAAGTTATGAATGCGAAATATTGATTATGTGTGAAAGGCGATAATATAAAAGGGAAGTAACTTGTACACACAGCATAAAAGTTCCAATGCTGACATACCTTGGGCAGAGAATACAGGAGCTTGTTTGGAGCAATGGAAAACCATGGTATGAAAAAAGGCTGTTTTGTAGCCCTGAAAAAGAGATGAAAAGCCTTTGGAGATGGAGGCCTTCACCCTGAAAAAAGAAGATGAAAAACCATAGAAAATGGCTGTCTTATAGTCTAACCTTTCACGAAAATCAGCCATACAGTCCCAAAAAATACATTTGCAACCTAATGTGAACATTTTAATCTGAAACTCCCACTAAAAAGAAGGTTTGGTTATCCCGCATTGTGTGAGTGTGGTGGGAACTACAGGTTGTACCTTTGAATGGCTTGGGGATGACATTTATATCCTCCAGAGTCCAGGGTAAGATGATGCCTAAATGAATGTGCTTGTTTGTCCATGACAATGCTCCAGATCCTTCTTTGCAATTGCCATTTATTTGTGTGAAGAGCCAATAATGATCAAGCATGATGTCTGGAGAAGTGCTCGCCGCCAGGTCTATTTGAAGAAGTTATACGGATTCCCAACAGAAGTCAGCGATCCGTCTTTGTGTAGTATCTCCATGGGTACATCCACCTCTCATTATGAGGGTCTCTGTATACTTTCACAAATCTTCTCTAAATAGAGCCCATGACTCAACTACTAAAAAGACAATGAAACACCATCGAATCTCATACTAGGCTGGGCAAAAATGCAATATTCGTCTAAATCTGGCTCTTTTACAAATCTGGCATATCCTTTTTTGGGGTAATATGGCCATGTATCCCCGGCCTCAATATCTAGCTGACGTGAGAAAGTACCCATCTGACCAATCGCATGTTCCAGCCCAGATTATCGATAAAAATCTATCTTCATCTCTAGTGTCTGAGAGACTCTACCCAAGCTCTACGGATATTTAAGTGAACCAGATCTGTTCCTATGACATTGTCAATCTCCGAGTGATTTATCCTATCTATATTAGATCTCGTGCAGCTCAAACCGTGATGGCATCTATGCATAACAGCATGAAGCATCCCTCGCCATGGCAAGCTGTCAACAAGACTCAAAGGACCAATTGTCATACACCTTAGGTATGGCGTCGTCTGAATGGTTAGTTCTAGAAACTGTTTTATTCAGAAAGATTATTAATCACCACAAAAGACCAAAAATCCCATCTCTCTGGACGAGCCCATGGAGATGATTCTAACTTGGGTTCTCCCAATTTTATGGTTTTCAATGCTATATCTGTCTAGAAGTTTAATGATTCGGATTAAACTCAACAATAAGTATCTACAGAGTTAGAACTATCGCTAGCTCTATAGATAGATACTTATTGTTATAGATTTAACAAACAGGCCTCATCTCTGTAGATTCAATGATCCAAATCCCATCTGTCTGGACGAGCCCATGGAGATGATTCTAACTTGGGTTCTCTCAATTTTATGGTTTTCAATGCTATGGAGTAAACCACAAAGCCAGCAGCCAAAGAGAGAGATGCAGAATGCGTCAATTGGAACCCCGTTGAGATGACTGTGTGTGGAGTGTTTTGAGACCGGGAGATCATTAGATTGGCACAGTGGTATGACCTCTAGAGTGTAGGAGAAGTGAGATAGATACATGGTGTAACGATAAGGATTTGACCCCACGACCTTGAGAAGTGACTCATACATGGTGTAGTAAAGATGTGTGAAAGCATAAGGATTTTAAACCCATGACCTTGAGTGAGTTGACAGATCACTAGTATTTGAATTAAGTAGTGGATTTAATCTTTTTCGTACAGGCGGAACTTGGTAAGACTTGTGGATGCATATGAATGTGGAAACATAACATGGGCACACTTTCAGACGGAAATGAAGGCTCTGCATGCCAATCGGACTGGTGCACCCCATACAAGAAAACCAAGGGAGTCCCCGAAGCTAGAAGAGAGCTTTTATGCCAATCCTTACCCCGGTTGCATATGTGAGAGAAATCAAGCAAACAGTTACTAAACACTCTTGTTTGTTTTGTTTTCTTCTTCTTTTCCATTCTTTCCATTCTTTTTCACAAAGGAAATGCACTTTGAGTACGTAGTTCTCTAAGCTCTTTATTTGCTACACACACAAAGCAAACACAAAAAAGAGTGGGAATAAAACCACATGATGAGGATGTTCTAAATGTACAGGCCAATATTGTTTCAATGATGAGATGTTTTTGAAGGGTTCTTCTAGTGGAAAGAAAGCATGGGTGTTTCATCATTGATTTTTGGATGAAGATATTTGTTGACATAAAATCTACAATTGTTTTAAGGCATTTCAATACAAGCTACAATTGCTCCATACATTATTTCTTGATTGAGATGTTTTAACATATCATATTGACAATAATATATACTACTATCTCCATGATATCCCACAACCCTTCTATGATCTTTTGTTATTTTGGATAGTAGACGGTGAAACCTTCAAATAGATTAAATATCTCTTGAAAATTGAGCATGTTCTCCAAGAAATAGCCATCAAATGAATCCAAAAGTTCATTAAGATCACTTTTCTACACTTATTAAGATAAACTTTTCTACTTAGGTCCTATGGGTCAATATTGGCCTCTCTATGGACACTAAAAAATCTCTCTCTAGCATGTAGCATTAGTATTGAAAGAAAGAAAGAAAGATCATGTGGTCGATCGAGATGGGGCTATGAGAGAAAGAGAGGTTAATAATTGGTTGGTAAGCGTGAAAAAAATGTCAGAAGGGTATATTTTAGTAAGAATTCCAAAAAGCAAAGAACTTATAAAAAGCAAAACGCAAAAAAAAAACAAAAGAGCTGGAAAAAGCAAGGAGGCATGACTCAAAAGCATGTCTGTATTTATTTTATTTATTCCATTTCTTGTCCAAAAAGCAAAGAACTTGTAAAAAGCAAAACGCAAAAAAGCAAAGAGCTGGAAAAAGGAAGGAGGTATGACTCAAGCATGTCTGTATTTTATTTATTTTTCCCCTTTCCTTTTTCGCTCCGAAGAGAAAGAATGAAGTCAGACTGAAGAAGAAGAAGAAGAAGAAGTCGACTGCGTAGATTATAATTACTGGTATGTCCACACGCAGAGAAGATCACAGAGATCCTTTCGATCCGATCGCCCAAGCTTAGCTTCCCCATGGCCTCTCTACCCCTCTACGCTTACGCATCGTTTCCTCTCATCCTCCTAAGCTTCTGGCATGCCCTCTGTTCTGCTCGATCATACCTTCGATCCCCTTCGCTCTTCCACGCACGCTCATGGCACCCTTTCTCTCTTCTTCGCCATGGAGAGCTCTATACAGAGATCTTATTCTTCCTCTCTGCTTCGATCTATCACGCCATAGCCATATCTTCCTTACCTTCAGGTTCAATCTCGCAGATCTACGCATATCAATACCTCTTCGTCCTTATTTTCTTCACGTTCTGTCTCTTCTTGACTCTGATCAGCGAATCGTCTCTCTCTCTCCCTCTTCCTCAGGAAGCCAACTTCTTCTTCTTGGCGATGGCGTTTGCTCTGGAAACCTTCGTTCTCTACAGATCTGCATCAGATCCGCAGTTATTGCTGGAGCGAGAGAGCTTTCATATTCTCTCAACCTTCGCTTTCTTCTCCTCCATCGCTTCTTTCCTTCTCTCGTGGAGACCTCATTCTTTCTTGGTTAGCATGTCTTTTTCTGCTTCCATCTTTATGCAAGGAACTTGGATTCTTCAAGTAGGACTTTCGCTGTTCTCTGAGCGTTTCTTGCCACAAGGATGCCATCGACTGAGCTCTGGAGTTACACAGTGTGATATAGAAGCAGCCAAGGATCGCGCTGTGGCAATTATGGATCTTCTCTTCCTCTTCCACGTGGGCTTCGCAGTGCTCGTCTTTGTTGTCTTGTTTGGATTTGTATCCAGAAGTGGTGGATACAGAAGAAATGGTGGTTATGAAGGCATGGAACTGACTACTGGCAATGGTGAATCTGATCATCTTCTGCAAATGAAGCCATCAACCACCAAAGTTGTCATCGATTGATGATAGTTGGCAATTGATCGATCGGTTCATCAACTGCTTTGATTAAGATGGGAAAAGAAACAAGAACCTAACATTCTGTACAGAATCCAACTCTTCAATTGTGATCTATATAACTAAAAAATCTACAGATGGTTTGCTCGTCATTGACTACATAAGGATTACATCTCAGTTGCTTAGTAATATATGTATATGTATGTGCTTGATCTTGGTGTTAGCAATGCACGTGTATAAGGAAATAATCATCAAGCGAGATATTGATATGTAGATGATATTAACATCCATGGGAGATCGAAAATGAACAATTAGGGTCACAGCCGCTCACATGACTGAAATTGGACTTGGGTTCTCACAATTTAATGACTTTCCGATGCTAGCGTCTAAACCACAGAGAGAAAGGAACAAGATTCTATTAATGTTCTCTCATAAATGATTATACCTATGAGAGAATGGGCTTGTGCATAGATGATTTATACATTGTTTTGTGAAATATTTACAACTGAAGGACCATGTGGGTTTTGAGTGAAATCAATGAAATGTGACTGTGAGGTTGCAAGGTCAAATTAATTCATGACTTTATTAAATGGTCTGAAGCTGGAGGATGGAATTGATCCTAGAGGGATTAGAATTATGCAAATACCTACCCATGTCGAATATGAATTGGAGGTGACTGATCACATCTATATATAGGGTTTGTACCAAGTAACTAGCAATCATTATCCAAGTTTGCAGATAGCTTTAAATTATAGAGAATGCTACAATGGCAATGAACTTCAATACAGATACAAATTGCTAAGCACATGTGATCACATATACAGGATTGGTATTTTTAGACATTGGGTATGAGGGAAATATACGCAAGAATTTGAAGGATGTGCATTGGAAGGTAATGTGGATGGAGAAGTGTGTGAACAGAAAATGGGCCAACAATTCAAATGCTTACAAGTACATGTATCCTCCAATATGGCTCAAACCAGTTTTATAAAGGGTGTAGTTCGAATTTTCTATATTGCTTGTGAAAATCACTATGCATTGGTGTGAATGGTTTTACATTTTCTTCAAAATTATTTCAAAATGACCCAACTCCAATGTTGCCCTCAATCACCTCAATTCTTACCTCCTAAAGCTCGAATAGTCTTAGTTAAATACAATGTCTACCTAGAAAATGGAGAAGTGCTTATAATAAACAAGAAAACTTAGCTTATTATTATGACAAATCAACAGACTACTAAGCTTGGAAGGTCTCAATTCAAACCTATGGGTGTGGGAAATTTCATGCTAAACTGAATAACTATGAATTTATTAGGCATAGACTACTGTGTTCTTCCTTTCAAATGATGCATTGGATCACTTTTAACACTACATTATTTGCTGGTTTCTTACCCCTTATTTTAAAGGGCAGAAATTATAAACCATTATTTGATTCTTATGAAACAAGAAACCCCTTTCTGTTGGCATGGTAAAAAGAAATAAGAATTTTGAATGTCATTAGTTTTATGTTTTTATATCAACACTTTTTCCCTACTGAACTTTCCCGTGTGTTGACTACATTATACTTTATATGCACACTTCATGTTTTTGGCCGTTTGAGGCTTCAAATTCTAATAGATGAGCCATGGAGATCATGGACATATAAGGCCTATTACCATAAATCAAAGATTCAATTCTATCTGAAATCAATGTAAGGGAAAACCTTAAAATACTGTTTGAAGTAAAGATTGAAAACATTTATATAGCCTTTTACTTGGTAAAAGGCACTACTATGTATATACAAGTTAGTCGGATGACTTCAAAGAGTAGCAGTAAGGCACAGACAAAAGAGCAAACAATATAAGATATCGCAGGATCCACTGCAACCTGTTTCACTTACAGTAAAAAGGTTATAATTATGTGTTCTGGTAGGCCAAATACCAAATCTTCAGACCTGTAGAGGAGAAAAACACCGTTCTGCGACATCCATCACTTCCACACTTCGCTTATTAAATACTAAAGATTCAGACCTGTATGGGAGAATAACACTGTTCTGTGACATCCATCACTTTGACATACTCCCACTCATTTAAAGAGCTGCATCATACAGTTATAAGAACAATTCATCAATGTATCAAAGCTTCGCAGCACGTAATGCATTTTGAAACATAAGAAAAAAAGTGTTTTAGTTTTACCTCCTTGTCTGTTTCAGTCACCTTACCAAATCGGCCTGGTCACATCCAACAATGTAAAACAATCAAAATATGCAAATAAGAGAATGTCTTTTCTATTATTTATTTATTCCATTTTGAAGAAAATTGAAACTTTCTTAGTGCACAAAAAACCAACCTGAGTTTGTCTGTGCATTTGTAGATGCCTTCAAAAAAGTATGATGTTCAGATACGCCCGAATTCTTGCCCCCATGTCCTGTCGCATAGAAACGCATTCATGTCCATGTCAAAACAAATATATGATGATGATTGTTTCCAGAAAAAATGGGACAAAACCTTCACTTCCAGACAGTGGCATGCTTGATTTTGATTGGGGAGAGTAAGTAGTTGACCAAGATCGACCATTTGATCCCGCCAACTCTATGATTACTTCTGCCTGCTCCAACAAGTCAAATATCTGAGGCATAAATCATTGCTTAAATCTCTGAAATACTCCTGAGTTTTCATTATTTCTCGAAATGCCCCCCCCCCCTCTTCAGCAATTATATGTGCTATTTGTGCAATTATACTGTTCATTCATCCTATTTGCTCAATTATATGTTCTCAATTCTATGGTCAGTTCAGTCTCTTTTTCTCTGTTTTGGAAGTGAAAGGCTCAGGTATTTTCAGAGTTTTACCCAAATCAATCATCATGGTACAGGGACTCGCAGCTAAAGACTCTGTGGACATATCATAAGGATGGAACCTCACCTTCTCAGAGGATATATCTTCAAAAACATGTGCCAGCCCACCATAAAATATTGTAAGCTGCCTTGTCATTGGTGCCAGATGATGACTGCAAAATTATAGGATCAGAACGAAGCTCTTGGCTTGACCAAGCATATATAATTCTGTATTGGAACAGATGAGAAACTAACCTCGTTACAAATGTTGATGATGATTCCAAGTCAAAGCCTTGGGACCTTGACTTTGGTTTTGTAAGGAATGCTGAATCCGTATTCTCTATAGCCTGATTACCAGACCTAGAATTCAGAAGATTTCCGACATTTGAACCTTTTAATCCTGTCCTTGAACCCTCGTCTGCAGGTGTAGTCTGCAACTGTATAGACATGGATGTATATGTGTCTCGCATCATGTGCTCTTCTTGTGTATTCTTTTGTCCAACTCTGGACGGCCCAAATAGTTCCATGCTCTGCAATCCTAATGATGAAACTTCCCGTTTCTTAGGCACCAATGCTGGGACATCCATCTTTGGTATCGAAGATGAATTTAAATTTGACGATTTGAACAGAACTCGAGGAGGTTGCATTGTCAAATGTAGGTCTTCATTGGCCATCTCTTGATAACCCCTTTTCCTATCATTTGATTTTTCCGTTCGTCCCATCTGCTATTAAAAAAATCGTATCTATTTTTTATATATATCAGAGCAGAAAGCAGAAAAGTCTCCAATACGCTGAGCTTTTCTTTTATTTTTCCAAGTGTGCCTAATTTTTTGTCATTTCCTCAAATGCCCTTGGTCAACTCCCTCCGGCGTATTTACATGTGTTAGTTGAGTAATTATATGCTCAATTTCTCTCTTTCAGTGGTTGACCAAGCGCATTAGCGGAAATACAAGAAAGGAAGTCAAGGAAAACTCAGGGATGCTGCAGAGTTTTCCCAAATAGAAGAGACATTGTTTTTTGTACATTTTTTATATCTTTGGACTTTTATCCCTACCTTAAAAGTGTGTGATGAATCTATATTCATCTCTAACTTCTTCTGTGAAAATTCTTTGTATCGAGTGGCCTCTGTTTGATTATGCTGTCTATTCGTGTACATAAAATTCTCCTTATGTTGGAAGTTACCATTCTCCCTTCTCCATAATGATTGGTCTGTAGATAAAATGATCCACGTGAACATTTAAACAGAGAAAACACAAAAATTAAGGGAGAAAACTCAGAAATTCTCTAGAATGTTTTTCTACTTCCTAAATACCCCTAAGTTTTTGTTATTTCCTTGGTGAACTCCTGAAAAAGATATGAAAGGAAGAACTAACCATATAAGTAGTAAAAATACCACATTTTATTGGTTATATAGGGAATTGACCAAGAGTATTTGTGGATAAAAGATAAATCAGGGATATTTCGGAGTATGTTATGCAAGAATTAATGAATACGTTATTACAGATATAGCACATCGGTTGTTGATGCTACCTGATGCAATTTCTTCTGAAGTCTGAAGTTCTACAGAGAATGGGCCCGACAAAATTGCAGGAGAAGTACTCTCTTCGATCTGGCTTGCACTCTGTGGAGATACAGCACATACTTGTTCAGTTTCTTCAACCAATGTTAAATGATTCCCCGAGCCTTTTGAAGAATCAATGTCTGCGGCAGATATTTGGTACTTTTCTTCACTTTTTGTTCCAACATATTCAAAAAAGTCATGAAATACATGTGGTTCTTTCCCGTTCATAGATCTGTTATGGCCAAAAAGTGCATCGTGGGAGGAAATTGATCATGTCACACGACATAAATTAAACAATAATTCTCAATCTTGCCTTTGTACAAATGACCAGATCCAGCGATGAATCCACCAGTTATTTGAAATATTAGCCAAGGCTCTTCAAAACTCTTGGCTTGTTTCGATAGTCTTAAAGCATACCAATAGTTTGTAATGGTACAAGAAGCTGGAATTTGTTGTTTTTATGCATTGAAGTCAATTAATTCCTTGATTGTGAGAAACCTAAAAACTTCAGACATCATAAAATGTGATTTGGTCAGAGATTAACTAAACTCTAAAGGAAGCATGCTGAAATTGATAGGAGCATCGAGTTGACTGCATACTAAACTGAATCTATCTAGAAACCATTGCATAAGCACAACAATAAGAATTACATGCATTCAAAGCTATTCAAACATGAGAAATATTCAAAGAATTGCTCAACGAATTTGCGCAATATGACAGATTATTCAATAAGTATTTCAGATTACTTTTCTGCTATGACAGGGTTAAATTACAAAGGAAAGTGTCTGAAAGGAAATATCGAATGAAAACAAAATTCAGAGTTTGAGGGTCTTTGACAAACACTGTCTCTTGATTTCTCTAATGAAAGTGTTTACATGCAGACAAAAATATAGGGCTCAATCAGAGAGAGATGAAAATCAAATTGAAATATCTAGAGACACCAAGTATTTACTTGATAAATTTAAAGAAATTAATTATTTCAGAATTTTGCAAGATCTAGACAGACCAAGTTCTTTTTTCTGCTGTGAAACAACCATTTTTGAACCAGAAAGAAATAATTGATGAAATCTATGGCCTTCTGTGAATTTTCTGAGAATTTGATAGGATTTCTTCTGGAAATTCTGTCCTCTTCAGAGAAAGAAAGATCATCACACAAAAAACGTACCTTCACAGAAACAAACTCGATGTCGAATCAGAGAAAGGTGCTGACGAGGAAACAAATAGAGAAAGGTATGGAATTCGCAGAGTTCATGGAAATTTTGAACAAACTATGAGGCGTCTGTAAATTGGATAAATCTACGAAATTTCTGTGATTAAGCAGGATTTTCACTTCTGAGAGAACAAGAACAAAACGTAGTTCGCAGAAACAACAAACTCGTTTGGATCGGAGAAAGAGCGAGATTGTAATTTGCAGTAAGGAAAAATACCATCAATAGAGGGAACGAAATAGCTACGGGCAATAGAAAAAGAATAAGATGCAAAAAACACAGAGAAACACGAAATCTGCTGGAATTCGGATACGAGCAAACTGTTGTGAATTCCTTGCAAATCGAAACAAACAAAGAGACAAGAGAATCGTACCTTCGCAAGAAGCAAACAATTTGGCTTGGAGAAGATCAGAAACGGTGGTAAGGAGAAAGACGTACGTCCGATCATTCGAAAAGGAAAGCTATGGCATTCTTCCTCTCTGCGTTCTGCGAAAACCCTAATTTCGTTTGGCTCTGTGTGTGTGGGTGCGCCTGTGCGCGCGTGTCTCTCCTGATGCACAAAGATGAGACTGGTGCCACGTGGATGCCCACGTCAGCAGGAGCTTCCCGTTTTCCTTGTTAGCCTGTCCGCTTGGCGAAGGCTGCGGCATGTGAGCTTGCCCGCCACGTCAGCGACGTGGAAGCCACGTCAACATGGCTTTGGCTGTCCATCCGCCACGTCAGCACCACTTTCTCCTGCTCTCTTTTATAGGATGAAAGTTAGTTAGTTAGTTACTAATCGTTTGTGGGCTCTCTCTTTCCTCGTAATTAGCTTACCCTAGTAGTAAGTTGTTACACTATTAGTGTTTATGTCTTGGGTTCTAACCTTGCTATCACTCATACATGTATAAATCTCTTAATTTATTAGATGCCATTGTAGAATGTAGGCGTTGAACCCATGACCTCATGGTCTCCATTGGAGGGGCAACCTTACCAAGTGAGCTCGAGCACTCGTTCTCTTTGTCTTTTTTGTATCGTAACTAGCTTATTGTAGTGGTTAGTCATTAACATTAGTAAGACTACATCTTGGGTTTGAAACCTAATTATCTCACCTCTCTATTACTTCATAGATATCGCTTATTTCACTAGATGCCACTGTAGAATGTGGGGGTTGAACCCATAACCACCTAGTCTCAATTGGGCAACCTTACCAACTGAGCTACATCCATCTGGGCTCTCTCTTTCTCTCTCTCTCTCTCTCTTTTGAGAGAACTCTGAGAAAATTGATGATAAAATTCTTGGATGGGGCGAGTGACCAACTGCCACTACATGATATGGAGATCTTATCAACGTAAAACTAACATGTTTGGTGTCTTTGTTAGGCCTTGCTTCTTCTTCTTCTACTACTTCTTCTTGACTTCCTTCGTTTATATACATGTAGAAATTAGAAATTAGAATGTCACGGAATCTAGTGCTTGGATATATTAACCATCTGGCTTATCCTTGCAAAAGATTTTGTTTGAACGATTTGCTTTGCTTGGTAAGTGAAGACGACAATTATAGTCTCTCCCTCCCTCTCGTTGTAAGCTCTTAGGCTAGAACCACAACACATGATCGTGCGTTCAAATCATTAGTATCGCAAATCTCCATTGCACAACAATATATACCACATCCCTTTCGTTGATGCATCAAAAGGAACAACAACCTTGCGGTCTCCAAATAGTTCGCACACAACCATCTTGCTCATGACCCACTTGGCCAACCCTTTCTCTTGTTCTCAATGATTTGCAGTTAACTTTTTAATCTAATCTAAAAAGAGAGTGCATGCATTCTCGTGTTTTCTTACTTATTGCTATAACTCTAAAAGCTTTACCTAAGGTCACGAAAGTTGCTTTAGATAACGTGTTGCGATTCATGCTTCTCCTCTTTCTCGTCATTGAGGTCCCCTTTGTGGTAACTGTTGAGATATCAAGCTCAACTAGTTTAATCTAGTTAGTCAACACATGTAACTTAGTAGTTACCTAGATCTAATCTAGTTAATGTGTTGACCTTAAGCCTTTAAATAGGACCTTGTACTTAAGTATGATATTCTAGATCCTCCACCCCTTAGTACATTTAATGTAGGACTTACACATAAGTACCTATGTCCTACCCACACATGTGCACCTTTGCACATGGGTTGTATATATATCTCATTGTGGGTATTTTTGTATGTTGATGACACTTTTCAATATAGTCAATCATCCCCCATTTATCTTTGTGTTCAAGTGTAACTTCCTCTCTCTCTCTCTCTCTCTCTTCCTCTCACACACTCTCACGCGCATATCATACTAATCTTTCGCTGCTTAACATAACCATATAATTAGTCGCTAATTAACCCTAGTTAATTACCTAATTACTTAACATGGTATCAGAGCGCGTGGTTTAGGAAATCCACTAAGCCCACCGCTTATTCGTGATTGTGTGTTCGAGACGCCGACGACAAATCCCGGCTATTTGCTATCCGCTACCGTAGTGCCGCTACGAAGGACGTGTACGCGACCAAGAGAAGAAAAACAAAACGGAAGACACAACAATCAACATGAACAAACAAATGGGAAGCTCACTCCCTAGCGAAAAGCTAGACCGAAGCAACTATTCATCTTGGGAGTACAAGATGAATCAATACCTTGTCAACCAAGGGTATTGGAGCTACATCAACGGCGCACAAGAAAACAAACCTGAAACCACACACGCCAACTACCCAACGTGGGAGCAAGGCGCGAGTCGGGTAATGTATTGCTTGGCAACATGTGTAAACGACCACATGCTTAGCCACATTCGTGACGCCAAGACGCCCAAAGAGGCGTGGGAAAATCTCAAGAAGATTTTCGCCGCGGACACATCCGCACGCAAGCTTCAACTCTGGCAAGAGTTGAACAACATACAACAAAAAGAAATGTCCGTGACGGACTACACCACCAAGATCAAGAGCATTTGCGACTCACTTGGCTCCATCAACGTCAACATCGACGAGGACGAGATGGTGCAAGTATGCTTGGGCGGCCTCGCACAACGATTCAACCCGTTGAGAACGGCAATCTTGGCGAGAGATACCCCTCCCTCGTTCTTCAACCTCCAATCAATGCTATTGGTCGAAGAAAACCATGTTCAACCAAAGACCAACACATCAGAAGGACAAATGCTCTTCTCCGATACGGATGGTGCCCATAGACGAGGTCGACGCGGAAGAGGTCAATTCGACCTATCCCACGAAGGGAATTCACAATTTCGGCAAGGAAACGGAAGCCATCGAGGAACCTTCACAAGAAGGGGGAGCTTCCACACCGAATAAGGTCGGCGAACGACGCCACCTACGTGCAACTATTGCGGCAAAATCGGCCATCGTGAAGAGGAGTGCCGAAAAAGACGAAGCGAGTCGGCCTCAACAAGCCGGCAACTCACAAATTACGCCGTGAACGCAGAATACGCGGACTCTTCGTGATGAGGCATAGAGCGAACTCTATGATGGCCTCCGATCCCGCAAACTCCGCAAGCACCTCCAACTCCGAACACGCGTGGTTCGTAGACTCTACAGCCTCGCACCACATGACGTCGCACCAAGAGTGGTTTCGTGACTTGCGAACGCCGGATCGACCTGGCTACATAGAAACTGGAGACGACACTCCGCATCCCATTCGGCACATCGGCGATGTCCCATTCGGGAAAGAAGGCGAGCAAACTTGCATCAAGAATGTCTTGCACGTGCCCACAATAACAAAGAATTTGGTCTCGGTCGGCCAAATTGTGGAGCAAGGCATGCAAGTCCGCTTCAACAATGAAGGTTGCTTCATCGAGAAAGACGGCCGACTCATAGCCAAGGGACGGAGAGACAGTCGCTTGTTCATCCTCGACTCAAACAAGGTAAAATCAGCCATGTACGCCAAAGGTCTCAAGACCGAGACAAACATCGAGTTGTGGCACAAGCGAATCGGCCATGTAAACCTCCAATGGCTTCGCGGAATGCAGTCAAAGGGAGTCGTAATCGGACTCCCGACCTTCGAATCGAAACGAGTCGACCGAGTGTGTGAAGCATGCCAACTCGGCAAACAACATCGACTCCCATTCCCGAAGGAGAGCTCCACAAGCAAAGACCTCCTCGACGTCATACACTTGGATGTATGGGGACCGGCTCAAACGTCGACGCTCGGCGGATGCCGCTACTACGTCACCTTCATCGACGACCACTCGCGTTATGCGTGGATATACCCGATGAAGAAGAAGAGCGAAGTGCTCTCCCATTTGAAAGTTGCTTTAGATAATGTGTTGCGATTCATTCTTCTCCTCTTTCTCGTCATTGAGGCCCCCTTTGTGGTAACTGTTGAGATATCAAGCTCAACTAGTTTAATCCAGTTAGTCAACACATGTAACTTAGTAGTTACCTAGATCGAATCTAGTTAATGTGTTGACCTTAAGCCTTTAAATAGGACCTTGTACTTAAGTATGATATTCTAGATCCTCCACTCCTTAGTACATTTAATGTAGGACTTACACATAAGTACCTATGTCCTACCCACACATGTGCACCTTTGCACATGGGTTGTATATATATCTCATTGTGGGTATTTTTGTATGTTGATGACACTTTTCAATATAGTCAATCATCCCCCATGTATCTTTGTGTTCAAGTGTAACTTCCTCTCTCTCTCTCTCTTCCTCTCACACACTCTCACGCGCATATCATACTAATCTTTCGATGCTTAACATAACCATATAATTAGTCGCTAATTAACCCTAGTTAATTACCTAATTACTTAACAGTAACAAACAAAAAAGAGAGCCATACACTGTAGTCATCATGAATCATAGGCACATCGAAGAACAATGGGATTCATTGTTAAGTTTGCATTATACAAAGAGAAAATCAATTTTTGTGGGGCCGTGCATTCAAACTTCGAGATACACAATTAGTTGTTTCTATGTGAAACAATTTCATGGCATTCTAGGCTAAGAAGAAGAAGAAGAAGAAGAAGAAGAAGAAGAAGAAGAAACCACGTGTCATATGTACATAGGTAGCTATGATTGCTCCTGTTGTAAGGGAGCAATGAGTTCCACGTGTCATATGGATGGGGCGGGAGACACATACATATGTAATATGTGGGTGTGTGTGCCTGTCAAAATGAGAGGAAAACTGAGTGGAACAGAGAGTGAGAGACGGGCAACAACCCCATTTGCACAAAAGAAAAAACAGACAAGAGGAAAAGATGCATTTCCCTGTGCTTAAGCAACCTCATGGATTGTTGTTGGTGTCCTCCATACCCCATTCGAAGAATAGGAGGATCTCTGGATTACGTCCTGGCCCTCTGTTTCAGGTTATACATTGCTCCGTTCCTCAGCGCGGTGAAGATAATGGTCATGACTACTCAAATGCAAAAGTTTTGATACTTGGAGCTACTGGTAGAGTTGGAAGCTCTGCGGCTCGCGCTCTCTCTAGACATTGTCCTCACCTTAACCTCCTGTTGGCTGGTCGCAACAGGTAAGCATTACTTGCTTTTTTCTCTTTTCGCCTTTTGCTTTTTCTCCGTTTGCCTTTTCTTATATTTAATTTCACTCATTGGATTCTTTTTTCGGTGATTCTTTCCTTTCTCTCTCATTGTGATTGTTTTAAATTCCTTTGTTTGCTTATATTTGGGCTGGTTCGACATTAAGCACATGCCATCGTGATGTTGTGGTTATTATTTAGAGCAAGTTGTTTATATTGAGGGTTTTAATGTTTAAGAAAATATACCATACTGATTTTAATTTCTTGGGGTTTACTTATACAAGGGTTGTTGCTATAAGGAAATATCATCTTGATTCGGTTATTATTTAGAGCAAGTTGTTTATATTGAGGGTTTTAATGTTTAAGAAAATATGCCTTGGTGATTTTAATTTCTTGGGGTTTTGCTTATACGAGGGTTGTTAATATAAGGAAATACCATCTTGATTCTTGGTTTTAATTGTTTCTTGTAGTGAGATTGTTAAATCTTAAGAACATATCATGGTAGTTTTTATTGTTTGGGGTTTGTTTATAGTGTCTTTTTTGTCCAAAAAAAGATACTAAATTAGTATTAGAAAACCCACAATATATACCACAGATCCCCTTTTTTCTAAATTCTAACCGGCTTAAATAAATACTTTGGTGTAGAGTAAAACCACTCCACCTTATTAGAAAGCCATCTATAAAATATACCTATGTCCCAGATGGCATGAAACTCCAATCGCTTAAGCTCCGCTTGTTGCGTATTACCTTTAATACTATCCAACAAACCTCTGAGATTATGCACAATCTCTGTCCAAATCCAAGAAATTTTTTGGGCAAAGCTTTCAGTCACATTTTGAAATACCTTCAAACATTGAGCCTTCCAAATATACCAAATTGTAATATTACTTACCAGTTGCCATATTTGAGTTTTATTAGTCTTTATTTGTGGATTCAAAGGTATCAATCTTTTTCCATCAAACCACGTCTCATCGCAATAACATCTGCAACCTCCTCCTATACCATAGGTTTATCTTGTACCACTGCCCATAATACTGCTCCCAATGTATACACTGCTCAAGGATATATTGGTATTAATAATGCTATGATTCGTTTCTATATGTCCATAGCAAAACCACAACTCCACCACCAATGCTTATAATGTCTTTCCTAATTCTAAGAACATCTTATTGTGAAGATAGTATTGCTAACAGTAAGAACATATCATCCAGATTCTTCCTTGTTTGCTAAAATATATAGTGGGTTGCTATTGTTAAAAACAAGTGATTATGTTTGCTTATAGTTGGGTTCTTAATCTTGTGAACCTATCACTGTGATTTATTCTTTTTGTTGTTTAGTGTGGGGTTGTTTATTCTATAAGCATATCATCATGATTCTTTCTTTTCTTAATTTTTATTTCTATTATAGGGTTCTTACGGTTAAAAATACAGCATTGTAATTCTCTATCCATTACTTTTTGTTTGCTTAGCGTGAGGTTTATTAGTGTGAAGAGCATATCATTGCTCATAGTGGATTGCCAATGAGAACAATTGACTTTGGGAGGGAATTGAATTGGTAAAAAACACAGGAAATTGATGAAGGTTATGATGGGATAGTTATTATAAAACTCAAACATGGAAAAGGAAATTTTGAGGCAGAGAGGATATGTGTAACAGTTGACAATGCCATTGCTGGCTTTTGAAAAATGTTATCTTCCCAACAAAGTAGTGGAAGTACATCTATTGGCATCATTTCTTTCAATCCTGACAAGTAAACTTTCTTTGATGTACTATACCATCATAGATCTCTTTGACAAATCAGATCAACATATATCTTATGTAAAACACTTTTTTTCTAATAATTAAATCTCGTTAATCTTCTTGTGTGCTTGTATCCTTGCAAGAGAAAAAGGAGAGAAACTCTTATCTGAGATAAAGGGAAACACTCAATTTGTAAATGTTGATATTGATGACCGATCAACGTTAGAATCAGCCTTTAATGGTAAAGCCCTTAACATTTTTGCTGAAGTTTGTATGTCTGTGATGATGATGAGGAAAGTTTTGTTATATATAATGAATTATTCTACAGGGATAGACCTTGTAGTTCATGCAGCTGGACCATTCCAACGTAAAGAGCATTGCAATGTTCTTGAAGCGGCTATTTCTAAAAAGGTCGGGATATATAGTCACATACACGTGTATAATATATATGTATATGTATATGATGTATATGGATATGTATATATGTATGTGTATATGTTTATATGTGTGTATTTGTACGTGTACGTGTATGTGCTTAACTAGTGGGAATATCTAGCATCTTGGCCAGTTTTACTAATCTCTTTTGATTTGTTTGGTCTCCAAAGATGAGACAACATTTTAAAAGATGTGATGTCTCGTTTGGCCTCATCACCCATATAAATGCATACATCTATATATGTGTGTATACATACATATACATGCATGCATACACATATATCATTGTGTCTCTCTCCAGAGGATGAACTTGACCAAAAAAACTGATGCATTATGATCCACTTCATGGTGCCAAATGAGACAAAAAGAAACTATAAATTGTTGGGTAAAGAAAAGGAATCGTCTTAAAATATGAATTTAACATTATTAAATTCATGGGGAAACATATGGTGTTTCCTTTGTTTTTTGTTTCTCCAAAAAAAGATACTATATTAGTATTAAGAAATGCCCTAAGGCTATACATAAAAGATGGACCTTTTGGTAATGAGCCCCTTTTCTAAGTTCTAATCGTCGGCTTAAATAAATACTTCGGTGTAGAGTAGAACCACTCCACCTTATCAGAAATCCATCTATAAAATATGCCTGTCCCAGATGGCATGAAACTCCAATCGTTTGAGTTCCGCCTGTTACGTATTACCTTTTATGTTATCCAAAGAACCTCTGAAATTATGCACAATCTCTGTCCAAATCCCAGAAATGATCTGGGCAGGTCTTTCAGTCACATTTTGGAATACCTTCAAACATCGAGCCTTCCAAATATACCAAATTGTGATACTACTTACCAATTGCCATATTTCAGATTTATCATTTGAGGTTCTGTGATGATTACTACACCTCAGCTGTATCATGTTAACTGAAACTTTTCCTTGGCCATTGTTTCTTTGACTTTGTCCTATTACTTCAAGAGATAGTTTGAATGAGTTGAGACTCAATTTCAAGTTTTTTGATACTCTTTTATCTTTGGTTCTGATTAATGTTGAATTAGGTAGACACTTCGATGTTCATGCATTTAAGAGTCCTGCTATATCGTTGTGATGTTTTTGCCATGGGAAATCAATACCCTTACAAAATGGTATATAGAAATGGACATGAATTCTTCTAACATTATGTTGATATATTTTATATCTATGTACATATATTTACAGGTTGCATACATAGATGTATGTGATGATCATGATTATGCACGTTGCCTAAAGGGTCTACATGAGAAAGCGAAGAATGCAAATGTGTCTGCAATAACAACTGCAGGGATATACCCGGGGATCAGCAATGGTTATTATCTGATCTAAACTATCGTTTCCCATGACATCCAGTGGCATATGTGCATAGAAACATTTGTCTGACTGTATACAAGGAAACCAATGCAGTGATGGCAGCTGAGCTTGTGCGTTTGACAATGGCGTCTGACTTTATCTCCGATATGCAAAGAGAGCCAGATTTTTTGAGGTAAAAAATTACTAATATTAACGAAATATGTTTACTTGGATACCTATTGATTAAATAAAATGTGAACATTGTACCAAATTTGATTTTTGGGAAGAATTCTATTGTCCTTATTGTGATGTCGAGGAATATTAGAAATAAGGGGTAAATAAGAGATTTTGAATATCAAAAGGGAACTTGGTTCTAAACTCCAAATATGCAAACATCGCTGCATAGTATATGTATTGTTAAAGTTTCTGAATTTTTATTAATATTGTTGGAAAGTTTCATTTTTAATAAACTTTGCTTTTAGCTTCTAACATCACATTTTCAGATTCTCATATTTCACTGCAGGATCTGGTGGAGCTGGACCAACTATACTCTCTACAAGCTATTTGCTCCTTGGTGAAGAGGTTCTTGCTTACCGGAAAGGTCACTTTTCTGTCAAAGAATATTTTGTAGCAAATTGAAGGAGCCTTTTTTTAATTTTTTTTCTCAGAAGTGTAATTTGTGTATTTATATGTTACAGGAGAGAAGCTGAAACTCAAACCCTACAGTGGTTGCCTTGATGTGGACTTTGGCAAGGGTGTTGGGCAACGAAGTGTATATCTTTTGTAAGTTTATCTCCAAACTTTTATACCAAAGCTCAAAGGAACGGAAGAAAGATATATTAACATGTCTAGCCTAGATGATTGTAGCTCAATTGGTAAGGTTTGTGGAGACCATAAGATCATGTGTTCAGCCTTACATTCTGAGGTGGTAACTAGTAACATTGTGCGTACAGTGAGATCAGAACCTGGTGCTTGGATCAGTAAAAAATTGTCTTACGATTAGGGTACATCCCAAATATGAAGTAAAAATTTAACACCTCTAAAAGACCATTATGGCATATGTAACTTGGCAAAAATTTTAACTTTATACGCCAAGTTGTCAATGCACATAACAAAGAAAGAGAGAACAAGGAAAATATATTTCTACTTGAGCTCCCTAAAACTACATAACGTGAAATTTAATCATGAAACCACAAAATCAAAGCCGGTGGTTGATCCTTGGAACTGAAATTTATATGCTCCTAAAAAAATCCATCATGTGAGAAAATTCAATATGTAGGATGAGGACATTTGTGATGCCAGTGTTATTATGAGGAGGACATTGAAATCATGTTGCCAGTTGGCATAGGCAACATCCATGACAAAGTGCAATGGCTCTAGTTGTCATGAATCATCTAAGTCACGATTCCACTTTGGCCATATCTGTTTCCTTGTACATCACGAGTGTTCCTAGTAGTATCTGTTGAAGAAATATGTCAAAGTCCTCTGGCTAGGTGGATGAGTGAGCGTTGAAATCTCCCTCAAGATGCCCTCTCTATGCCCCTTATGTTTTAAAAGGGAAAACTGTCTATGCTCATTGTATTCCATTACTCTAAGAGTCTACACAGAGGTCCAAATGCGACAAATAGGACTTTCACTGATCTCGTAATAGAGTGGTGATTACATATAAAATGATGCCCAGATTCAACTTCTTGATTCTGGCCAATTGGACCGTCTAAAGCCATATATATGTATTTTGCAGCCTCTATCCTTCGTTGATAAGATGATGTCTCACTTTTCTACTGTGTGATGGGCATGTGACGTGGGTCTTTATATATTTATCTTCAATGATGAAACCATATGTGGACAAATGCAGAAAGAGAAACTTATAATTGGCCATCATTGTATTTTTTAATTTATCCAATTTAATTCTTTGTGCACTTCAATGATATATGTTTATGTTACTTATTTCTCTATCTTGGTCATAGCCAAAAATGGACAGTAAAGGATATAGTGAAATGATGGGAGCATTCTGTACTTCGAACTAGTCTTTCAAAGCTGGCAGATGGGGCCATCTAAAGCTGTGTGTATATCTTGCAGTCTGTATCAGTCATTAATGAGATGATAACAGACTTGTCCTATTGTGTGAAGGGTGTGTAATGTGTCAGGATGTACTTGGCTTGAATAATGAAACCATACGGAGACAAATGTAAGAAGAAAAACTTAAAAATGGCCATCTTTCTGCCCAGTTGCACTTTTCTAATGATCAAGTTATTTCTTGGTTCACTTCAATAATATCTGTTGATATTCTTTATTCCTCTCTGATTTTGTCATATCCAAAAATGGACACTAAAGTATATAGTCAAATGGGGCACCATCTTCTCTAATAATACTCTTGGAAGTTATTTCGAAAAGGCTATTATTTATTATGATGTTCTATATGTGTGGATCTATGAGGGATTCTCCTAAATGTTTTCCATTACCGACATTGATTGCAGAAACCTTCCCGAAGTAGCAAGTGCACATGAAGTTCTTGGAGTACCAAGTGTTAGTGCTCGGTTTGGTACTGCCCCGGTGTTTTGGAATTGGGCAATGGGTGCAGTAGCCACGTTTTCCCCTCCGGTAGTTCCAAGTGTTCTTGCCATTGTTTTGGATGTCCTAACCCTTTTTTATTCAAAAATTTATGATGTTATGTGTGATCGTTTTAGGGTTTTTTGAAAGACCGAAAGAATGTAGAAATGCTTGTCAGTCTTACAAATCCATTAGTGCGTGTAGTTGATGGAATTGTTGGTGAACGTGTGTCCATGAGGGTGGGTGTTTACTTTCTTTTTCGTTTTGAAAAGGGTATTTGATTAATTGCTTCGACTATATCTCTGTGAAAAATTCTCTTGTTTCATTGCAGAAATTTTCTAAATTTTCAAACCTGGTTCTTAGCAGATTGATTTTGAAACGACTGATCAGAAGAAGACAGTTGCACTCTTCACTCACAAGAAACTCTCGGTGTGAGTTAAAGTTACAATGCTGCTCTTGTCTTTACTTTATTGAGTGGTTTCTTTCTTGTTTTGATAGATGCTGCATAATTGTAAATATTATTGAGTGATTTTTTTCTTATTTTGATAGAAATTGCATTTAATTATTTTGGGAATCATGACAAAGTTTACAGTTCATAGTAGATACTTTGGTGTAAAATCTAACACAATGCTTGTCATTCAGATCGGTTGGCATCTGCATTTCTGCATTTGTAAGGGCAGTTTTGGAAGGGAGTACACAACCAGGTGTTTGGTACCCAGAGGAGGTAAGCGTTTTTCTTTTCGACACGGGTCTAGGATTTTGTGTGTGTTTATAAGTGTGTATTGGACTTCTGATAAGCGATGAATGGTAAACAATTATATAAAATGTGGGGGATGTAACACGTAAAAAATGATTTGCAAGTATGATTCTTATTCCTGCCGAAGATTTTTGAATGCAGATGAAAACCATCTGTCTCCCAATATTTGATGCAAAGAGTATAGTGATTGAAATTGGCTCCTAATGTTTTGGGAAAATATATACCCTTTGACATGAGAGTTCTCTTAAAGAGTGTATGGACTCCTTATCACTTCCTATTTTTTTTGTTTTATACTTTTGTTGTCTATCAAGGCAATTTATGATAGTAAAGTTTATCAAAGCTATCCAGCTTATCTAACTTGAGCATATATGGGAGGAATTCAAAGCTATTCTACATGCGGATGACCTAGAGAATATAAACTATTAAAAACTACTCTTTTTTAATAACACATTGAAACTTTTCTCTTTATATAAAGTCCGAAGGTATCGCGATTGAGGCCAGGCAGACACTACTAGAACGAGCTGCTGAAGGCACGATCAATTTTGTAATGAACAAGTAAAGTGTTTCATAACCTATGTTATGTGCTTTACAAGGAAAATATTCAATAATTTCTTTTTAGCTTATAAATTTTCAATGACATTGCCAGGTCTCCTTGGATGATAGAGGCAGAACCAAAACAACTTGGTTTTGGCATCTACATGTAGCATGTTATTTTTATGGGACAACATTTTATTATCGTTTTTGTGGATGTTGAGTAATCTGTACATTGAAATAAAATATGATTTTAACAATAAATTGTACATTCTATCAAAACTTTCCTGGTGTCAATGCTTTTTAATCGTATCTAAATTTGGTAACTTGTGTTCTTTCGTATTTGGATTTTTGGATTAATCACTCGTTAAGGATGAATTTACATTAAAACGGTGAAAAACAAAATTACAGTGCATTGCTGAGGGAGAGTCAATTATTTATTAAGTTTTTAAAGTGCTAAAAAGGAGGTAGTTCTGTTGATGAAAGTCACTTCTGGAATTCAAACTTTATTGGATGTAAATTCCAATTGATACTGGGTTTGCAAATCCTCATTTCTTGCCTTTTACAAAATCCCTATTAACCCAAAACTATGTTGTAGCTCCCATTTCAACTACCATATGTTGTATGATGTATCATATTTAGGTAGTAATTATGAAGTGATTCTTTCTAGATTTGCCACTGTGTGAACCCTCCTGAATGTGACCTCTGCATGATACAAACACTGATCCATGTATAATACATCCCTGTTATGTTGTATTTTGTGATTTTCCCTAACCCATACCTGAGGCATTCATGGCCCTATATTTTTTTTTCCCAAAATCATTTATAGCCCCATTATGTTCTATCATGTGATTTTACCTGAGCCATGCATAATACTTTCATGATCTTGTCATATTATACTAGGCGACTGGCTTTAATTTTTAAATTGTTAATACTTGTCGATGCCGTATGGTCAATACTTCACTCTCAAATCGCTTTCGTTTTTTCCTTTGGGTTGCACATCCGAATATGACAAAATACAAAACGCATTTCTTACAAAGATAAAGCACAGATAGTATGGCAAAATAAACTCCTTGGCATAGGTTGCACATCAGAATATGACAAAATACAAAACGTATTTCTTAAAAAGATAAAGCACAGATAGTATGGCAAAATAAACTCATTGGCGTAGGTGTCCACAAATCCATTTGCAAAAACAATTATAAAGTCTAAATTTTCCTTTTGACTTGATAGTTTTATTATTACATGGACATGACCAAATAAGAACCCATTTCCCATTCTCCAACTGTACCATAGATCCAAATATTTTCCTTTCACCATATGTACATGCTGTGTTACTACATACATCCATCAAACAATATCCCCTTTATCAATATCCAAATTATCCCATTTCTCAAAACACTACCTTATATAGAATGGGAAAGGTAAAGCTCTGGTTCCCTGACATCATATTCCCTAACTCTGAATGCTATATACTTGTCTGTTAAAAGTGAGTGGCAGTTCACAAATTAGTGTTTCATTAATATCCTTCAGAAAACAATGTTGTCCAACTCATCAATGGCAAATATAAATAGAAAAACACTAGACAGGTAGCACCACATTATGGGATTCACATCTCTCTGAATTATATTCATACAAGAGGATCATCTCGGAAATATATATATATATATATGTGTATAGTAATGGGAGATGCTTCCAATCCAAATTTACATTGGTAGATTGTCCACAACTTGACCCATATACATTACAATATGAGTGTACCTGCCAATTCATGTGGCCCTTCTAAACGAATATGCATTCAAAAGAATCTGTGTAGCCTCCCAAACCGGAATGCCAAAAAATGCAAGCATTAAGGGATTCTTATAATGCTCATATATAGCTTTCCTTAACAATTCTAAGTAGCTATATGCCTGTTTTGTGTACCCCTAGAAAAAAAGGGAAGCATGAATCTCTTATATACTTCTAAAACAACTTGCAACTGACATGGAGCCTTAAATCAGAAGCATTCAATGCTGGCCTTGGATCGTTTGCAGGTAGTAAATCATTTACACAAAGCTGGCATCACTATCATTAGCCAAAGCCAAAACCTTCACTACCTTCATGGATTGCAAGTAGCAATCTCTCTCGAAGTTGTTCTTTTGATGAATATTCTGGAAGATCTAGCTGATTAAAACTGCAGAAAATACATCAAAGTTACAGCTGACAAGCGTATGGAAAATCTCCAATATCTTTTATAAATCCCACTAACGGATATGCAATGTAGAATATCTCTAATGTTAAATAAACCACATTTTACCAAGTATGAGCTGTTGGAAGGCGCTCTGGAGCACCGTATGCTTTGTGAATTTGACACCTTTGAGGACCTGAAATACCTTGCAATGCTCTGAAACCCTCAAGAGGAACCTGTGAAAATATGTAAATCTTCTTTTGAGTACCCATCAAACTCAAATTTTAAAGTATTAAATAGAAGCGCTAAAGACTAGAAAAAAGCCTCAAACCTTCAAAATAGCTTTAGAATATATAGATTTCAGACAAAAAATACCACAAAATGGGCCACGCTCAACTAGGCAGGAAGCTACACAAATGTGATCTCTAATTATGGGGCAAACACACAAATTGTGTGTTTCAAGAAATTTGAGCACAATGATAGATAGTATTGTTGCTTATACTGTCGCTCAAATCCAAGAGCACATAACCATCCTTAGTTTGGAACTCAAATCCAGTGGAACTGATTAGTGTCATAGAAAGGATAGGTGATCTCAACTTAAAGGTTTGTGTAATGAGTGATGTAGGACAAGAACCTAACAAATACTTCTTGTGATGTGGAATTTGAGTACTAAATCATTGACAGATTAGGGTGGGGTTATGGCTTATACAAGGGCATCTAATCTCCTTAGGATTAAAATCAAGTGACGTAACTAAATGGTAATAATAACAGTGAATGGACCAATAAAAATACCCTAGATGTTCCTGTGATGAATTGCAACAATCGAGCCATGTCTTCCTTGCTAAATTCATGCACAACCTCCCAGAACCACTGTACAACAGGGGAGGCAGCTGTGAACCCAGTATACTCGGTATTTGCTTTCAGATCATCCACTGCAGAGGAAGAGATTTGAATATTAAGTTTAAATAAACTCTCAAGAGTATAACCAGCCAATTCATATAAAGAATCTTACAGTCAATTTCTGGAAGACCACTGATCAACAATTCAAGCTCTTTGTCATTAAAAATTGAGATTAGATCTCTATTCACAAGTTCATTAAAACCCTCCAAGAAGGCATTGATCTGTGGACGGATTGCTGTGGTGAGCTTGTGTTCAGCATTAAGGTCCACATACTCATGTTTATTCTCCTCTGACACCCGAATATTCCTACCTCCAGGTATCAACTCAACATCAGTTACCTGACACCAAGTAGAATCAATAAGCCAAAATCTAGTAGTCACAACTCATTTGCATAAAGGAAGAAGGATTCAATACCTCTGTTTTTTCATATAGTATATGTTTCTCTTCATCTGCATCCACACTGAAAAACACCCCAACTACATCATCGATGTCATTCTGCAGGAAAAAGAGAATGAGAAGACTAATAGAATAGTTTCAGCATGAAAAACTATAGCTAGAAGAGTCGTCTCTATAGAAGTAATTTTCTATCATACAACCTGAAGTCAGTTGAATCCCAAAATCATGAAAACAAGATTCACATGAGAGACAACAAACAGGGCAAATCATCTATCTAGGAAAAACAGGATGTGGTTCTCAAATAATGCTTTGAAAAATAATCCTCAATCTGATACCCATTGAATAGAATAGTTTCAGCTATAAAAACAGAAAATTCACAAGCTTCCAGGCATTTAGCTTGAGACCAGTGTCCAGGCATTAAATTTCAAACCGCTGAATATTTCAGTTCTAATTTTGGAGTTGTGGATTCCTAAAATCTTTGCATATCTAGATGGAGAAATCCAATGAATGCATGGCATACCTCTAGCATCCACTTTAAATTCTTATAATAATCTGGATCCACCGCTTCAATATCATGATATGTTACTTTGACCCCTAATATGTGCTTGTAAAAAGACCTCGTAAAATATACATCAAGTAGTTGACCATCAAACAATGCTTTTGCAACCTGTTGAAAGAGAAGATCGAGGGTCACCATCAAATGCATCCTTCAGAAGTGCAAAAATTTAAAACTGTTATTTTACAATATTGATCGAGGCTATTACCACACGTCCAACAAACTTGAAGTAAGACAGGTGCTCAGTTTGAAACACACTGTTAGGGTTTGGCTGGAATGTTGACTCATTTCCTACAGTTGTGAAAAGTAGTGCTCCCTTATCAAATATCACACGCGATAATAGTTGATACCACTCCCGTGTGAGCCCACCAGCATCAATACCTTCCTCTCCCTGAAATTGCACAGTGAATCGGCCTTTCAACTCTTCCACTGTCCTCATCCGTAGTTGATTATATGAATCCTCAAGTACATAGGAGCGCCGAACACAAATCCGTAGAGGAGAGTAATGCTGCTGTTCATGTTGTTGCCTAATCCGAGCTCGAAAATATGACTTCTTGTTGTCAAAGTCTATCAACCTTGGAGATTTCAATAAAAGAGAAAAACATTTCTCCAGAAGAGCAGGATTCTGACGTAAGAAAGCATTGAGCATCCTTCGATGCTTCTCTGCAAACTTAAGGAAAGGCAAGTCTCTATCATTTCTATTCTGAATGCTCCCTGATGAGCTGGCAGCTTCTTTAATTTCTCGTGCAGTTGAAATACCAGGCTCTGGATGATTTGACATTGTAAAACTCTCTCGCAGCTTCTCAGATAAAACAAAAAATGCTTCTACAAAAGGCAGAACTCTTTGTGTCTCTGGTGGAAGAGGAGAAGCCAGCCCAGTATTGCCACTACCTCCATTTGCTGCAATAACAGAACCTGGATATGCTGAAGAATTACTCAAACTAGTTTCCAGCCTTGTTATGCAGGAACTGAGAGCTTGCCAGAGAGGATCTAATGCAACATTCAACTTCCTAACTGTGTCGCCGATTTCAATATCACCTCTGTCTTGAATATCTACTGTAAGGTTGCTAAGGCATTGTAGAACCCTCAAGATGGCTGCCCCAACCATCGAACTAGTACTTAGTATTATTGTCTCAGCATTTCCAAGATAGCCCAGTTCAGATATAGCAGGGTTAGTGAGGCGCCTGGCTGCATCTTCTAGCTCCTCCTTGAGAAGCCAGCGATGGTTTGGAGCTATATGTGCTAGCTTTTTTATCACTTCTGCAACCCGAGAGTAAGCTACTTCAGATAAACTGCAAAAATAATCATCAAACACGTTTTGTCAAGTAGCATCTTTTAAAATGCATACCACTCATGAATACATGCCATCAGACTTCAATATCTAACTTTGTTATAGAGAATAAACAATACGTAGAGTGATTCTAGTAAGGTTTGAAGCATTACCTTTGCTGTGCAAGAAGCTTGCACAATTTTCTAAGTTCAGATTCTGGAAGGCTAGATAGTATTTCTGATATATTTATCATTTTTTCTGTTCCAGAAGTTGATTGCTCTGGCACTCCATCCTCATTAACTTCACATTGCCGTAATGAATCATCTTCTGATGGCAGAACCTGTTCAAGATTATTTTCATGCCTCGATGTTCCTGGCATATCGGAGTTGGAAGGTGTTAATTCAACAGCTTCAGTTTCTTTAGGTGCTTTATCAGAGTCTTCTTTTTTACCAGACATATTCTTGACCACATACTTTGTGCTAATGTGATTGATTATAACTTCAAGCAGCACCATAAGCTGATAACGAGCATCCAATTATTTAGCCCTGCCTCAATTAGCATAACGTTACAATTTGAACATAATTGCACAAGAATACCTGTTCAAGGTGTGCACTGCTCCTAGAGTACAATGGCTGATTCAGTAACTTTAACAGGACAACGAGTGGCACCTCTCCTTTTGAAAGTTTTCCACAAGACTCCTCAATCAACTTACATTTGCCTTTCTGTTTTTCTTCATTAGTTATCCTATTTTTTGATGATTTGAAGTGAGTGAGGAGATCAGCCCCAGCACCATGATGTTTACTAAGATGTGTAAGGATTTCAAGCACGCGTCTAGAAACCAGTGGAGGAACTCCTACATAATCAATACTGACTTAAAAAGTGCATAATGGAAATCAAGGTGCAAATTATTGACATCAAGGCATAACCATACAATTTTAGGAGTGCCTTGCATACCATCAGTAACTTGTGAGCGTGAATAGACCACATTCCATCTACAGCCATAGAGACGTGACATTTCAAAGTCACTGGAAATATCTTGATCTCCTGCCTTAAGCATGTCCAGTAAAAGCTTTACTATGTACATTCGTGTCACACTATGTGCGCACAAGTTAAGCAAGAGGCGTTGTAAAAGTCCTTTGCCAAGGGGCTGCAAACGGCAATTACATCCAAAATATTATGATTAGAAAACATCAATGCATGTATATTTATCTCTCTTGAAACTATAGGTATTTGAAAACATTAGGAAACCTGAGCAAGGTACAGCAATTGAAGCATTGACTTTAAACCAGCCATATCAACAAGTGGCTTTCCTTCAACTTCCTTAGTCTTCATGCTTACACTTGCCAGTGCACCTGACCTCCGTGCTATTGACAAACCACCTGTACTACCTACAGTCCTATCCAGACCACTGACAGGATAATTCCTACGTATTCCAAATCTGTTAGCACCGGTAAATAGCCCTCTAGATTGGTATTGATTCATTGCTCTCTCTCGCAGCAGCTGTGCCTCAGCCAGAAGAGATGGAGGCAAAGCAGCCAGAACTTGATCTGATGATGTCAGAAGAACCTGCTCACACAAATATCAAATGTTAACCTGTTATTTCTCAGATCTCAATCCATAACAAAATCAAAACAAAAGCTTACTTCCTCACGTAGCTCTGCTGGAAATGTTGCTATTATAGATGCACTATCCATGTCAACAGGCTGCCCTTCAACTTGCTGAGATTGGACCAATCTCTGAGCACGTTGCTGTGCAAGAACTTCAGCTTGAATATCTGGAGGTAATGCAGCTAAAAATTCAGGATCTATATCTTCTGTAGGCAGAGGAGCTGGAGGAGCAATACTTGGAGCTCTATTAATCTGATTTTCATGAGATGCTAGAACCTCTGCACGGAGGTATTCGGGAAGTGCTTCCAAGAATGTTGGATCTATTGTGGTCATATCTTGGTACCCTTGTCGCACAGCTTCTTCAGTGTGCTCAGCTTGAATAACCTGTTCACTTGCATTTCCTTCCACAACAGCAATTGCAGCCTCTTCAGCCTGCATAGCATGGTCTTGGTTGATACTAATGGTAACGGAGAGGTCTTCTTCCCGATTCACTTGAGCAACCTCTGATTCGACTGTGCTATCTGGAATTACATGTCTTCCCATATCCTCTTCATGAGCATCATCTTGTCTCTCTTCACTTTCATGCCCATCCATTTGTTCATCCACATTATGAATATCAATAGCTACGGTGTTCTCTTGATTTCCCATCAACACATCTTCCAGTAATGTATTGTCATCTGGGAGTTGATCGGTACTTTGGGCTTCAGAACTTGGAATTTGAGTTTCAACACTGGGGCTTGGTATAACTGCATTTTGAAGGTTTTGTCTCCTTCCATCTGCAGTGTCTGACTCAACACCTTCCATGTTCTCAGCAACATTGGTTTGCTCCAGATCTCTTGTTGTTATAGGTATTTGATCTACTGGTTGTATTGCCTCAGGCATAAGACTCCTTAAATGTGAGACATATTGCTCCTCAATGCTCTGTGCAACTGCTGCGGCATATGCTCCTGCTTGTGGCTGCCCATCATCAGTCCATGTACTTAATCGGCTATCTGATCTAGCCACCCTTCTCACTGTCAAATATCCAGGATCCATGGAAAAATCAAGTAAAGGAGGAAGCAACCCACCTACACCACGATCGCCAAAGAGTCGATTGCCTGAATTATCGGACAACACATGATCATACATATAGTAGGGAGCCACATCAAATCCTATGCCTCTCAATGTATCAGCATTGCTTGTTATATTGCTACTCGTATTCCATACTGCAGCAGTACCTTGTACTCCACTTGATGACAATGACTGTCTAGTTAGCAATGGATGCTGAAACGCAACGCCACGATCTCCTCCTGCCCTATCAGTGCTGGGTCTGGACCCAGTTCCAGTCCTCCGACGCTCCACCACCGGCCTACGAAATGAACTAAATATCTCATTCATGCTCTGAAAAGGGTCCCCTGGAAAGTCAGCTAGTGGAGCTGAGCCAGTATGTTCTAAAATCTGTCCATGGTTGAGCCTTGCTAATCCATCCCTCCATCGCACTTCTATGACTCGGTTTTCCTGCCAATCTTCTTCCTCCTCCACATCATCGACAATATAATTATCAGGATAGTCATCACCGAGCCCATGATCTTCCTGGTCTTCATCAACATCAGTGTCTGGGGGTGACAGATGTGTGACCCCCTCCGCTCCTTCCATCTCATCCTCATCTTCATCATCTTCCTCTTCTTCTTCTTCCTCTTCGCCATCTTCTCCATCCATTTCTTCATCATCATCATCATCATGTCCACTCTCTGTGCGGTGCTCTACTCTAAAAGTTATATCTGAGGCAACTGTCTCCCCTTGTCCATTGGAGGGATTGGAAGATGTCTCACGCATGAAAATTTGAGCTTCAGAATCTAATCGTGCTCCATCTGCCATATCACTTCCAATTGGTGCATCTGGTTCCATCATAGAATTAGAAATATTATGAGTCTCCAGATTCGGTGGCATACCTTCATTGACCATCTGTGCAGCAGCAAGATCTGCATCATGGCTACTAGAGATCCCTCCAACATCAAAAGATTGTGATACCCCTGCATCAGAACCTTCAATGGCCGTTCTTTCATCCATTAGCACTTTCTTTTCTGAACTTGCATAAACTGCATCCACACTAGAAGCAGCTCTTGTCAATGCCTCCAATGCTTTAAGCACTACATTTACCAATTTAACTGCTTCTGGATGGTCCAAATCTATCACTTCCAGTGTATTTGTTAATGATTGTACTAATCCAGCATCAATCATTGCTTTTGCAATATCTGTTGAAAATCCAGGAGCTTGAGCATTATTAGATGCATGAGCTGATAAAATTAAATTGATCAAAAAAACAAATGCTCTAATTTTCATGTTTGGGGGCTGCAGCTTTTTCTCTGTGCCTTTCTGGACATTAGTTGATAATAACATTAATGCCTTAGAAATCTCAGAAACAATTCTTCTTCTTCCTTCTGCAGAGCGTACACATACAGCCAACAGGAAGTATGCAGCTTTATCTGAAAGCTTTTCCCTCCACTCATCCTCAGTTAGTTTTTCAGATTCCTTTTCAGCAGAATAAGGAAGCAATCTGTGAAGAATATGATATAGAAGACCTCCATGACTAATAGTATCTGAACCTGCCACTCTAACTTGGCTACATTCAGAATCACGCCGTATAACAACACCAACAGCACCAGAATACATCAGAAGAATTTCCATCATTAACTTTAAAATGAATGCAACTTTAGCTAAACCAGCAGAACCCTCGGATAAACTGCCGTGTCCAGGCACAACAGTTTCTTCACATTTCAATTTCCCTTTAACATCATTAGTGATGCTTGCATCCTCCATTGAATGAGACGGTGGTGTTGGAGAATGAAGCACCACCTCAAGCAGTTGATCTAAAACCTGCGCAAAGCTCTGGGGAACCTTTTTATGACTTTTAGACTTGTATGCAGGATCCTGGGCTTTCATATTTCCATCACTACAAGATGCAGCTATTCCACCAGCTAAGGAAGGCCTTGCTTTTTCACGGTCTTTTTCATCCCTCTCTTTTTCCTTCTCCAGGTCTCTCTCTCTTTCTCTATCCTTAGAGAGGATTATGTGGGGTTGCCCATTGAAGTTCTCAACCTGGCAAACAGCTGCTGAAGCTTGCAAAAAAATAGTTGGATTCCTTAAGACAACAGGAGCAACTGCTGTGAGAAACATTCTTGGGCTAACTCTTCCATTGTGGCGATGAGATGATGTAGTTAGCATATGCCTTATCTCAAACTCCATAGCTTGCTGTAAAGTCTGTGGATCCTCCAGAAGATGGCGGATTATAACCGCAGCAACACTATCGAACCCTGGAAATAAAGACCGACGTGGTAAACTCAGAATAGCAGCCAAACCCCCTGATTCAAGAAACTGCATTGCCACAGAATGTGCTTTAGTTAGCCTCGCACACAATTGGAGAACAGCTTGAACAGTAGTTGCTGGAATCTGTGAATTTAGAAAGTTGCATGCTATCTTCATGGCCCTATGTTGCTCAGTAAGTGTCATAAAACCTGTATATTTATCCAGAACCTTAACAAATGGGTCTACTTGTGTTTCATTTGAGTTATAAGTCACGACATCACTAGCATCTAGCTTATGTTTTAAAACAGGATCTGATCTGCCACTAGCAACAGCCTGATGGTAATCTTTAGGGACTTTTGGCTTAAATTGTGAAAACAGATCTAGAACCAATAGCAAAGCTGTTACCCATTTTGGAGTGGTAATTAAGATTTCTTGAGGATTGAAAGTTGACAAAATATCTAATGCAATTGACACTAAACCCTGTTCTGAGGCGATCTCACGTGCTATAGAGTCTTCATTCAGAATCAAAGCTAACAAGTGGGAGACAACAGAAAGCAGATTATGATCTGAAAGCAAGTCCTCCATTGAGCATGACTTCAAATGATTTACCAAATGTGTTATTACTCTAATACGGTCTTGACCCTTATTACGATTGCAGAGTACTACAATCAAATCTGTAAGCGGAAATGCAACAGCCTCTGTGCTCTGCAACAAGGCAATACAAGTGCCCAATATATCTTCCACAGGTGGTGCCTTCAGATTATCTTCATCAGCTGTTTCCTTCCCTTTGGAATCCTCTGTGTCAGGAGGAGCATCAGAGCTACCCAATGAAAGTGTGAGAGCGCGTGCCAGTTCATCCTCCTCTTGGGCCTCTTCAGGATGGCTAAAAAGCCATTCCATTGCCATCTCGACACTGTTTGTCACCACTCTTCTTAGAGCCTCTTCAGCTCGCTCTCTAGAAAAACCCATCTCAACAATCATCAAAATTGATGATTCATCTGGTGGAGGAGCCAATACATTGGAACCAGCAGTCCTCTGGGGATTCACATCATTCACTCCTGTGTATATGTGCGTTATAATTGAAGCAACAGAAGTTATGTAATTCACATTACACTTGGGAAATGAAGGGTGGTTCCATACAGGAAGGATGAATTCCAATACTTGTGACTGTAATCTCTGTACAAAAGTCTCAGGTGCCACAGGAATAGCAACAAGAGCCCCAGGAATTTGCTGGGCAAGCATCTGAGCCATTGGCTGCGGAGACAGGAACAATGTAGGTATTACAAGGTGTTCCATGAGCTTAGCAAAGCTTTGCAAAGTTTCAAACAGACATGATTTTCTTTTGGACAGAGATTTTATGTCATTGACCTCTGACTTATTCATTCCATCCTCCATCGCCACATCAGATTCTTGTGTGACCATCCAAAACATATTGCTAACATTCTGGAATGCTTGCAGCAGTTGGCCAAGAGTACCATATGCATAGAAATTATTAATCAACAGTGTGTTGCAACTATGTCTCCGACTGTCAAAAAGTATTAATTGGATATCATCAACAAGGCGGCGAAAGTAGAGACATCTGGCCATCTCCAATTGTGGAGAGCCAAGCCCACCATCAAACCCCATGTTTTCACGGAAAATCTTTGCAATAGCTGCAGAAACTTCCTTAGCAGCAGAGCCAGGAGCTGCCACATCATCACGTCGACGAGACGGTACCACCATTGCCTTTCCCAATGCAACATACAAACCACGTGCAGCATTTGTAAGCCGTGTCATTACTTCATAGTCTATAGAGTCAGGAGATTTCTGATTCAAACATTCAAGAGATTGTGTCACTTCAGCATTGGAAGCAGCTTCCACATCAAGTTGAGAAGGTTGGCTTGGAGCATGGCGTGCAAGCCGACGCATCCGCTGAGAAAACAAATCAGCTACAGCACCTTGCTCTCTTCTTGTACGACGATGAAATCCATCCCCAGACGAAATTATAGGAAAAAATTCTGGTTCCATATCCCAGTGAGAGCCAGACCCATTTCTTATAGATACTGGATTCACATACTGCACAGGAGGAATCGTAGAATCTTCATCGCCCTCTTTGTTAACGGAACCATGTGTAACATTAACACCTGTCTCGTCCTTCTTTAATTCAGCTTTTGCATCATCATACATAGATATTTGCCACAGAACTTCCCGATACACCTTTCCAAGGTCATATAGCACATCAATTCCACCAGCACTTAGTTCAGTCATCGTGGTATTAGTGCTCCTTACCAACACAGAAGACAGAGATAGATACAACTCTGTTGAAGAAAGACAGCGCACAAGTTTTTTCCTATCTGAAATACCCATATCAGAAAGCTTTGCTCCACCTAACACATTTAATGCTTCTATGGTAGATGCAAGACTTTTTCTTAAGGCATTGCAAACAGCTCTAGACAGAGGGATCGCATGAGATGGTGAGAAGGCCCTAAAAGGTGAAGACATGCTGTGTGCCACTGAGGATCCACCAAACGACACTGGCAAATTAGGTAATGAGAAAAGATTTAATATAGCTTCCACTCCTTTCTTTTCAACAAAGATTCTGCTTGTTTCGGCATTTTGCAAAAGATTTTCAAGCAACCTTGCAGCATTGTGAATATATTCAAGAAGGAAGGACTCCGTAGTTTCAATCTCAGAAGGTGTTGCTTCAGATTGCTGACCAACTTCAAAAGTAGCTATTTCCGACTGTTGCCCAACCACTTCTGAATCTGCCTCCATTGGCACAGAAGCATCACCATCACTCTCATTTTGTGATTGCTTTGAGTCAGTATCAACAAAACCTCCGATTATAGCAATTTCTCTTAATATCTCTATGCAAGCATCAACTCCATCCCCACGTAAGCTTGGTGCATGGCGCATCAATTCATCCAATCCAGCAGCTAAAAAGGTAGGTGTTTCGTTTGCCAACGCTCGAAGATACAATTTTGAAGTGAAGATCTTTACGAAACAATGCAGCGCATTCCTGTCCTTGACAGCTTGTAAGCCCGCATTATTTAAGCATAAAGCATCAAGACTATGGGGAATGCAACTAACTGCCTCAGATGATGGCAGCACCTCATTAATTGATTCTAAAAATGCTGCTGGGAGACCTGCAGAATCAAGGGTTTGGAAGCATGTTGGATCCTTATGTATTAAATCACTCATCAGAGATGCTGCTAATGAGAAAACCCCACCACCAAAATCTTTGGCATGCCTGAAAATTGTGCACATACATGATGCCAAGACATTCTCTTCAGAGCCATGGATCCTTGTTGCATTTCCTGGTGCATATGTTCCCAAAGAAATAGCTCGAAGCAAAACTTTCAGAAGTAACCTTGACTGGAATGAAATAACAGACTCTGTCTGTAGATCTACATCATGCTTCTCATCCATATGCTCAACTGGAAGCTTGCCTTTCTCCAAACAAGGTAAGTTTTCCCTGACCTTATGCATATAATCTCCCACACGATTTATCTCGACCTCAAGTCTCGTGATGGCATCATCCAGGCCACCCAAATCCCTAAACAATATAGTTGCCGGATTGCTGTAATCCATAAATGCTTCTAAAATATGCACACCGGATGCAACTAAGTGAGTGTGAGAGGGGTTTGTATCTTTAAGAAATGGAATCAGCGTAGGTATAAGACCTGATTCTCTTAAAGCTGCACATCCTGCTGATGTAGATACCAATACCGTAATTAGGAAGAGTAGAGCCTCTACAAAGGATAGTGAACAGTTATGCTTTGTGCCATTCAAATATCCTACAGATTTTTGTACAAGTATGGGTAGAATTCCTCGGTTACCACCTGCACTGATAGCAGTAAGAACACTCGCTTGCCGAGGCCGATCTTGAGCTTGTGCTGCTAATGCAAGAAGTGCTAGCATTCGAATATCTTCAGTCGCTGTATCCTCACAATGCAATAGCATGACTAGTTCATTCACAAACTCTGGTTCGTTGTTGAAGAAAGCAGATAGATCTTCTGCATCAGGATTTGATTGCAGCAGAATAATAAATGCCAAAAGCCGAATGCAAAGATATTGTCGGCGAGTGTGTAAATGGGTAAAGGATTTTGCAAAACGGAGCCTTGTAAAGAGCGAGAACCTGAGATTGCAGGGAACTTTGTATTCATTGATCAGCTCTTGCAATAGGTCAAGATCACTTTTGCATTCATTCTGCAAGTCCTTATGAATCATCTTTAAACCTGTTAACCTGTTATCTACCCCTTCAGATTCAAGATCTTGCGTATCTAGATAGAACTCAAAATGAAGATTCGAGCCCAGTCTTAAAGCATTCTCATCACACCCAGTCTCCATTGCACATGCTACTAACCCAAGTCCTTCTTCTTTACTACCCCAGCCTTGAGCAAGGGAAAATAAACGTAAGTTTAATGTCTGATCTCCATGCCATCGGACAGGCCGATTTGACTGTATAGATTTCTTCACGAATGCAGCTAGAGTTTGCAAGGACGCTATAACAACCTCAGTGTCTGTTGATGCAAGGAGGGAGGATAAATGCTGTCCAAGAGAAAAGGTAACTTTAAAATATTTCATCCACAAAAGAAAAATATATTTCAGCATAAAAAGTGAGAATCTGAGATATTCTCGAGTCTAGAAGCTCACCTCATAAGAGCTGTAACAATGTTTATTTATGCAATTGTCTAAGATGATACGAGTTACTCTGAGAATCTGTAAGATGGCATCCTTTGGAAGAGGACAACCTTCGTCATATTCTCCATCCAGCTGAAGATCCTTTCTTGGCCTCACATGCTTTTCAAAATATGCATCAAAATGATTCATGAGTTCAACCCAATGATAGAAATCCCCCTGCAAACAGCACAAACATCAATACCAAGAAAATTTTGAAGAAATGATAAATTAATCAGGAAACTCCAGAAAGAAAATTTGTCTTTGTTCAAATGCCCATAAATTTTTGCCATTTCCCAATGTCCTCTGTCAACCTCCAAGAGAGGCATATGATTGCTCTTTTGAGCTTGACCAAGGGGATTTGGGGAAATAGTGAAAAAAAAGGGCATTTGGGGAAATAAAGAGAAACTCAGGGTATTTTGGGCTTTTCCCCTAAATTAATTCAGTGTCTAACACTCTCAATAGAGTACCTTGTCATATTCCCAACTGAATCTAGCTAGGGGAGTTTCTATGCACTCGAATGGGATGCTGATCACGCTGTTAATGAATGCCTGAACCCTTGGATGCTGCCATAAATACAATCCAATTTCTTCCTTGTGAGATAATATTCTATATACAAAACTCACTTCAATCAAGATAACTGACGTTAAAGGGAGAAAAGTATTTATTATAGAAGACATCTCCTTTTTCATGCAGAGATGAAATTATTCTTCACCAATTTGATGTTTTGAATCTACTGATGACAGTATCTATCATCTGCTCCTCATCATATGATACTGGTGATACATTATGGGTGCTTCAATATATGATACGAGCAATGTGTCAAGCACATATCAACATAAATCCACCAACCATTAACAAACATTCCACACATGCATTCATCTATAGATTTATATGAGCATCCAAGACACATATATGAGCACATACAAGACTTCATATATGCACATAACATCCAAAATTTCTCATCCAATTGTACATCCTACAATTATATCATACATAAATACTCATGTAACGTTGTGGCCCAAAAGGTGCCATGTGAAGCATATTAATAAATCAGCATGAGCATTGTAGATGTTGTGATATGGAGGCCTGTGGCTACTAAAGGCATATGTGTTTCAAAAGTCACTCATTCTTTTTGGTAGGGGTATTGGGGACCAGTAGATACAAACCTGCCAGTCACCAACTACCTTTTTGATGGTGGATTTCTCCTGAAACGACGGCTATCAAGTGTAAATTTTTTTGTTTGGTTGGTAACGACGGAAATAGAGTGCAAGATTACTATTGCTTGCCTGTCTGAGTCATTGGATAGTAAGCACATCAACAAGTTCAGAGTGCTCAGCACCATGGGATTGAGAATTCCCAAAACAGGCATCTAATGTGAACGAGTTCAACATGGTGATCATCATGGATTGAATATTCTCAAAACTAGCTGACATGTCATAACACCATAGATGACCAATGCATCAATTGTGATCCAAATTTCCAGATTTCTGATCAGAAACTGTCAACACGGCCAGATATGTTACAACACATAGAAAGCCACGTCATCTATTGTGGACAAGTTTGGAGTGCTAATCGCCATAAAATAGGAGAACAGATACAGCATGGATAACAAAACAGATATGGAATATCCCAATGATAAGTTAACACAGAATCAAACATAAGTCACCTGAAAATAACATAAACGGAAGCAAGGCATCTGCCAGAAAGAGGCTTTTGAATGTATCAGTACGTGATCAGAAAGGTAAGGGTATCAATCTTAAAAAAATACAGAGTGCTGACCAAACACATGGATTACTACATCTTCAAAATAATTGAAATCTTGTAGCATTGTAGAAGGAAGGGTGCAATGGAATCTATCACACAGCATCTTCAATTACAAAAAAGACAGAAAAGAGACCTCCAAAATAGAAATAATCAAGGGAAGTCGTAACCACTCATTGTGAGCAAGTTCAGAGTTTGCAAAAATTCACAAAACAAACGGATGGGTTATAACATTGCAGAGGCAAGTTAAAACCAAATCTAGCAGAGGCCACTTCCATTTTATAGAATAAACGTAAAAACCATAGATTCATGCCAGAAAACAGACTCTCAGAGTACCAGGGATCAGAAAATAAAGCACTTTCAGTATGTTGATGACCATGGATTACAAACTGACCTTTATTCGCAAGCATATATGCTAAAACAAACCAAAACTGAAGCAAACTACATGCCGAGAAATAGGCTTTTCAACATATATCCGCACAGCAGTTATCAGAGAAGGGAGAGAGAGAGAGAGAGAGCGAGAGAGAGAGAGAGAGAGAGCCAGTACCGCTTCGAGTCCTCGTCTTTTCTTGGCTTTCATGATGGTGAGGATCTACCTCCGATGTGATGAATTTTCAATCAGCAAACAGGAAGTTTAAGGAGAAAAACATCTGCACTCGCCTAAACGTAATGCAGATCAAAGAATAAGTACGATAAAAGATCGTTCAGTGTGGAAAGTCAAAAGGTTTCTGATCAGTGGTCTTGCTTTTTGAGTTTTGGATAGATGCAAAGCAAGAAACAAGAGCTAACAGATATGGCGATGTAGACGGCGATGCCGGTGAGGAAGAGGGAGGCAGTTCTTTCTGTTCTTGCTTCTTCTTACCTTCTGTTCTGTCTTTCTTCTGGTTGCAGACCTAAAGCAAAGAAAGCCTTGCAGCTATGGCGTTTCTGAGAAAACGAAGCATCTAGTTTTATTAATAATAAAACACAGGGACAAAAAACTAAGGGAAGAAAGAACTGCCTTATTATTTTTATTTTTATTTTTATTTTTTATTTTTAAATTTTTTTTTAAATTTTAAATTTTTATTATGTATTTACATTCATACTTACTTACTTGAAGGTTTTCCTCTTTCCTTCCTTTTCCTTCTCCTTTTCCTTCTTATTGATGATTTTTCTTGTGGTGGTGTTGTGGTGGTGTTTCTTTTCTTTTCAACTAACAAGAAGATATATATATATATATATGTATGTATGTATGTATATGTATATACATATGTACATATGTCCAAGTCCAAGCCTTCAATTGTGACTCCCGTCTCTTCGTGCGCACGCCTTACTTGACCCTGGCCCCATGCTCTGCTCATCTCGTCCACGCAACTTTTCACCCCCTCACCCTCCTGCTTACACTCATGACTTGCCTCTTCCTAGTAAGTTCTCCATTCTTTCTATTGTTACCTCAATATCCCAGCTCCCTCATAACTTTACCCCCAATAACCATGGTGACTTGTCTCTTCTTGGTAAGTTCGCTCTCCCTCCTTTAGCGACTTGTCCTTTCCTCGTAAGTTCACTCTCTTTACATCAATAATTCGTCCCTTCCTCGTAGTTCGCCTTGTTTAACCTCATCAGTTGTCCCTTCCTCGTGTATTGTTTTCCCTAGTTGCTCTTGTGACTTGTCTCTTCTTCTTTATGTTCCCTTTATGTTCCTCCTCAAATGTTGCTATAATTTTGTCCCTTCGTCACAAATAGTTTTCTTTGGATTACTTTACCACCTTCTCTTGTTTGTCATAAGTTTACCATTGTACAAAAGTTGTGATCAAATATCAGATACCATGTGCCCTCATCACAAAATGGTAGGTATGTTTTGCATGCAATTGTAAAGCCATCTCATGCACTAAGATCATCATTGTGGACTCTTATGAACCCTAAAGCATTTTACTTTGTTCAAATACAAAGAAGTTGAAATCGCCCATAATTGCTATCATGATTTGTCTCATAGGCTGATTTTAGCCTCTAATAGATGTTGAACATATTTCTTTCTATAATACTATTGGTTTATTCAAGCAAGGATGCCCACTTTTACTATCTATTTGGTCCATGCATTGGTGAATTAGCACATATGGTTATCAAGCAAAAACCATTGAAGAAATATCATCTTTAATGTACTCATCATGCTTTCGTTGTATGTGAGATGATGTGTTGTTTTTTGCATATACTCTAGGAACATTTTACATACATGCTAAATTGAGTGAAAATTGTTCTAAAACGAAGATTATGCTTGTGAAGAGCCAAAGGATAAACTATGCATTATATACAAGTATGAACTACGCGAAACTTTGGAAAGCCTTAAATACTTTGGCCTTAAAATTCCTTCACATCATAGATGGAATGAATGTGCTATCTACCACTTAGAAACAAGAAAGAAAGCATTTTGTGCATATGAGAACACAAGCAATGGTGGAGAAATTAATGGTTTGGTCCTTAATAAACACCTTTTCCACACATTGGTGCCATTGGTGCTTCCCTATAGGGCGGTCACGTCCCTATGTTCATTTGGAATGAGTTTGAAAATGTCCAAAAGCATTTATTACAAAGTTTCTCCAAGTTGAGAAACAAATTTCACACATCCTACTTCTTGAGGTGATATCACTTCCCATTGAGATCATTGTTATGTCAAGGGTTGTTGAATGCATTGCTTGAGATTAAAAAAAGTTCCTTTCATCAACTTCCTACAATTGCATGGGAAACAAACAAATGATCTAAACAATGCATAAAGGCAAAATTTTGTGTTTCAAATTTATGGAGTTTATGAAAAATGGGTTGAAAGTTGAGATGCAACACACTTGCTTCATGATATATCAATAGATTCTTGTGTGAATGAGGCATTTTTGCGACGCCAATGTATCGCGATATGGGAAAATGCAGAGGCTCACATTTCACAGATTATGCTACATTGTTGTACCTAACTACAAAACCATATTGTTCATTGAATGGGGATTTTGCAGACATCAATACACATTAGAGTTGATCCCATCATCAACTATATGAGCTATTGGTTCCATACAACTTAGTTCACATGCACTTCATTGTGAGATGAAACATAGGAGCAAGTGGTGACAATAGTTGACTATTGTAAAGAATCGGATATGATTCTTGTGAAGTGGAAGAGAAGAGAGGAGAGGAGAAACACAAGATATATAAGAGACAATATAAAGTACTCGAGAAGAAGGAGGAGATGTATATTAACAAGTAGAATATGAGATACAAAATAGCATTACAAGGAGTCACAACCGACTTAATATGGAGTAGGAGGAGGGTGCTTTATATAGAATCAGATCCTCTCTCTTCATTTACTCGTTAAAACGTTCACTCTCTCACTAGAGCCTTGAGGAATGTGAAGTCTTACGGTCATGGGGAATGTGGAACCATTAGTTATGTGTCATAGAATATGAATCTATGACACATAGTTTAATGTGTAGAGAGTGGTGGTGTGACTCTCGACCTTTGAGTAATCATATATTCTCAAAAGTTGTGTTCACACGTTGCTCTATGTTGAGCTTGATTCTCAACACGCCCCCTCAAGCTCAACTCGGGTCAGCTCCTTTCGGTTTATGTCCGCTTTGGCTGGTATCCGGTTCAGACGATCTCAATTGTCCGTTTCGGCTCGTACCCAGTTCAATCGGTATCTGATTCTCGCTTGTACTCCCCCTCAAGCTTGGCAAGTCAGGGATTATCAATCCAAGGTCTGACATGAATTGCCGAAGCTTGTCGGCTCCTAAGGCTTTTGTGAATATGTCGCCCGTTTGATGATTTGTGTTTATGTGTAGAACGTCGACATCTCCGGCCTGAACACGCTCTCGAATAAAGTGATAGTGCACTTTGATATGCTTTGTGCGTGTGTGGAACACTGGGTTCCGAGCCAAATAAATACTGCTCATGTTGTCACAGTAAAGGGGAGTCGGATCCTTGATGGGAACGCCCAGATCCTTCAAAATCTTCTTAAGCCATACGACTTCACATGCAGCTACGGCTGCGCCTGTCACAAAATGTGAATATCAAGGTTTGAACTTGTGACCTTCAAACAATGGTCTTACACTTCAACCATTGCACCAACTCATTTTCATATTATTATTATTCAAGAACTGTAGAGCACTAGACACATTAAATGACCGCCAAATGGCATGCACCTTGTACGCCAAGTGGCGCACAACATGTATGCCAAATGGCGATCATGCACATTCTGATGTATAGTATATAAGTCGAAGATCTGTTTAGTGTTGAACCATTCCGGTTCAACACCAGTCTTCAACAACCTTGTAATCTCGGTTTCCGGTAATAGAAATTCTTGTATTTTTGTCTTGTAAACGTCTTCTCGTTTGTTATTATCTTCTTTTCTTCCAAATCGACCTTGTTTTCGAAGCTTGGGTCACGACAGTTTGAACCGGAATCCCACATTATTTTTTCTCGAGTATTTAGTGAAGTTTTTCCGTCACAATGGAGACCGTCAGTAAACAAGAGTATATGCGTATTCTCTCAGAACTTGACCTCCTAACAACAAAATTTGTTGCATTGGAACGAGAATCATAAACTTCTTGGCGACTCGCAACAAGTGAGCGTTGAAAAGGCACAACAACATGAGGAACTCTTGAAACATGTCCAACAACTTGAAGCTATTGTGTTATCTCTTCGACAACAAGCTTCAAACTCTCAAAGTTTGTTGAAAGAACCCAAAATTAGTTTACCAACAAAATTTGATGGTACAAGGTCTCAATTCCGAGGATTCTTAAATCAGGTACGCCTTATAATTCATATGCATCCCAACCGATATCCAACTAACGCAACTCGAGTGGGGTTAGTTGGAACATTATTGACAAGAACCACACTAGCATGGTTTGCACCATTGCTAGAGAAGAAATCCCCAATACTAGAAAACTTTGATACCTTTATCAACGAATTCCAAGCTAGTTTTGGTGATACTGATAGTGTAAGAACAACAATAAACAAGATATGTAGGTTGTGCCAAGGAGATCGGCCAGCCTCATCTTACGTAGCTGATTTTTGTCTTCTTACTTGTGATATCCCTTGGGATGAAGCAGCGATGATGGACTTGTTTCAACATAGTTTGCGTAATGATGTTAAAGACTTGCTCTTAACATTTCATGATGAACCCAAATCACTGACAGAAGCTATTAGCCGTGCAGTTTGATGTGACAATCGTTTGTTCGAAAGACGTTCTGAGCACCAACAAACGTTGACACGCCTTAGATCTGAGCAAACATATGCCTCAGCATTAGCCTCACCACCTTTAGGACCAGTGCAAGTTCCTAATCCTAATTCTTTTAATGGACCTACTCCAATGGAGATTGATGCAACACGTCGTCGAGGTCCTTTGTCCGAAGCCGAGAAACAACGACGTCGAGCAAATTGACTTTGCCTATATTGTGGTGGTCCAGGACATATAGCAATACATTGTCCACATCGACCAAAGAGACAATTAAATCAAGTAAGTGCTATTGAGAATTTTGATTCATGTTCTCCAGTCAAAGCCAATAAACCAAGAACTCTTGTCAACAACTCTCAATCCAATAGTTTTGATGTTCTAAGCCAACTAGATGAGATGTTAAACGAGTAAGTCCAGCCAAAATCGGAGCCATTTGGTTGGACCAACCAAAGCATATAGAACTTGTTCCGAGCTTAGGTTCCATTTCATCGAACTGAGTCAGTGAAGTTTTCACAGCGCAAGTTCAACTCAACACATCAAGATGTCATCAAGTTCTTGCATCTGCGCTCTTGGATTCAGGAGCCAACTCATGTTTCATGGATCGGGATTTTGCCACAACACAAGAAATTCTACTCTATAAGCTTCCTCGTCCAACATCAGTAGCAGTAATTGATGGACGTTCTATTGCATCAAGAGATATTACTGAAGAATCAGAGCCTATTCGTGTAGTTCTTGGTAATTTAGCTACTGTAATATCTTTTAATATCATAAGCAGTCCCAAACATCCAATTGTTCTTGGGTTGCCGTGGTTTGAACTTCATAATCCAAAGATTGATTGGAAGAAGCGGGAAATCATAGACTCACGAGACAACACTTTAAGGCTCATCACCACATCAACCTCAAAGCTAACACCAAGACATATATCAACTATCTCTCTTAAAAGATTACATAAAGAAGCTACAATAGAAGATATGTTTGTGTTTGCAGTGGTCATAACCCCATTCTCAAACCCACAAGATTCAGAGGTCCATTTGCCATCAAAGTATCAAGAATTTTCCGATGTGTTTGATAAGGTAAAGGCCACAACACTTCATGATCATTGCCCATATGATTGTCCCATTGATTTGCATGCTGAGAAGGAACCACCATGGGGACCAATTTATAACCTTTCGCCGTCAGAATTGAAAGTTCTTCGAGAATATATTGATGAGAATCTTGCAAATGGCTTTATTCGACATTCCCGATCTCTTGCTGGCGCTCCTTTTTTCTGTTAAGAAGAAAGATGGCTCTTTACGTTTGGTCGTAGACTATCGAGGCTTGAACAAGGTTATGATTCGAAATCGATATGCTCTACCATTGATTCCAAATCTCTTGGAACGTCTCAATGGGACCAAATACTTCACAAGGCTAGACTTACGAGGAGCTTACAACCTTGTTCGTATTCGACCTGGTGATGAATGGAAAACTGCTTTTCGCACATGATATGGTCACTTTGAGTACACAGTAATGCCATTCGGGCTTACAAATGCTCTAGCAGTTTTCCAACATATGGCAAATGATATCTTTCGAGATTTCCTCGATATCTTCACGATAATTTACTTGGATGACATACTAATCTACTCAAAGACACAAGAGGAGCATAATAATCATGTTCGACAAGTTCTACAACGATTACAGGAATTTGGTCTTTATGCCAAACTAGAGAAGTGTTACTTTGACTGCAATCAAGTCGAGTTTCTAGGGTATATGGTCTCTCCAGAAGGTATTTTTATGGATCCAAAGAAAGTACAAACATTTCTAGATTGGAAGACACCAGGCTCAGTTCATGATCTGCAATGTTTCTTGGGATTTGCAAATTTCTACCGCAAGCTCATCAAGAGTTACTCAAAAGTTGTTTTGCCCCTCACGGAACTAACACAGAAGAACCAACCATTTGTATGGACATCAAGTGGAGCTGATGCATTTGATAGCTTGAAGCAAGCATTTACATCTACTCCCATTTTGGTCCACGTTGACCTTAAAAAGCCGTTTATCATAGAAGCGGATGCATCTGATTTTGCACTAGGAAGTATTCTATCGCAAGTAGCGGATGATGAGAAATTACATCCAGTTGCATTTCATTCAAGAAAGTTTGAACTTGTAGAAATCAATTATGAAATCCATTGCCTCGACATCGGCCATATGGTTTGTTGCACCCATTGCCCATTCCAGATGGTCCGTGGAAATCCATTTCTATCGATTTCATCACAGATCTCCCATCTTCCCAAGGCTATGATGCAATTCTTACAGTGGTGGATCGCTTTACGAAAATGGCACATTTTCTTCCATGTAGAAAAACTTTTACTAGTCAAGAATTGACAAGTCTTGTTATGCGAGAAGTTTTCAAGCACCATGGCCTTCCAAATGAAATCATTAGTGATCGTGGACCACAATTTATTGCAACTTACTTGAGAGCCTTGGAATTTCTCGTAAACTATCTTCAAGCTACCATCCTCAAACCGATGGGCAAACGGAATGCACAAATCAAACATTAGAACAATATCTCCATTGCTTTATCAACTATCAACAAGATGATTGGATGGATTTCTTACATATTGCAGAATTTGCTTACAATAATTCAATCCATTCTTCTACGGGATTCACTCCGTTCTTTGCAAACACAGGATATGATCCTCGATGGATGATGTTCGAATGTCCAAAAGTCTCAAAAAATCCCACGGTCAAAGATCGTCTAGAAAAACTCAAAGAAATTCAAACCAATCTTTCTCACAATTTGCTTCATGCTCAAGCCAAGTACAAGAAGGTGGCGGATAAACATCGCTTAGATTCTTCACTTGAAGACCCTAAGTTTAAAGTTGGTGATCGTGTCTGGTTATTGTATCGTAATGTGAAAACTACTCGACCAAGTGCCAAATTGGATTTCCAACGTCTAGGTCCATTTGTAATCTCTCATCAAGTCAACGATGTTGCATTTCATCTGGACCTACCTTCACATATGCGTCTTCATCCAGTATTTCATGTTTCATTATTAGAACCATGGACATCAAGTTCTATTCCAAATCAGGTTATCCCACCACCACCTCCGGTTCAACTTGCTGAAGGACCTGAATATGAAGTAGAAGCTATTTTGGACTCTAAGGTCATCCGCAATAAGTTATATTATCTAGTAGATTGGCTGGGATACACGCCCGCGGATCATACATGGGAACCTGCAACGAACGTCACTAATGCCTTTGAACTTATACAAGAGTTTCATCTTCGTTATCCCCATAAACCAAAACCTAGTTCATGCATTGCGACTCATGGAACTCGTCGTCAAAGGAGGAGATAAGGTTTGAACTTGTGACCTTCAAACAATGGTCTTACACTTCAACAATTGCACCAACTCATTTTCATTAATAAATACATTTTCATATTATTATTATTCAAGAACTGTAGAGCACTAGACACATTAAATGACCGCCAAATGGCATGCACCCTGTACGCCAAGTGGCGCACAACATGTATGCCAAATGGCGATCATGCACATTCTGATGTATAGTATATAAGTCGAGGATCTGCTTAGTGTTGAACCATTCCGGTTCAACACCAGTCTTCAACAACCTTGTAATCTCGGTTTTCGGTAATAGAAATTCTTGTATTTTTGTCTTGTAAACGTCTTCTCGTTTGTTATTATCTTCTTTTCTAAATCGACCTTGTCTTCGAAGCTTGGGTCACGACAACGCCCCTGTATTTCACCTCCGTACTCAAAAGAGCGACGGTAGGTTGCTTCTTGCTACTCCCGAAATCGCTCCGCTGCCGAGGGAGAAGACAAATCCGGAGGTCGATCGTCGATCAGCTTTGTAGCCAGCCCAATCCGCGTCCATGTATCCTTCGAGTCGTATTGGTGTGACTGATTTGTAGAGAATGTTGTAATCCATTGTTCTGCTCACATATCGTAATACTTGCTTAGCGCAATCGAAATGGATATCTCGGGAGTTTGCATGAATTGGCTAAGGAGTCCGACCAGATAGCTAAGGTCAGGTCGTGTGATCGTGAGATAGATGAGACTCCCGATCAGTTGTCGATATTGAGTCGGATCGCACTCGTTTGTGCCGGAGTCGGCATCTAGTTTGAGGTTTCTATCGAGAGGCGTAGCGATCGATTTGCACTCCATCATCCCAAACTTGTATAACAAGTTGAGAATGTAGTGCCGTTGAGAGATCATAATGCCGACCGGATTCCGAATCACCTCGATGCCTAGGAAGTAGTGTAGCTCCTTCATGTCCGTCATCTCGAATTTGTTGGAGAGGAGGGACTTCACCTTGTTGATGTCAACTAAATGCTCACCTCCAATAACGAGATCTTCCACGTATAGAATGATAACAATTGGGCTTTTAGACTCGTTTCATACATAGAGGGAGTTGTCGGATTTCGACATTCGAAAGCCGATTTGATGAAGATATTGTGTAATCTTTGAATGCCAAGCACGTGGTGCTTGCTTGAGGCCGTAGAGAGGGTTCTTGAGTTGACACACAACTTTCAGATGGAGGTTGGATTCGAAGTCGGGTGGTTGAACCATGTACACCTCCTCTTCCAATTCACCTTGAAGAAAGACGTTCTTTACGTCCATTTGGTGGAGGTGTCACCCTTTCACCATTGCAAGTGCGATCACGGTCCGCATAGTCGTCATCTTTGCCACCGGGGCAAAGGTCTCTTCGTAGTCAACTCCATGTGTTTGCGCGTATCCTTTCGCTATGAGTCGAGCTTTGTAGCAATTGACGGAGCCATCAACATTATACTTCACCTTGTAGATCCATCAACAACCTATCGCCTCTCTTGTGCGGTGAGTGGGGAACGACATCCCATGTGTCGTTCTTGGGTAGTGCATGCATCTCCTCGTTCATTGCTTTGATCCATCGCGGGTCCATTGCGGTGTCGTGAAGAAAACCGGCCAGAAGCGGAATCGGCAAAGCAAGGCGCATGACCCGGCCCTACACCCTTCCACATCAATTAATACCTTGTACATAACTAGGAGTAGGACGGTGGGTGCAAATAGACTAGATGTGACGCATTGAATGTCTAGGAAATCGAAGAGTATCTCTATCCAAAAGGACAGAGAATATATTGATGAAAACGAGGGTGCAACGGCCGGCCTCGACGGCCTATAAAAGGGAAGTAAGAAGGTTCACCAAAGGGATCACGTTTTAGGAGTGAGGACGAAGTGCTGTTGGACTGGGACCGAGAGCTCTCCTCCATCGTTCGTCATTCTCTGGAGGATTACAGACTGAGTTGCCCCTGCTTCGTGGACAACCCGTGTGCTTCCGATAGAGGCTCGCCGCTCCATAGTGCAGTCGGGGCTGTATGCGTGCGTGAGCATCGTGTGTGTGTCTATGTTCGCCTGAGTTGGGTCCGTTGCCGGCTTGCCGATTGTAATCGTTATTGATTTTGTAATTAAGATTTTGTTCTCTCTCTCTTCCTCCCTTTGTGTTTCTGCAAGCTGCTCTCTCTCTCTCTCTCTCTCTTTCTCTCTCTTCTTCCTCACACTCCTTGGTTCAAGGCCCCTGCGGTTCCACCTCTTTCTGCATGAGAAGAGTGTACCAATCCGACATCAGCTTTGGAAAAGGTTTCCGGCTCCCGTATTGTTGCGACCTTCATCATAAAGGCGTAATGGTATGCCATATACTCATCGTAACCGAAGCGGCTTACAGGGTTCTTTTCACGGGTGGATCGGTGTAGCTTCTTGTTTGCGGATTCTAAGGCTTTCTTCACTCCATTTGTTTGGATGTCAAGGCCTTTGAACTCACTATCGAGGGAGTGAGTCGATTCGTTGCCATCGAAATGAGCATCTTCATACTTCGGCATTTTGGCATTCCCTTTGTCCAACTTCGGACTTGCTCGAGATGTGCTTTGATCGCTCAAAGGCTCTTGTGGTCCGCTTAGTCGGGTCATGATCGGACTTTCTTCGAACATGCGCGTAAGCCGATCTTCATCCTCTATCTCTTGTTCGGCGTATTTCGGGTCGAGCAGAATTGGAGTCGAAGTTGTCTCTGGTGCGTACCAGGATGCGAACTCATCAAAAACGACGTCTCGACTTACTCGAGATTTTCGAGTTGAGGGGTTGTAGCACTTGTACCCCGTTTGCTCCAGTGGGTATCCTACGAGGATACATTTCTCCGACTTCGGGTCAAGCTTTTGACGCTTCTCATCGGGGATGTGCACGTACGCAATGGAGCCGTATATCCGAACATGCAATAGGTCTGGCTTCTTTCCGAAGAACTTCTCGTGCGGAGTAAGTTCGTGCACACCCGATGTCGTACACCGATTCATGAGATAGATGGGCGTGTTAGTTGTTTCGGCCCAATACGATTTCGGCATGTGCTTTTCGTTAAGCATAGCTCGTGCCACTTCGAGGATGTGCCGATTCTTGCGTTCGGCCACTCCGTTTTGTTGTGGTGTATGTCGACACGAAAACTCTTGCCGTATTCCTTCTTTTCGTAGAAACACCGAAAATTCGTCGGAGAAGTACTCCTTGCCTCCATCTAACCGAAGACATCGTACATGTCGGCTTGTGGCTTTCTCGACTTCATTCTTAAATTTTTGGAAGTGTCCGAACACTTCGCTCTTTTGTCGCATTGGGTAGATCCAAGTGTGTGCCTAGAGAAGTCGTCGATGAAGGTTACGTAGTATCAGAATCCGCCAAATGTCACTGTTTCAGCCGGACCCCATACATCGGAATGAATTACATTGAGTACGGCTTTGCTCAAGTTCCGCTCCTTCGGAAATGGGTGTCGATGGTGCTTGCCGAATTGGCAAGCGGCACACACGCCTTCAATCTCTTTCACCGTGAATGTCGGGAGCTCGATGACGACTCCTTTCGATTGCATTGCCTTGAGCTTTTGGAGGTTGATGTTAAGAGTCTATTACTAATCAATAGACCAAATCAAGTAAAAAGGAAGAAAATAGGTTGGATAGAAGAACCCGTTCCACCCGACCACCCCCGAGCTATGATCTAGACATAGCCAACCTACCACCGACGTCCCATACCGCCGGATATTAGGATGACTAATACCTTGGAAGAGATAAACACGATCGTTGAGACGAAAGCCTAGCCCGCACCACCGGTGTCTACGACAGCAGCCTTCCGACGTGATTCCTATGAGGGTAGCTAAGCCTCATATTTATACCTTTTCCTAGGCCCCTTGAATAGATGTGCCTTTCTAAAAGGCTCTCTATTCATTGGTTGTCTAAATCATGATAGTGCATGCACATATCATTCATTCTATCCAATCATTAGTCCCCTTTTTAATAATAGTGAACATACCCTTCACTAATGTAAATATTAGTGACCTACCCTCACCAACGTTATGTGTACATAACATACTCCCCTACTTCAAAAGATTGCACTCTTGCAATATAAAGTGAGGAAATTGTGCCTTAAGCGAATGCTCGTGTTCCCATGTGGCATCATCAATAGGTTTATCCATCCATTTGATCTTGAATAGCCGAATCTCTTTAGAACGTAAACGTTTAGTACGAGAATCAAGAATTCGTTCAGGAACATGAGGTTTGTAAGAAAAATCCTCTAATGTTACAAGATCTTGGATTGTGATGGTGTTATCACCAGAGCCTAAAAATGGTTTTAGACGACTGACGTGAAAAACAGGATGAATACCAACGTTACGAGGTAAGGCAAGGTGATAAGCAGATGACCCAACTCGCTTAAGGATTTCAAATGGGCCACAATATCGTGGGGCTAACTTAGCGCACTTGCCCGTAGATAATGACGTAGAATCAGTCGGGACACGCAAAAAAACTTTTTGACCAATAGTAAATGCACGAGGACGTCTATCCTGATCAGCATAAAATCAAGCACGATCTTGAGTTGTCTTGACATTTTCTTTGGCAATATGCAACATTTGGTTCATGTCTTGCAAAAAATTGCGTGTACTGTCTAATGTATCACGATGAATCGTGACATCAACTGGGGCACGTGGCTGAAAACCATACATCAACATAAAAGGACTATATCCAGTGGATGTATGTTTAGAGCTATTATAGGCAAATTCGAAGATAGGAAGGTATTGCTCCCACTTAGAAGGGGTTTTTGCTACATAAGCTCGAAGCATGTCCTCAATAATTTGATTAACTCGTTCAGTTTGTCCATCAGACTGAGGATGATCTGCGGAACTCATGCTCAACGTAGTTTCTAGTTTCTTAAATACCTGAGTCCAAAAGTCACTAGTAAACTTGGAATCTCGATCACTAACAATATCCATCGGTAATCCATAAAAACGAAATAACTCATCAACAAATTGATAAGCCAACTGTTGAGCGGTTACCGTGGTTTTTGTAGGAATAAATCTAGCTAATTTTGTTAGCCTGTCAACGACAACCCATATGGCATCATGACCCCTCTGTGTACGAGGTAAACTAACAATAAAATCCATCGAGATACTTTCCCATTTATTGTTGGGAATATCTAAGGGATGTAAAAGACCAGCAGCTTTAAGTCGTTCCGACTTATTAATCTGACATTGTAAGCATTGAGTTACGTATTTATGCACGTCAGAGCGCATCTTAGGCCAGAAAAAAGTACACGAGATGAGAACGAGTGTGCGTTGTATTCCAGGATGACCAGCAGATGGTGCATCATGACATTCATGAAAAATTTTCTGTTTAACATTTGGTAAATCTGGAACACAGACCTTTCCACTACGGTAGAGCAAACCGTTTGTAATGTGAAAGGTCGCCTTCGAGGGTAGGGTGCTAGTATCGGCATCTAAACCAGATTCGGCTTTCGTCCAGTATTTTGAGAAATAACTGTCATCAAGGTATTTCCCTCGAAGGTGATCTAAAAGATCAGATTTTATTTCCGTGAAGCTAAGCATGTTAACTTCTTTAATGCGACTAAGAGCATCAGCAACGGTGTTCATAGAACCCTTGCGATATCGTATGGAAAAATCAAAATCTTGCATAAGGTCAGCCCAACGGCCTTTACGACCAACAAGATCGGGCTGGTCACAAAAATACTTTAATGATTGATGGTCTGTTGTAACCACAAATTTATTTCCATAGAGATAGTGCCTCCATGTTTTAAGTGCGTGTATCACCGCAAACAACTCTTTCTCTTGAACCGAATACCGAGATTGAGCAGCATCAAGCTTCTTACTTTCAAAAGCAATAGGGTGACCACCTTGATAAAGAACGGCACCAATAGCATAATCACTAGCATCGGTTTCAATTGAGAAAGGCTTAGAAGGGTCTGGTAATAGAAGAGTGGGAGCCTGACACACATGCTCCTTGAGTGTCTCAAATGATTTGTCAAGTTGTTCATTCCATGAAATTGGTTTGACAGACTTACGTGGATGACCTTTTAAAAGGTCAGTTAATGGCGTAGTCAATTTGGAATAGTTACGAATTGATTTTCGTAAAAATCCAACAAACCCTAAGAATGATCTAAGTTCACGAATATTACGAGGAATGGGCCAAAGTTTAACCTTTTCAATACGAGAAGGTTCAATTTCAACGCCCTTTTCTGTAATTAAATGACCTAGGTACACAATAGATTTTTGGAAGAAGTCACATTTTGAATGTTTTGCATAGAAAGAGTTGTCACGCAACTTTCGCAAAACAAATCGAACATGTTGAACATGATCTTGCAAGGTACGTCTATATATCAAAATATCATCCAAGAAGACGACAACAAAATCACCGAGTTGATCTCGGAAAACATCATTCATCGCTTGTTGGAATGTGGCTGGAGCATTAGTCAACCCAAACGGCATGACTAAAAACTCATAATGGCCATAGCGCGTACGAAAAGCGGTTTTAGGAATATCATCCTCGGCGATGCGAATCTGATGATAACCAGTTCGTAAGTCAATTTTCGTAAAATATCGAGCCCCGTGCAAACGATCAATCAAATCATCGGCACGAGGTAATGGATATGCATTCTTAATTGTCATTTTATTCAAACGGCGATAATTGATACACATTCGCCACGAACCTTCCTTCTTCTTGACTAATAGAACTGGCGTACCCCAAGGTGATTTAGTATACCTAATGTGGCCCATACTCAAGTATTCCTTAAGTTGTTTAGCGATCTCATCCTCTTCTAATCGACTAAGTCGGTAAGGTGGAATGCTCACAGGAGCAGCCCCAGGGATGAGTTCAATTTGATGGTCCACATTACGTTTAGGTGGTAAAGTAAGCGGTAATTCAGTAGGAAACACATCTTGAAAATCCTCTAAAATAGAGTCGAGTAATCATTGCTCAAAATGTGGTAATTGTGTGGCGTCAATATTAAAATAATAAAATTGAACCGCAGGATCAATTACACACGAATAAATTAATGAACTAGAATACTCACTTAAAGATTTAGAAGACACAAGTGAATGAGAAGGAAGTTTGGAACATTGAATAAAATGTTTACAATTATTAAGTTCAAATGTGATTGAGTGATTAACCCAATCAATGGACAAAGAAGGGTTTTTATTAAAAAACCAAGGATATCCTAAAATGACATCTGCGGATTGTAATTTCATAACATGAAAGTCAAGCTTCTCCAAATAAGTATCTATTTGAATTGGCAGTTGACCAACAATGCCACTGATGTATTGAACGTTTCCATTTGCCATGTGAACTTGATAGATATGATCACTTGCGTTTATGTGGAGCTCCATTTGCTGCACAAAGTGATCATTAAGAAAATTGTGAGAACTATCGGAATCAAACAAGAAATGTGCTTGTGTTCCATTGATATATCCGACTGCTCGGAGTAAATCATTAGGTCCAAGTAAATGTGAAGGAAAAGTGCATTGACATAAACTTAAGTGATTGGTATGAACTTCAACAATATCAAAAGACTCACCTGTGTGACTCGTAGATTTGTCTTGAGGAGGGGTGTTCATTGACTTCCTCTCAAGACGACGACAGGTATCCTTTGTGTGGCCCCGCTTCTTGCAATATGCACAGAAGAGGTTCGGTTTCTTTGAGTCGCAGTCAAGAGTGTCACTGGATTGCTTACGTTTCCCAATGAACTTGACATTCGGAGTTTTGGCGAACTCAGGTTTATTGTGGTCTTTCTTGGAAGTCCTATAGTATCGCAGCACAATGTTGACGGCTTCCTCGAAAGTTGTGGGGTCCTTGTCATGGACAATCCAATGATAATCCCCATTGGGAATACCATTCAAAAAACAAGCGACAAACCATTTCTCACCCGTAAGTCCCGATTTTTGGATCTGGGTCCGAGCGTGATGCACATAATCCTCGAGAGAGGTAAATGGCTTACTAGACAATGTGAGCAAGTGTTGCGCTTGTTCGGTTTGAGAAGGTGGCTGCAAGAATTGTTTCTTAAAAACATCAACGAAACCTTCCCAAGTTGTGGGTAAGTTTTTTGCGGTCCTTAGGCCACGCCACCAAGCAGCAGCTCGGCCACCTAACTCACGACCGACATAACCAATTTTTATTGCATCGGGCTTGGGATGAAGCTCAAAGTGAGACTCCCAACGACCAAGCCAAGTGCTAATGGCCTCCTCGGTTCTTTCTTTCTTATCTCCCTTGAAAGGCGTGACTACGAAGGAAGGTTCACCTTCTTTCTTGGACTCAATAGTTAATTCTTGGAATTTCTTTTCCAATGCCATATTGGCCTGTCTCATTTCGTCCAATTGATTCAAGGTAGTAGTGAGCAATTGCTCAATAGTGATCTCAGCTTGTGTGCGAGATGCGGATTGGGGTTGGGAGGTCTCATTTGGAGAGATCGTTCCAACTGCGTTCAAAACTTGTTCCATGATGCACGCTGTGGGTATGCAATAAAATAAGGAGGTTCAGAAAATACACAAGCAAAATGAATGCTTGAAATTTTGATTGAAAGAACTTTATCCAAGAAAGTATCTCATGTCTTTACCCCTCTAGACATATGAGATGTGATTCGAGATCCGATAACTATGGTAACACTATGGTGTTTTAAAAACCATGGGGGAAAACATAGCTAAGATGTATTTCTCGGATCTCTATCTTGAGTAATCATGGCGGCTTCCCGAGGCTCAACCATGGTTCTTACATCAATGAAATTTCCTAGATAGCCTTATATTAATGCCAACCCATCATGTATTATATGGTCGAGAAAGTGTATTACGTGAAAAAACAAGTGCACTCACAAGTAATATTCTAGTCTTGCGAGCAATAAGCAAACGTGATGATAAAATGATAAAATAAGGCACTACTCATAAGAGTTAAGTAGTGACGAAAACAAGGGTAAAAAAAAAGAACCCATGTGTTACCTACGAAAAAAACAATGTCACAAATAAATGGGAAGTGCAAGGTATGCACTTATACATCCCAATATGATTGTTATAACTTGCACAATTGTGACATAAGCCACAAATTGATACAAGTGATGACGGTGTTGTGCGCAAAGATGTAATACTCAAATCCATGAGTAAAACATCAATAAGGGAACTCATATGGTTTTACTCGTTTTCTAAGGCTTGATGATAAGAGTTAAACCTAGATGACCCGTTGAAAAAAAAAATCGTTCAACAAGCCACTCCATACAAAAAAAATAGTCTACACGTAAAGGTTACATTAAAAATAAACGATGTAAATACTTTATACATGAAAAGGAAGTGGAAAAAGGAGAGTTAATTGTGGGCCGGTAAATAATAATTACTAGAAAATCATATAAGTGAAACAATACTTATGAAATTAAAATTTAATTAGAATAATCAACAATTAGGTGTATGGAATCAAACATGCCCTAAGATACGAAACCCTAGGGTAGTTGACATGCACCTCCTCAAGACCACCACATATCCCTAGAATCGGCCAAGTAATGGCTAATTAAAGAGGAAAGTGGCATAGGTAAGTGACATATACCTCGTCAAGGCCATATCATCCCTTAGAATCGGCCAATTGATGGCTAATTAAAAAGGAAAGTGGCATATGTAAGCTACATATACCTTGTCAAGGCCACAACATCCCATAGAATCGGCCAATTGATGGCTTAATAGAGAGTAGAGTGGCATAGGTAGGCAACATACACCTCGTCAAGGCCACATCATCCCTTAGAATCGGCCAAGTGATGGCTCAATAGAGGGGAAGAGTGGTATACTCAACATCATATGCAAAACGGCCATGAGATAAGCGTGTGCGATTAGAGCAAACACGCTCGACCCAATGCACAAGAATAATTATTATCGTAAGAGTTCAAGAGAGGAGAGAGTGGGATATATATCGCAATATGCAAAAGGCCATGAGTTGAGCGTGTGCGATTAGTGCAAACACGCTCGGCCCGATGCATAATAATAAGTAAAATCGTAGCGTAGTAGGAGGTAGAAAGAAAGAGAATAAAACGTAATACCAATTTGATTCGACCATAAAGAACGCATAATAGAAAAAGAGAAGAGATCAAAAAAGAAGAATACCGGGTTTAGAGTGTTGTTTTGATCCTGAGAAGAGCATGACGAGCCTTGTTAGATCCCCCTCGCTCACACGCAAAAACATCAAAACAACAAAAAAATTGTTAGTAAAAGCTCTGATACCACTGTTAAGAGTCTATTACTAATCAATAGACCAAATCAAGTAAAAAGGAAGAAAATAGATTGGATAGAAGAACCCGTTCCACCCGACCACCCCCGAGCTATGATCTAGACATAGCCAACCTACCACCGACGTCCCATACCGCCGGATATTAGGATGACTAATACCTTGGAAGAGATAAACACGATCGTTGAGACGAAAGCCTAGCCCGCACCACCGGTGTCTACGACAGCAGCCTTCCGACGTGATTCTTATGAGGGTAGCTAAGCCTCATATTTATACCTTTTCCTAGGCCCCTTGAATAGATGTGCCTTTCTAAAAGGCTCTCTATTCATTGGTTGTCTAAATCATGATAGTGCATGCACATATCATTCATTCTATCCAATCATTAGTCCCCTTTTTAATAATAGTGAACATACCCTTCACTAATGTAAATATTAGTGACCTACCCTCACCAATGTTATGTGTACATAACAGTTGATATGGCCAATCCGCTTGTGCCATAAATCTATGTCGGAATCGGCTTTCATGCCCTTTGCGAACATGGCCGATTTCATCTCGTGTGAGTCGAGAATGAACATTCGGCCCTCTCTTCATCCGTGTGCGATGAGTCGGCCCTCTTTTTCGATGAAGCAACCGCCTTGATTAAATCGTACTTGCCTTCCTTGCTCTACAATTTGGCCGACGGAGACCAAATTCTTCGTGATAGTTGGTACGTGCAAAACATTTTTAATATAAGTTTGCTCACCTTCTTCTTCGAATGGAACATTGCTGATGCGCCGAATCGGGTGCGTAGTATCGTCTTCGGTTTCGACATAGTCGGGTCGGGTCGGCTCTCGAAGTTCTCGAAACCATTCTTGATGCGATGTCATATGGTTCGAGGCACCGAAATCGACGAACCATACATTGTCATGAAAATCCGTCACTATGCGCGGATTGTGAGGCGGAACCGCCGGGGTTCTGGACTGAAAGGATTTAGTGCAACACGTACAACACAATCAATTCACATATAAGACGAGTAGATGAGAGGAAACGTTCGTTTATTGCATAAGAAAATAGATTCTTTTATAAATCAAGAATCTTGAACTACAATGGGTTGGAGATGAAAATGAGAGATAAATTTTTTAAAGAAAGGAGCCAACAACCATATAAGGAGTGGTCCAATATGAATATGAGAGATAAATTTTGACAAGAAAGATTGAGCAAGCCAAGTCAAGAGTTTGATATCAATATGAGAGATAATTTTTCCCCCCCAAGGAATGGGAGAGAGAAGAAGAAGAAGGGAAAAAAAAAGAAGTAAAGGGAAAAAAATGGAACATATATTCAGCTCTTTGTTGATCCTCCTTCCCAATGTTACTTTGCATGTCCACTTTTAGTTGCATGGCCTATATTTTTAGTTGCATGCTTCCATTTTTAGTTGCATGCCTTTTACTTTTAGTTGCATGGCCTTGGCTTTTAGTTGCATGCAACCATCCGTATAATTTGGCCAAATGACCCAATCATCCATAAAGTTTAGCCCGTGCGCAATCCGTACGTGCGTCGCAACCAAACCGTAGACGCATCCGCGTGCAAAAGTCCCAACCGCGTAGTGTACGGATCCACGCATGCACACGTCCTGACCGCACCGTGTATGCATCCACGCGCTCGTTCGCAAACACGCGTCCGTCTGAAACATCCATGCGGCTGTGCAAGCGTCCGCACGCAAAAATCCCGACCGTGCCGCAGTGTACGCATGTGCGCGTCAGGACCGCGCCGTGTACGCATCTGCACGCTCGTCCACACACACATCTGTCCGAAATGTCCACGCGACCGTACACGCATACACCTAAAACTTGCACACACGCTTACATCCAAAAACGTCCACGCGACCGTGCATACATGCGTACGTTCGAAATGACCGCACGCTCATCCACACACACACGTATGTCCGAAACGTCCATGCCTACATCCGAAAATGTCCACGAGACCGTGCATACACAAGTACGCCCGAAGCGTGCACACCACACAATGTAGCCCAAGTCACCTTGAACATTTTGAGCTCCACACATTGATAGAGTGAATATGTTTTGATTTCCCTTATATATCCTGGGTTCCAATGTTGTCCTATCTATGCGGGATATCTCACAATTTTGTCTTTTCTTTCTTCTTCTTCAAACTTTACACTCACATAACTTGATACTTGTTTATCCGTTTCATGCGTAGTAAAATACGCTATGAAGCTCTTGAAGACATCTATCTATATGAATACATTAAGCTAATCTGAAATAATTGTTTTACTAGTTTTCATATCGTGTGTGAAAAACCACACGACAACGTCTTTCGGATCGGAGGGTGTGTGAAAAAAACACATGACATTTATCTATATGAATACATTAAGCTAATCTTAAATAATTGTTTTACTAGTTTTCATATCATGTGTGAAAAACCACACGACAACGTCTTCCGGACCGGAGGCATTAGTAGAAGTAGAGGTCGACATAGAATTCGTTCTATGTCTCATCACGAACATTCTGCCACGATCGTCATAGTCGGAGTTGATGGCGTAGTTGGTGAGTTGTCGGCTAGTGGAAGCTGACTCGCGTATCTTCTTACGACATTCTTCTTCGTGGTGGCCGACTTTCCCGCAATATTCGCATTCGATTGAGGTTTGTCGGCTCGGACCGGAATGGTGGCTCCCCCTTCTTCCGAAGGTTCCCCGATGGCCTCCATCTTGTTGCCGTAATTGAGAGTTGTTTTCGTAAATTGGTCTGCCTCATCCTTGGCCGAATCAGCCTCTTCTTGCACGACCGCGTCCTCTTCCTCCGTCCGAATGCGTGTAGAGCATTTGGCCATTTGAGGCTGTACTCCTTGTTCGAACATGGTTTTCTTTGACCAACAACATGGGTTGAAGATCGAAGAACAAGGGCGGATTCTCCCGTGCTAGTACGACGGTCCGCATTGCGCTGAATCTTGGTGCAAGGCCACTGATGCACATTTGCACCATCTCGTCATCCTCCACGTTAAATATGCTTATCGAGCCGAGCGAATCACAAAGCTCCTTGATCTTCAAGGTGTAGCTCGTGACAGACATATTCCTTTGTTGGATATTATTCAACTCTTGGCGGAGTTGAAGCTTTCTCACGGTAGTGTTGGCGGTGAAAATTTTTCGTAGATTCTCCCATGCTTCCTTCGGTGTCTTGGCTTCTCGAATGTACTCGAGCATGTGGTCGTGAACACATGTCGCCAAGCAATACATCACTCGGCTTGCCGCTTGCTCCCATGTTGCATAATCGGCGTCTTCCAGGTTGGGTTGATTTTCTTGTGCTCCTTTGATGTAGCTTCAATAGCCTTGGTCGACAAGGTATTGGTGCATCTTGTACTCCCAAGATGCAAAGTTGTTGCGATCCAACTTCTCGCTAGGGAGAGCGCTCCCCATTTGAGTATTCATGGTCGATGTAGATTTCTTCCTTCTTTTCTTTTCCTTCTCTCTGGAACATGAGCTATGTAGTCGCACTACAGTAGCGATGAGCCGATTCTTCTTGAACGTCGGTGTAGAGCACAACACACGATCACGATGAGGCGAGTGGGTTAGATCGAGCTACTAAATCGCTCTGATACCATGTAAAGAACTAGATATGATTCTTGTGAAGCGGAAGAGATGTGAGTTATGTGTGTATGTGTGAGAGAAGAGAGAAGAGGAGAGAAACACAAGATAGATAAGAGACAATATGAAGTACTCAACAAGAAGAAGGAGATGTATATTAACAAGTAGAATATGAGATACAAAATAACGTTACAAGGAGTCACAACTGACTTAATATGGAGTAGGAGGAGGGTGCTTTATATAGAGGCAGGTCCTCTCTCTTCATTTACTCACTACAACTTTCACTCTCTCACTAGAGCCTTGAGGAATGTGAAGTCTTACGGTCATGGGGAATGTGGAACCATTAGTTATGTGTCATAGAATATGAATCTATGACACAGTTTAATGTGCAGAGAGTGGTGGTGTGTGACTCTTGACCTTTGAGTAATCATAGATTCTCAAAAGGTGTGTTCACACGTTGCTTTGTGTTGAGCTTGATTCTCAACAACTATGTACATTTTGCCCTAAATTTTTTGCAAGTCAAAGTATCACAATTTCATATACTGCTCTATCTTTTCTCACATCCAACTATGCTTTTCACACATCTTCAACCTAACCCAATCCTTGTATGAATTTTCTCTCACGATCACAGTGCGCACTCTCAATTGCAACATTCATTAGTAAAGTTCTTGAATATAGAGGGTCACTAATTGCTTTCACATGTATTACGTAAAAATGTTATATTTGTGGTTTCATATGTCATATTTGATCTCCGAAGCCATTAATAAAATATCTTTTTATAGTCGTAAGTATCAATGATGTCGTTCAATTTTGGTCACATTTGAACTCGTAACCTCGAGAACAAATCTCAATCTCTCTCTCTTTTTTTATCGTAATTAGCTTACCCTAGTGGTAAGTCGTTATATACTACTATCACTACATCTTGGGCTCAAAACCCAAATTTCTCTCCTCTCTATTACATACTCCATAGATATCACTTATTTCACTAAATGCCACTATGGAATGTAGTGGTTGAACCCATGACCACTTGGTCTCCATTGGGCAACCTTACCAACTGAGCTACATCCATCTAGGCAACTCACTCACTCTCACACACACTCTCTTGTTGCGAAATAGCGCGGAATATAGCTCGGCCACAACCGAGTCTTGAACACTTCGATGAGAATGGAGAACACAGAAATGGGAACTAAAGAGTGAACACAAGATGTTTACATTTAAAACCATAATAGGGAAAAACCACGGGAGCCCACAGACTCCGAACTATCACTATGAATAGAAGGGGTACAATCAGAGAATCGTAGGCAACGACCTCGAGCTCTGTATCTTCATCAGGCGGCAGTTACAACATAGTATCACTTTGTATCTCACTCTCCCTCTCTGTCGTTCTCATCTATACAATAATTACCACAACAAAAAATAACCACACAATAAGTAGTTGCCCTAGGTCATATTTATACTAATATGCCTTTAGGACTATTTACAAATATGTCTTCTACATCCGGTTATCACCGGGTCTTCTACATCCGGTTCTCAAGATCCCATCCAGAGGGACCGAAATCCCAACAATCTCCCCCTTCACTCCGGCATGGGATGTTTCGTCAGCCCGATCCGCGTCCGGCATGTGTCCAACTTGTTGAGTGTCAGCACTTTGGTCAGCATGTCGAACCCATTCTCCTCCGTGTGGATTTTTGTCAGCACGAACTCTTGATCTTCTACTCTTTCTCGGATCCAGTGGTACTTGCGCTGGATATGCTTCGTTCGGGAATGGTAGGCCGCGTTCTTTGCAAGCTGGATGGCACTCTGACTGTCACAATAGAGTTGGTATTCCTCTTGTCGGATCCCTAGCTCACCGATGAAGTCCTTCATCCAGATTATTTCCTTGCCGGCTTCCAAAACTGCCATGTACTCCACTTCCGTGGTTGACAACGCAACCGTCTTCTGTAGCCTTGACTGGCACGAAATAACTCCCCCTGCATAAGTCATGACATAACCGGATGTGGACCGGTTGGTATCCGCATCGTCCGACATATCCGAATCCGTGAATCCGTCAAGTTGGGGTTTACCGGAGCAGAATCAGAGGCACATGCTCGAGGTGCCTTTCAAATACCGGAGTATCCACTTGACCGCGTTCTAGTGCTCTCTTCCGGGATTGCTCATGAAACGGCTCACCACTCAGATTGCATATCCAATATCCGACCGGGTACACACCATTGCGTACATCAAGCTCCTGACGACAGAGGCATATGGTATCTTCCGTCCGGCTTCCATCACGACCTTTGCCATCATCTCCTCGAAGTCGAAGTCTTCTTCCATCTCCATGCTCCCTTGCCGCCCTTCACGTCGAGTTCACCAAATATGTCGCGTTGTTACGCGCGTGTGTGTGAAAGGGGCGGGACCACAGGGGTCTTGGACGAGGGAGAAGAGGAATGCCAAGAAAACCGACACCGCACACGACCCGGGTGCAACCGAACACGAGAGAGAGAGAGAGAGAGAGAGAGAGAGAGAGAGAGAGAGAGAGAGAGAGAGAGAGAGAGAGGGAGGGAGGGAGAACGTCCGCGTGACACTGACTCTTATGCATAGGAAGCAAGGGTTGTGCTCCCGACACCACCAAATACACCGAAATGCACAAACAGATATGAGTATGTATATTATAAGGGAAAAAATACATCCTCGGCTTCGAGCCGGACCAAGGTAGGTTAGGTTACAACAACAGTCTGCTACCAAGCCGCAGATTGGGGGAGCTCTCGGGCTCATCGCGCTGAGTGGGGTCTTGCACAAGAGACTGAGTAGAAACAAACCCTAAACAGACACGAACTCTCGACCCATGCGACGAAGAAGAAGAAGGAGAAGACCTCCAAGTTAAAACCACTAACCCTAATCTAACGGTATACCCTCTAACATAAAATGGGCAACCCCTTCATAAGTGATCCCTCCCTTCCTTTTATAGCCCAAGGAGGGAGGGACCTTATAATGTGGGATAAAATTTCCCCTCTTATTTCTATATACCATTTCCTAGTACACGTGTGCACATGTTGCACACCACCGACTTACCCATTCCACCCCGGTTTCCCCCTATGGATGAAAATCTTCACGACATCCGCCCCCACCAAACCGCACATCTCCATGCATCTCCTCCGTTTCCCCAGACACAATCCTTCGTTCATACTGATCGTGCTCGTCTCATGCCGTCAATCTTGGCGTCTCGTCGCGCCGTCTGTCGTCCCGCGCTTGCCTCTCGAAGGCTTCCTTTGACTGTCATCATCAATCACTCATTGTGGCTCCTCTGAATGCACGCTCATTCTTTGGTCCTTAGGTGACCCGATTACGCGCACCTTGATTCTCCCTTGCTCTCCGTGCTCTCTTGTTGTAGAGTGTATCGTCATCCCGACTTTTGTCTCGGGGTTCTTCGCGGCTCTCGTTACCACTTCATCCCGACTCGCATCCTCTAGGCCTGCTTGGCCCCGCATGCCCTCTGGGACGCCGCTTTTTCTCCCCCTGGTGCGTAGTTCTTTGCTCTCCGTGCATCATCCTCCGCTCTCGTCGTTCATTCGCCAATCCCGGCAACTCACCGCTCCGTCTCTTTCCGCGTGCTTGCCTCTCAAAGGCTCGACCGGTCCGCTGTTGCCGGTCACTCGTTGCTGCTCTTCCGGGTGCGTGCTTGCTTCTTGGCCCTTCGCCGTCCGTAGTGCATGCTCTGTTTTACACCGTAATGCATGTTTCGTGTTACACGCTTCTTCTGCCGTAGTTCCGACCTCCGCGTCGACCTCTTCTCCCTTCGTTGTCGTAGCCCCTTTCGACCCCGGCTTATCGTCTTGGCCCTGCTCATCTGTCATTTCGTATCGGATACCCGTTTTGGTATCCTCGTCCGCTCGGGCTTCCGATTCCTCGCCACCACCCGCCATCTCTTTGGTCTTACGTCGATCCAAAACCGCCAAAGTCTCAAGGATAGATGTGGAGGGCTCCTCTCGCTCTCGGCCTCCCACCGAGTCGTACTACTAGTGCATGCTTGGTCTCCTTCTCGCGCTCACCAACTCCCACCAGGTGTTGTGACCCGTAGTCCTCGACCTCCAATCATGCCGGCATAGCCCTTTCCCGTATCGGTCCTGATCGATCATAGCCCTCTCCCTTTCGTGATTGTAACCGGCTGGTAAGGGTTCGGCAAAACAATTCTGTCCTTGCCGGCTCTTCTTCCATTTGGGCCCGGTTGGCCAGCCCCCACTCCAATATTCTTCCACATCATCTTTCGGTCGTGTTGGATTACTGACCGGTTCGTCTTCCGGTCGGGTCGGTTCCCGACTCTCTCCTCATTGCCGTTCCCGGCCTCTCCTTCGGTTCCTTTGGATATGCCTGTTCCGGGCCTCGCATCCTCTTCATATGTGCCCGCTCCGGGCCACACCTCCTCACGGCCCCCGCCCTTCTCTCCGGTCTTATGTTGGCATTCGAGTGCAACCGCCGTAGTCTCCGGCCTGATGTCGAGGGGTCTTGCCTCCGTCTGCTACAATCTTCGTCGTCGTCTCGGTTGCCCGCCTTGCCGCCGCCACCGCCTGTCGCTCTTGGACTCACGCCGGCACTTGGGCCGACCGCCGGAGCCTCTAGGACCGGTGTGGGTAAGGACCCGGCACTACCGCTCGTTGTGTTTGTAGCCGCCTCCATTCGGACGTTGTTGTCCGCGACTACCCCGCCTCCGATCGCACAAGCCTCGATTACGCTTGCCACCATCTCTTTCATGTCGTCGTCTCAATTTCCCACCTTGCCGCCTTGCCGCCCGTCGCTCTAGGTCTCACGGTGGCACTCGGGCCGACCGCTGGAGCCTCTAGGGCCGGTGTGTGTAAGGTCGCGGCACCATCTCTTGTCTCCTCCCCACTCGATGTTTCGGGCTGCCATATCCTGAATCCGTAGTCACCGGCCTCCATGGCCATCCCTTCTCCGCAAGGCAAGAGGGTCGCTAGTTCCGCACCCTCTCCCATGTCGCCGTCGTACGCTCTCCCGGTCTCCGTATAGGCGCCGTCTTCTACGCTTAGGGAGGCTTCTTCCTCCGCATCCTCCGATTGCCTCCAACCCGACTCCATAATAAGCCCTTCTTCGGCTTCGATTTTCGCCTTCACAAGCTCGCATGCCTCCCGTATTAGCGCTTCTAGGTTGAGCTCCTCCGAACCATTTTGCGTTGAGCTCTCTTCCGGCGGTAGTGCGTAGTCACTCGCCGCTCTCTCTTCTCCGCCGTTCGCGGGCCGTGTTGTGGCCAACCGCCTCGCATCATGTTGCCGGCATACCCATTCCACTTCGGACCACTCCTTGGTGAGACCATGTGTTCCACAATCATCTTGAAGCTCGAATAAGATGTCCATCCTCTCCTCATGATGGACCATCTTCAAAAATAGGAGGACGTTGTCCGCCCCCACCGATCTCCGTTCCCACTCCGAGAGTTGAGAGAAACGACGCTCGAACTCTCGGAATGCCTCCATCGCGCTCCGATGACGCCTTGCAGACGCCACCCACCGATTGAAGTCACGTCGACCTCTTCCTTCCAGTTCCGCATACCCGTACACCTCCAATAGAGCTCCCTCAAAGGACTCCCACAATTCGTGAGCTTCTCGGAGCTTCTTGACCTCTTCGTACTTTGATACGGCCGCCACTCGACAAAAAAAATCTAGCCTTGTCACTTCGTCCGCACCCCGCTCCGTCATCTCGGCATTGTAAGCTCTCAAAAATTTTGGAACCTCATTCCCATTGAACCAGCCGACTCGATCGACCACCCTTTCGACGGCTTGTTGAGCCGCATCTCGCTTCGCAATCTTCCGTCCAGCTTCCATCACGACCTTTGCCATCATCTCCTCGAAGTCGAAGTCTTCTTCCATCTCCATGCTCCCTTTCCGCCCTTCACGTCGGGTTCACCAAATATGTCGCATTGTTACGTGCGTGTGTGTGAAAGGGGTGGGACCATAGGGGTCTCAGACGAGGGAGAAGAGGAATGCCAAGAAAACCGACACTGAACACGACCCGGGTGCAACCAAACACGAGAGAGAGAGAGAGGGAGAATGTCCGCGTGACACCGACTCTTATGCATAGGAAGCAAGGGTTGTGTTCCCGACACCACCAAATACACCGAAATGCACAAACAGATACGAGTATGTATATTACAAGGGAAAGAATACATCCTCGGCTTGAGCAGGACCAAGGTAGGTTAGGTTACAACAACAGTCTGCTACCAAGCCGCAGATCGGGGGAGCTCTCGAGCTCATCGCGCTGAGTGGGGTCTTGCACAGGAGAACGAGTAGAAACAAACCCTAAACAGACACGAACTCTCGACCCATGCGACGAAGAAGAAGAAGAAGGAGAAGACCTCCAAGTTAAAACCGCTAACCCTAATCTATACCCTCTAACACAAAATGGGCAACCCCTTCATAAGTGATCCCTCCCTTCCTTTTATAGCCCAAGGAGGGAGGGACCTTACAATGTGGGATAAAATTTCCCCTCTTATTTCTATGTACCATTTCCTAGTACACGTGTGCACATGTTACACACCACCGACTTACCCATTCCACCCCGGTTTCCCCCTATGGACGAAAATCTTCACGACAATGTACTTTTCCTATGACAGCCACAATAGCTTCTTCGACCGGTCCCGGATGATGTGCATCCCCAATATCTATTTTGCCGGACCCAAGTCTTTCATTGAGAAGGTCCGGTTTAGGGCCTTCTTCAGCATCCGTATTTTGACTTGATCTCGTCCGACGACCATCATATCATCCACATACAGGAGGAGTATTAGGAAATCTCCTCCACCAAATTTCTTCACAAACACGCAGTGATCAGCCTGTGTCTTGTGGTACCCTTGGTCCGTCATGAAGGAGTCAAACTTCTGGTACCATTGTCGGGGAGCTTGTTTCAGTCCGTATAAGCTCTTCTTCAGCCGGCATACCAGGTGCTCCTTCCCTTTCTTCACGAATCCTTTTGGTTGCTGCATGTAGATCTCCTCTTCGAGGTCACCATGGAGGAATGTTGTCTTGACGTCCAGTTGCTCTAACTCGAGGTCCATTCTTGCTGCTATGCTCAACACCGTCCAGATGGAAGTCATCTTTACTACCGGGGCAAAGATCTCGTTGAAATCCACTCCTTTATTCTCCTGGAATCCCTTCACCACGATTCAGGCCTTATACCTTGGTGGATTCCCGGCGTCTCCCGGTTTCAGCTTGTACACCCACTTGTTCCGGAGTGCTCTCTTCCCTTTCGGCAACTCTGTCAGTTCATATGTGTGGTTCTCATACATGGAATCCATCTCATCCTGCATGGCACTCAACCACTTGCGGCTGTGGGTGTCTCTCTTTGCTTCTTCGAAGCTTTCCGGCTCCCCCTCATTGGTTAACAACACATGCTCTACATCCGGAAATCTCCGGGGGGCTCTTCTCTCTCGGAGAGGATATCTTCATCCTTGGCTTCTAACTACCAGTTCCTCCGTTTGTTCCGAATCCGAATCCGATTCCGGATCTTGTCTAGTTCCGGTGTCTTCTTCTTCTTCTTCTTTGATTGGTTCGGTTTCCTGTCCATATCCAGCCGGTTCGTCGAGTGTCATCCAGCTACCGGCCAACATCCGGTTTTCAACCGGGTAGGTCCTTGTGTCCTTAAACTGGTTTTCATTGGATGATCCAGAGTTGATCATCTTCTTCTCCGACTCCTAGTCGGCAATGGTCCTGTCTTCCATGAAGACCATGTCCCGACTCTGGAACACCTTCTTCTCGACTAGATCCCACACTCGACAATCGAACTCATCATCGCCGTATCCAAGGAATATGCATGGCCTGGACTTTGGATCCAGCTTTGCTCTCTTGTCCTTCGCCACATGCACGTATGCGAGACACCCGAATACCTTCAGATGCCAGTAAGAGACATCTTTACCGGTCCATACTTTCTGAGGTGTGTCTCCGTCCAAGGGTACTGAGGGTGATCTGTTTATCACATAGGTCGCCGTCGACAGCGCCTCAGCCCAAAACGTCTTGGGTAACTTGGCATGTGAGAGCATGCTCCAGACTCTCTCCATTATGGTTCGGTTCATCCTTTCGGCCAACCCGTTCAATTCCGGCGTCTTCGGCATGGTAAATTCGAGTCGTATTCCCTTTGACCGGCAGTACTCCTCGAACTGCCCTCGGTATTCTCCTCCGTTATCTGCTTGAACCGCCTTCAGCTTCCAGCCGGTTTCTCTTTCCACTCTCGCGTGGAGCTCCTTGAAGACGGATAACACCTGATTCTTCGTCTTCAATGGTGAGAACCACATCTTCCGGCTGTGGTCATCTATGAAGGTCATGAAGTACTGTGATCTGGTATGTGACTTCGTGTCCACTTGACACACATCGGTATGCACCACCTCCAGTGGTGCATCCCGTCTCATCGGTGGTCTTGACCGAAAGGAGGTTCGGTTTTTCTTGCCAACCAAGCAATCGGTGCACTTCTCAAGTTGCACGTCCTTCACCGAAATGAGGTTGTCTTCGGCAAGCTTCTTCATCCCCTTCTTACTCATGTGACACAGTCTTTTGTGCCACAACTCACCGGTAGTGTCGGAAGCAATGTTCACTTCTTCTTCCCGGCATAATCGGGCGTTCATAAGGTACAATGTGTTGACTTTTTGGGCCCGAGCCACTATTAGGCTCCCCTTGTTGAACTTCATGACTCCGTTCCGGATGCTACCCGTGTAGCCTTCATCATCTAGCCGACCGATTGATATTAGGTTCAGTCGAAACTCTGGAACGTGTCGGACATCCTTCAACAACAATTAGCATCTGGTTGCTGTCATCAACCACACGTCTCCTATGGCGACAATTCGACATGTTCCTTCAATCCCCATCCGGACACAACCGTGCTTACCGGCTGTGTAGGATGAGAAGCATTTCCGGTCCGGGGTAAGGTGGAACGACGCTTCGGAATCGATAACCCACGTTGTCTCGTCGCCGGCAAGGTTCAACTCACTCTCCTCGATGATGAGCATTAGTTATTCTTCACTTGCCGCGATCGCCGTCGTTCCCTTCCGGTCCGGGCCTTGCCGATCCGAACTGTTTCGGTCCAGTGACTTCTTCGAATCGGTACTGTCGGTTCCCTTGTCTTTTCGGAAATGCCGACAGTTCTTCTGGAAGTGCCCCGGCTTGCCGCAATAGAAGCAAGTGGGCCTCCCCCTTGACTTTGACCGTGTCCTAGACTTTTCCTGGTTTTGGGGACTCTGATTCCTTTGTCTTCCACGTTTCGATTCGGTAAGGAGGGTTTTGGCATAAGAGATCACCTCCTTGTCTTTCCGATGCGCCTCCTCATCTAGCAAGCTCGACTTGACTCTTGCTAGGGATAGCTATTTTCCTTCTGGCCCAGCGTTGCCTAACATGACAACTAACGTCTCTCAGTTATCCGGGAGGGAACTGAGCAAGAGTAGAGCAAGTACCTCATCGGCGAGAAGTACTTCCAACGAGGTTGCTTGATGTATCAACCCCTAGAAGGCATTCATGTGCTCCGCCATACTAGAGCCGTCCTGGTACCAAGGCCTCACTAGCTTCCAGAATACCGAAACTTGATTAACGACATTCTTGTTCTGGAACATGATGTCGATCTTCTCCTAGAGTTCATGAACCTTTCTCTCTTCATTGAAGTTGTTGGACAGGCTCATGTCAATGAAGCACCGAATGTATGTCGTCGTCTTCATGTGCATCACCTCCCACACTGTGGCGTCGATCTTATTGGGTCTCTTGTCCCCAAACTGAACCGGCAACCAAAGATCTTTGACCACCAACATATCCCTCATCTTCAACTTCCACACTGAGTAGTTGGAGCTGGTGAGCTTGAACATGCCGCCGAACGATTCTTCCATTTTCCGTGTTGTTCGCTCTAATACCAGTTTGTTGCGAAATAGCGCGGAATATAGCTCGTCCACAACCGAGTCTTGAACACTTTGATGGAGAACACAAAAATGGGAACTAAAGAGTGAACACAAGATTTTTACGCGGAAAACCCTAATAGGGAAAAACCACGGGAGCCCACAGACAATCAGAGAATCGTAGGCAACGACCTCGAGCTCTGTATCTTCGTCAGGCGGCGGTTACAACAGAGTATCGCTCTATATCTCACTCTCCCTCTCTGTCGCTCTCATCTGTACAATAGTTACAACAACAAAAAATAACCACACAATAAGTGTTTGCCCTAGGTCATATTTATACTAATATGCCTTTAAGACTATTTACAAATATGTCTTCTACATCCGGTTATCACTGGGTCTTGTACATCCGGTTCTCACCGGGTCCTCATCATCCGGTTCTCAAGATCCCATCCGAAGGGACCGAAATCCCAACATCTCTCTCTTTCTCTCTCTGTGTATGTTTTATCGTAAATACCTTACCCTAGTGGTGAGTTGTTAGACTACAAGCACTATGTCTTAGGTTTGAAACCCAATTATCTCACCTCTTTATTACATACTTCATACATATCTCTTTTAATTCACTAGATGCCACTATGGAATGTAGGGGTTGAATCCATGACCTCCTGGTTTCCATTGGGTAACCTTTCCAACTAAGCTACATCCAGCAAGGGTCTCTCTCTCTCTCTCTCTTCTTGATAACTGGAATTACTAAATATTGTGAGCTTGTCCTTGTGCTATGTATAACACTTGTACTAGATGGTAGTACATGTAATACGAGGAGACCGTCTACATGTTGACTTGAGATTGGCCAACACTTTAGTAACTCTCCCATTCACAATTTAGGACAATGTCCCTCTGTGCATGAAGAGTGAAAGTGACAATCGAAAAATACTTCCAATTTATTTGGAACTATCCATTATAAAAGTTTCCAATAAACACTAGGAATGTTTACTATGAAATTGGAGACAAAGAGAAATATGTGGAATCTTTGTCTGAAACTCTATAATTCTATTGACAACAATGGATATATAGATTTTGATAAAGATGCAAATAACTCAAAAGGGGGATCTTAGACATCAGAAGGAAGAAATGTTATGAACCCTCAAAATGTTAAATGAATGCTAGAGTTGAGAACATCATGAACCTTAAGCAACTTGATTCAACTCAAAATGGAATGATACGTCTTGAGGGAACAAATTGGCTTTGTCCGAATGAATTCACTTCACATGTTGAAGATGAAACGAAAGGTCAAGGTTAGAGAGAATAATATAGTCGGCAAGGTGGGAGCATGTAGTATAACAAAGTGATAACTTGGCAGCCATGACAAATATCCCTCGAGAAAATATGAGTAGAGCTAATTGGGGGAGGAAATGAAAGGTTCTAAATGGAATAGGTGGTATTGAAGTACGAACTAGAAAGTATGGCGAACAACCAAACTTTGGACTTAGTGGACAAACCAAACAAAAAGCATAAAGATGAAATACTTTAAACTCTTCATGTTATTCAATCTATGCTTGTTGTATAAAGAATATGGAATCACAAGGATTTGTGTAATCCGTGCAAACTTCTTCTTTTGATCAATTAACATATAACGAGGTGGTAATCCACCAACAAGAAAATTAACATGTTATAATTATTGATTGTGTATAAAAATCGGTTTGATTAGAAACAAATCATCAATGGATAACAAATTAAATATTTCAAGCTTTTTTGCTTTTCAATCTACTCAATGATCAACATTTGAATGTTGCGTCCCACTAGTATGTAGAACAATGTTGTCTTACTCTAAGCCAAGTAACATCATTTATGGTAATAATATTCTTGTCAAATAAGGCCTTTGCATCAAAATATATGTGTGTTTTTCCATCTTCACAAAAGATTATTCCAATTGGACACCGGGTAATGTTAGATTTTTTCAAAGCTTAAACCATTCATTTGGATCTCTTCAAGAAGTACCGTAATAATAGATGGGTTTGAAGCTGCCTTTCTCCCTTTCTTATTAAGTATCTACTATCACTACATCACATGCATAAAAAAAAGTATGAAATGGGCCATTCTAGTGAGGTGCTTGAATATTATGGGTGAGACTAGCAATATATTCCTTAAGATTTTGAATGTGGATAGTTGAGCACCTCCCTGAACATAAGGGATAGCCTACTTAATGAAGTGAGATAAGGGTGTCACACTTCACCTTCTTACCATGCCATTTTAATAATGTAAAACACTAAGTAATTTATTCAGGTCTTTAGGATGTTCAACTTCGTGATACTTATAAGTTATAAGTTATAACATTGTCTTCGTCCATAAACACACCATAAACTAATACAAAGCCTTGAATATCTAGAATTCTTCTCCTTTTCCTTTTCCAAAGAAATCATCTATGAAAATCATCGTAAAGGACATTGGATAAGACTCAAACATTTTCATGGCACCTTATGAATATGAATTTTAGTAGTTTTAAGCACAAGATTGATTATTGTATGCATAAAAGTAACCCATTCAGGATAAAATATATTATTTGTGATACTATTGATATATTTTGCTATGCTTCTGGAAATATTATTAATTGGAATAAGTCGGTAGGGTTATGAGATTGTGGTGTTCACAGGAAGGGTTTCGATGGATTCTACATGGTAAACCTATAAGATACTTGAGATGTCAGGTACGTATTAATCTTTCGCCGAAAGATAATGTAGCTCATTTGTAGCTTACTATAAGGAAGAAATTGTTATATTGGAATACTGCTAAAATATTCTTGAAAAAGATTATGTGCGGAAGCAATAGAAAACCAAACACAGAAAATATGTAGGTTTAATGGAGAGCTTGAATATACACAGTACGTGGGAGAGAGAGAGAGAGAGAGAGAGAGAGAGAGAGAGAGAGAGAACACAGAAACTCAATTCAAAATAATACTCAATTTGTACATACATCGTGCTACCTGACAATCGGGCTGACACAAGTACTGATAGTACTTGACCGCTCATAAATGAGCCTACTACACTAACTCCCAAAATTATTCCTTACGAGGAATATCTTCCCAATGGCTTTTCGGTTTACGCACCGATACGACCAAGTTATGTGTACCGATTTACGCACCCAGTCTATGCACTAGGTTACGCATCGTATTACGCACGAATGTTGAGCTTGTCTCTCAACACTCCCGCTCAAGCTCAACTTGAGGTTCCACTTCCTCCGCCGGATCTACGCTCCGATTCCGTTTGGCTTCATGCCTTGCTCGCACTCTTCGACCTGTTCGATTCCGTGCGCCTCGACCCTTTCGGTCGGCTTGTCTGCTTACACGGCCTTTCTCAGCTTCCTTGCTGTCGCGGTGTTGGCGCCTCTTCTGTTGCCTTCTCTTCCGCTTGGCCCTTGGTTGATTCAACATATCCGAATCAAACATCCGAATCGACTCGGCTTCCTCCAATCGGTTTTCCGAGTTGGCTGTCTCCAACTCGTCTTCGGTCTTCTCGTCCTTGATGGATTTGTCTCCCCCACGCTTGGTTGGCTTCGGCTCTTTCTTTCGACTGCTCCCCTTATGTCTGCTTTCGGACTCTTCCGCAGATCCGCCCTCGGCTTCTTTAGTCGATCCGAGATCGAATTCGTCATCCGACTCGACGTCACGGTCTTTTCCGCTCCTTTCCTACTCCCTTCCGTGGTCATCATGGATGTCTCTCCTCCTCAAGTTCGGCACGTCGAGGTGACGCAACCCAAGCGCACTTGAGAATTGCCGCAACTTGTCCAAACCAAGGGGCTTGGTGAAGATGTTGGCATTTTGCCAATCCATCGGAACATACTGAAGTTCGACTTCACCGGAGAGGACACGCTAACGGACGAAATGGTAGTGCACCTCAATGTGCTTAGTCCAGGCGTGGAAGACGGGGTTCTTAGCTAGTTGGATGTTGTTGAGGTTGTCGCAGTAGATTGTCGTTGGATCGGATACCTCCACCTGCAGATCCTTAAGTAGCCGCTTCAACCATATGGCTTCGCATGTCGTGACAGCCGCTCCTCTATACTCGGCTTCGGTGCTCGATAGCACAACTATCGGCTGTTTCTTGCTACTCCATGCAATCACGACACTCCCAAGAGAGAACGCGCAACCGGACGTGGATCGGCGATCGCCGGCATTTTCGGCCCAATAAGCATCGGTGTAACTGACCAACTGCGCGGCAGTATCGGTTCGATATAGTAGCCCCCGGTCCTTAGTGCCATTGACATACGGGAGTACGCATTGTGCGCATTATAGGTGCTCTTCGGTCGGTCGCACCATGAACTGACTAATCACCTCGACCGGATAGCTGAGATCTGGTCAAGTGATGGTCAAGTATATAAGGCTTTCGACTATTTGTCGGAACCTCGTCAAGTCACATACCTTTTCGGAATTGGGGCGAAGCTTGACAGTTCTATCTAGAGGAGTCGAGACGGACTTACAGTCGGCCATCCCAAATTTGAAAAGCATACTCAACATGTAATGCCGTTGGCTGATTAGTATGCCTTCGGGGGTGCGGATCACTTCGATTCCGAGGAAGTAATGAAGGTCCCCTAGATCCTTCATGTCGAATGATGCCGCAAGCTGGAGCTTCACGCGGTCAATCTCACCTAGGTCGGCGCCGGTGATGACCAAGTCATCAACATACAGTAAAATGCTAACCGGCCCGAGTCAACCTTTCTGGATGAACAGTGAGGAGTCAGATTTTGACGTCGAAAAGCCCAACCGATGCAAATGTTGCATGATCTTCGCGTTCCAGGCACTCGGGGCTTGCTTTAGTCCGTAAAGGGACTTCTTCAATCGGCACACCGCCGAAGTGTTCATCCGGAGTGAAATCCGAGGGTTGTACCATGTACACCTGTTCCTCAAGCTCACGTTGTAGGAATGCATTCTTTACATCCATCTAGTGTAAGTGCCACCCCTTTGCTGCAGCTACCGCGAGCAAAACACGAACGGTCGTCATCTTCGCGACCGACGCAAACGTCTCATCGTAGTCGATGTCGTGTTTCTGCGCGTAGCCTTTTGCTACTAATCGGGCCTTGTATTGGTTGACCGAGCCGTCAGTGTTGTACTTGACCTTGTACACCTACCTACATCCGATCGGCTTCACACCTTTCGATGTGTCAACCGGGTCCCAGGTTTCATTCTCCACTATTGTGCGCATCTCTTCCTCCATTGCGGCGCACCAATTTGCGTCCTTCGCCGCTTCTGCGTAGCTCTCCGGCTCACGCACTTCTGCTACAAGGGTCATGCACGCATAGTGATGCGCCATGTACTCATTGTATCCGAACCGCACAACAGGGTTCTTCTGGCGGGTAGATCGGCGTAATTGCTCATTAGCCGAGGTTGAGGCTTTCTTAGTCGACGCTGTTGTGAAGAAAACCGTCCCTTAGCGCAATCGGTGCATAGCGCGCGTGAACCGGCTCTTCGCGCGTGCGCGCCCTTAATGTATATAATAGGGGATTAGGTACATAGGTATATCCTGGGTAGTTAGATTCGGTAGGTAGGAAGTAAATGAGGAAGATGGCTTCCTTCTGGACGCTATAAAGTAGAGGGAGACACAGGGGAGAAGAAAAAAAAATTGCGCATTGAGGAGGACGAAGTGCTGTCGAATCGTAACCAAACGCTTCTCCTCTGTTCATTCTCCATCGCTCTTCTCTGCAGGATTTCGGGAAGCTCGCGCTGCTTCGAGGAACGCCCGTGTGCTTCCGGCAACACCTCCATCCTATCCCCTTTCGTGCGCAGACGAACAGGCATCGACATCTGTTCGCCGGCCTGGTCGGTTGTAACCGCTCGTGTGCTCTGTTGTTTTGTGTCATTTGTTAATATACAAACATTCGTGTCTCTCCATCTCTGTGTCCATTCGTGTTTTCTGCGTTGACGGGCCGTGTCCCTGTGTTTCTTTGCTCGTACGTTACTGGTTGTCTTTCTCTTTCTCTTTCCCCCTCCTATCACCTGCTTCGGTTCAAGACCCTGGTGGTCCCGCCTCGTTTCTCCACGCACGCGCGTAACAACACGACAACGCGGACTTTGCTCTCGAAGACCCGTCATCACTTCCCTCGGAGTCGGACTTGTGTTGATCCGACTCGTTCCTATCCGTGTCGTAATCCGACACCTTTTTCTTCCCTTTTTCTTTCCGTGTAAGCCGTCTCCTCGGCTTCCTGCGCGGGGAATGCACGACCGAGTCTCCACTACTCGCTGGCTCTTCATTGAACTAGTCAAACCGACTCAGTCATCCATCCGGTCTGCTTAACCGAAACAAAATCGGACTCTCTTCGCGGGTCCCGATTTTAGGCTCATCCGGAGGCATCTCGGCCTCGCTGACCTCATCGTCAGAATTCGGTTTAGAGATGAGGTCCAGAGTCGGAGGCAAGTACCAGGACGCGGACTCGTCAAACACAACGTCGCGGCCCACACACGCTTGTTTGGTGCGAGGGTTATAACACTTATAACCCTCCTGCTCGTCCGAATAGCCGACCAAGATACACTTCTCGACTTTCGCGTCCAACTTCCTCCGTTTCTCTTTCGGTACATGCACATACGCAATGCTACCGAAGACTCTCAAGTGTCGTTGGTTCGGCTTCCTTCCAAAATATTGCTCATGCGCCGACACTTTTTCTCCGATCCGATTCTAGATGTATACCACAGTTCGTACCACCTCGGCCCAATAGAACTTGGGCAAGCTCTTCTCCTCCAACATTGTCCGTGCCGCTTCTACAATTGACCAGTTCTTCCTCTCGGCCACGCCGTTTTGCTCCAGCGTGTATCTATAATTGAATTCACGCCGAATTCCCATCTGTTGCAGATAGTCGTTGAATTGACCGGAAAAGTACTCTTTTCTGCCATCCGAGCACAAGCACTTGATCTTTCGTCCTGTTTCTGTTTCCACGAACCCTTTGAGGTCCCGGAAACAGTCGAAGACTTCAATCTTCCTCTCAATTAAGTAGATCCACGTGTGCCGCGTATAGTCGTTGATGAAGGAGACAAAGTATCGACTCCCGCCAAGACTAACGTTCTGTGTTGGCCCCCATACATCAGAATGTATCAAGTCGAGCTTGTTTCGGCTCCGGTTATGCTCGTTAGGGAAAGGAAGTTGGTGTTGCTTCCCTAGCTGGCAGGCTTCATAAATTTGCGCCTTCCAACGACTAAATTTGGACAATCCGAACACCACATGTTTCGATTATAGGTCTTGAAGTCGTTGATAGTTGACGTGGCCTATCCGTTTGTGCCATAAGTCGATATCGGACTCGACTTTTTGTCCTTTCGCGAACATTGCGGTGCCACCGTTACTAGAGTTAAGGATAAACATCCTCCCATCTCTACGCCCTTGCGCAATAACTCGGCCTTCTTCCTCGATGAAGCACCCGAGATGCGTGATCCGGACTTGCATCCCCTAGTCAATGATCTGCCCGACCGACACCAGATTCTTTGTGATTGTCGGGACGTGTAACACGTTCATCAGTTTCCCTTTCTGCCCGACATGGCTCAGGGGAACTTCACCGACATTCACGATCGGATGCGGAGTGTCATCTCCAGTTGCGACTACTCCCGGTTGCATTAGTTTCTCAAGGTATGAGAACCACTCCTTCTTGCACGTCATGTGGTTTGATGCGCCGGAGTCGACGTACCACACCTCATCCGATCGAGTTTGCTTCGTGTCTCGTCACGAAGACTAACCCTTTTCCGGATGCTTCGGCGTAGTGCGATTGCTTCCGATTTCCTTTGTCAGTCTGTCTGGTATGTCGGTTCTCTCCGAATCGGCGTGCTTTTTCCAACACTTGCTCTCCCTATGGCCTTTTTTTGCCACAGTACCAGCATTCTGCAACAAATTTCCCTTGTCGGTTCTCGTCACCTCAACTCCCCCATGTTTCCGGAGGGTCCGGAATTGCTATTAGCATCACTTTGATGCCTTCTTCCTTGATCACGTCAGCCGCCTCCATTGCGCACAGACTCGCCTTGTCTACCATGACCACGGGGCCTATCTCCCTCCATGTACAACATCTTGTTGTCGGCATGCGTGCTTATCAACGCACCCACGTGGTTATCCTCTATAAGGAGCATCGACTGTAAGTCGAAAAACAACGACGTATTCTCCCGTGTACACACAGCAATTCGGAACGCTCCGAACATCGACGTCAATCCCCCGAGACAGATTTGCACCATCTTGCCTTCCTCGACGTTCACATCGATAGAGGCTAAGGAGTCGCATATGTCTTTGATCTTCGAGGTGTATTCAGCCACCACAAGTCGCGTTGTCGTAAATTGCTCAGCTCCTATGGGAGTTGAAGCTTCCTAGCTGTGGTGCTTGCGGCAAAAGTCTTCTTCAGATTTCCCCAAGCATCCTTTGGCGTTTTCGCATCCCGAATATAGCTCACGAGCTGTTCGCCCACACAAGACACGAAGCAATACAGTACTATGCTTGCCGACCGTTCACACGCCGGGAAATCTCTGTGTGTCGATTCGGGTGCTGTGTCATTTGCTCCGTTGACATAACTCCAATAATCGTGCACGGGCAGGTATTGGTGCATCTTGTAGGACCAAGATGCGTAGTTGTTTCTGTCGAGCTTCTCGGTAGGAAGCAAGCTCGCCATGCCTCTATCCATTTTGTTTTTCCTATTCTTCTTGGTTAGTTTTATTTTCAAGCTATGTCGGCTGCAGAGGTTCTCAACCCTCGCGCTCTGATACAATGAAAAAGGTTATGTGCAGAAGCAATAAAAAACCAAACACAGAAAGTACGCAAGTTTAATGGAGAGCTTGAATATACACAGTACGCGGGACAGAGAGAGAGACAGAGAGAGAGAGAGAGAGAGAGAGAGAGAGAGAGAGAGAGAGAGAGAGAGAGAGAACACAGAAACTCAATTCAAAATAATACTCAATCTGTACATACACCATGCTTAGTGAGCACCTTTTATACAAGCCCTCACAATAGGGCTGACACAAGTACTGTCAGTACTTGACCGCTCATAAATGAGCCTACTACACTAACGCCCAAAATTATTCCTTACGAGGAATATCTTCCCAACAGCCTTTCAGTTTACGCACTAATATGGGCAAGTTATGCGTACCAATTTACGCACCCAGTCTGCGCACTGGGTTATGCATCGTATTACGCACGAATGTTGAGGTTGTCTCTCAACAATTCATACACGGAATATAGGTCCTAATGGCTTGCTGGCTCCCCGACGATTCGGCCTAGCCGATCGGTCTCCATTCAATCCGGGCCTAACTGATCGGTTTCCATCTGATCTGGTTCCCAGCTTCTTCAGTCGATTCTGACCAAACCGATCGATTTCCATCCGATCAGGTTCTCAGCTTCTTCAACTGATACGGGCCGAACCGATTGGTTTCCATTCGATCCAGTTCTCGGCTTCTTCAGTTGATTTGGCCCAAGCTGAGCTTGCTTGCCCAACACTCCCCCTCTTCGTCTTGGCATCGTCTTCGGCTGCCTTCTCGTCCGTCTGGCCTTCATGTGATTCAGTTTGTTTGAAACACTCTTCTCGACCGAATCTGTTGTCTCTTATTCGTCTTCTTCTAGGCCTTTGACCACATTCTAGTCTTGGCCTTTATCTTTAGGTCGACTCTGCCCTTCTTGGCTCTACCGCATGTATTGTCTTTCTTAACTATGACTCCCCCTTGTTTGGTTGGTTCCAGCTCTAACTCTTTCCTTAGACTGTTCCTCGTGTAGCTAGTTGATCTCCACTTGGTTGCTCCTCTTCCACTTGTCTTCATGTCTGATGTGTCCTCGACTTCTTTAGCCGATCCGGATGTCCCGCCAACTTTTTCAGTCGTTCTGAAATCGAACTCCTCATCTGAGTCGGCTTTCCGAACATCATCTCTCTCCATCTTTCCGGCGTCACTCATCCCCCTCAATTTCGGCATGTCGAGATGTTGTAAGCCAAGCATGCATGAAAAATGCCGCAACTTGTCAAGACCAAGAGGTTTGGTGAAGAGATCAGCAGCCTGCCGATCCATCAGAATATACACAAGTTCAACTTCTCCGGAGAGGACTCACTTGCAGACAAAATGATAGTGCAACTCAATGTGCTTTGTCTAGGCGTGAAAGACGGGGTTCTTGGCTACCTGGATGTTGATGAGCTTGTCACAATATATGACTGTCGGCTCGGACACCTCCACTTGCAGATACTTGAAGAGCCTCTTGAGCCATATGGCTTCGTATGCCATGACAGCCGCTCCTCGGTATTCAGCCTCGGTGCTCAACAATGGCACTGTCAGCTGCTTCTTACTGCTCCAAACGATCGCGACGCTTCCAAGTGAAAACGCAAACCCTGACGTAGACTTGCGATCACCAGCATTTTTGGCCCAATCGACATCTGTGTAGCAAACCAACTCTTCGGCTACACCAGTCCGATACAACAACGCTCCATTCTTCGTGCCGCTAACATATATCATGATCCTATGCATGCAGTAAAGGTGTTCAATCTTCGGCGGCGACATAAACTGACTTATCAATCCCATTGGATAACTGGTTTAGACGAGTAATGGTCAGGTAGATCAAGCTTCCGGCTATCTATCGAAATTGTGTCGGGTCGCACATCGTTCCTAATTAGGGGCGAAGCTTGACATTCCGGTCTGGAGGAGTCGAGACGGATTTACAATCTATCATTCCAAACTTGAAGAGCATACTCAACAAATAGTGCCTTTGGTTGATTAGTATGCCTTCGGGGGTGCAGATCACATCGATCCCGAGGAAGTAATGAAGGTCCTCCAGATCCTTCATGTCAAATGATGCAGCAAGATGGGACTTGACGCAACTGATTTCCTCCAAGTCGGCGCTGACAATGACTAAATCATCCACATATAGTAGAATGCTTACCGACCCATGCCGACCCTTATGGATGAAAAGTGTGGAGTCCAATTTCGACGTAGCAAACCCCATCCAATGCAATCGTTGCGTGATCTTTGCGTTCCTATATGTTCATATAGGAACTTTTTCAGTCGCCAAACAACTTATATGTTCAATCCAGACTAAAATCCGGGAGCTTGCACCATGTACACCTATTCCTCAAGTTCTCCTTGCAGGAATGCGTTCTTCACATCCATCTGGTGCAAGTGTCATCCCTTGGCTGCCACTACCGCTAGTAGTATCCGAATTGTTGTCATTTTGACAACCGACGTGAACGTTTCATCATAGTCGATGTCATGCTGCTACGCATAGCCTTTGGCCACTAGTTGGGGTTTGTACGGGTTAACGGGGTCGTCGAAGTTGTACTTGACTGTGCACACCCACCTGCACCCGATTGGCTTCACACCCTTGGGCCCAAGTTCCATGTCTTGTTTTCCGCTAGTGTGTGCATCTCTTCTTTCATGGCGGCAAGCCAATTCGCGTCCTTCACCACCTCGACATAGCTCTCTAGCTCACACACATCTACCACCTTCGCCATATACGCACAATGATGCGCATTATATTCATTGTACCCATACCTGATTATGGGATTCCTCTGGTGGGTGGATCAACACAACCTCTGGTTCGCCGATTTCAAAGCCCTCTTGGCCGACTCCGACCTCATCTCCGGAGGTCCATCTTCACTCCTGGCCGTGTGGGATTCACTCCAGTCCGATGTGTCGGCCTTTGTGTCATACTCTGGCATCTGCATCTTTCCCTTCTCCTTGTGCGTAAGCTATCTCCTCGATTTCTGACACGGGGACTACACGACCTAGTCTCCATTACTCACCGGCTCATCATCCGATTGGTCGTTCCGACTCAGTCTCTCATTCGACCCACTCAACCGAAATGAGATTAGATTCTCCTCTTGAGTTCCAATTTCATCTTCCTCAGTGGCCTCATCTCCAACAATCGGTTCGGAGACGAAAGGGAGTGTTGAATACAGTTTCTAATGGTCGGAAAATTTTGTAAATATGTGAAAGGGTAGGTGTGTGAGCTCAGTTAGTATATAACTGACTTTGTAACCAAGCTCATAAGGTTGTTGCCTCCATTTGTAGTAACTTTGAGTTCGAATAATACAGTTACATCTTCTGTGCCATTTTGTGTCTCCCCCTCTGTCTCTTTGATCTTGCTCTACCATGCTAACTCAATGATCTTCTAAGCATAGATATTGTTCTTGTTTCCGCATTGACGGTCTCAAAGCTCGAGGTTATTCAACTTGCTGCCTGTCGTCATCTGTTTTGAAGAGCATTCTTGGCCCTGTCTTCCTGAAGACCCTGAGTTCAAGATCTCATCTTGAGAAGAGAAAGAAAATTGAAGATTTGCACTCTACTGAGCTATATCACTCTTAAGGTAAGCCAACCAACTGTACCTTGCTTCTGTTATTGCAACCGCGCAGAGTGGAATCTCTATCAAATCGGTTTCGATCGTGCTTTACCAGGTTAGACATTGTCTACTTGTTTGTTGTAACCACTCAAAGCAGATCCATCCTTAGGAGCAACCTCATATGTGCTTCACTCAAGTAGACGAAATCCGGGAAGAATAGTTTAAATTTATCCTCCAGTCGCCATAGTCACTCGAAGCAAGATCAACCTGAAAAGAAGGCACATAGTCTGTGATCAACCTCTAAAATTTGGTATTCGGAACCTATTTGGCATATAGTTGTGCTCGTGTCCAAATCCGGTTAGAACGAATTCGGATGAGCTAGTCGACTCTGGACAGAATCGCCCAAGGCCGAGACAGATGGCTTCAACATCTGGCTCATCAGAAATGAGTCTAAGGAAGTTTGATGGATCGAACTTCAACCTCTGGAAGGAGTAGATGCATGACTATTTAATAGTCAAGCATCAGATTGATCCAATCGAGACAGAAAACACTCAAGAAGGATTCAAGCCAAATGAGTGCATGAAACTTGATAGAATTTTCCAAGCCACCATTCGGATGCACTTGTCAAAGTCAGTGTACTTCATAGTGCATTTATGTCTGACTGCCTTCCAACTATGGAAGATACTTTCGGACACTTACGAGAAGAACGTCACCGCCACAAAGATATATTTGATTCGGCACCTTTACAACTTTTGGATGAAAGAATCTGACTTAGTCCAGGCACACCTAAACGAGTACGAAAGTCTAAGCTCCCAGATTTCGGCCTAGGGGACGACGATAGAGGATGAACTAAAAGCCATGCTTTTAATTAGTAGTCTCTTCTAGGGAAACTTTCATCACAACCGTGTGTAATGCGTTGACTGCCGCCATAAAGTACTTCGAAGTCACAAGCTCAATCTTGACGGAAGCTGCTCGGTGGAAATCGTTTTGGCAAATGATTTGGCTAGTGACACTTACGTAGTACATGGGTGACCTCCCTGGAAGTCCTAGTTACATCTACGATAGTAATGGGTTCGGGGGGGCATTGCTATGAAGAGTGGACATGCTCTGTATTCGTGCGGTATACTAACCCGCACTGCAAAAAGCCATAAGGAAAACCCTATGTGATACTAATATACTATGGAGGGATCACACCTAAACGTAGAACATGTCGTCATGAGGTGACTACTAATCACGGGGCTCTGGTAGTTGCGTAGTTCACACTTGTAACCGGTGTGAGTTTGGAATCGGTATACCATCCACTTTCAGGTGACAACCAACTACTTGTCGGGGATCAATGTGTAGCATATTCCAACCTACCTTGGCAATTCCCATACCATGAGTTTTGTGGTTGTCTCGATGCTTCAGGCATTGTAAGTTAAGTGTGCTTGAGCCAGAACAATACTCGGATGGGTGACCTCTCGAGAAGTCCTGGTTACATTTATAGTAATGGGTTCGGCCCCATTGCTATGAAGAGTGGAGATGCTCTATATTTGAGCAGTATACCGACCTGCACTCCTTGCAAAAAGCTGTAAGGCAAACCCTAAATGTGTTTTTTGTGTCAGTTATGGAAATTAGTCGTAAGTGTCTTTATCAAGAGGGAATCAATTGTTGGAAATGTTGGTGGTTACCAAGGGTTGGCTCTAAGACAACCAAGACTCGCATATGATCAAACTCTGTTTAGAGTAGAGAGCTTAATCACTTAACTGAAACTTAATATTAGAGAACTTAATACAAAGTATTAAAGAAGCTTAATACAATGTATGTACCTCTTTCTTGTGATCTTATAATACTAAAATAAAATAAAATAAGAAAGAGTCGATAAAAGTAGAGAAACATAATTGATTAATTAAGAAGAGTAAGTACAACAAAGTTAATATTTGATTACTAGTATATTCTCACATTATTTTTATTACAAAGTAGTAACCCCTTCTTAGAAAGCAATCACATACAAGATGATATGTTGATTTGGTCCCATTGGTCAAATTTGGACTCCTCATGGATGATAAAATATGGATTCTATTTTATTCCATTCTCCCTCTTAAATAGGAGCAATGTTCTATACTCACTATTAAGATTGATCTAAGGTTTCTCGTTTGTCATTACATTTTCCTTTGAACTTTTACAAATGTGGTGAGGGGTGTGTTTATGCCTCTTGACCATCTTAGCTTCAAGGATGTATTCAAACTTTATAATATTCATATTTGATGGGAAATAAAGAGGTTGTCTATGATTGTTGTTCTTTACTTAGAATATATTATAGGATCATATTTAATAGTTCATTGATCTTCCTATTATAATCTTATGTGTCCTAATCTATTTTGCCCCTTTATAGTTACATGTGGCTTGTTCACACTTTGTTAGATCCAATGTTTGTTAATAGGCCAATGTTCAGTTCCCTAATGTAGTGGCTTTAGCCTTTCACACTAGCAATGGACACTCTAGGTTAAAGCTAGTTTTGTAAATAGTAGAAAGGGCAGTTGCCCTAAGTTTATTGGTATTTAAACCAACTCTTTTGTAAACAAGCTAGTGTTGGATGTATTTTACATATTGCTAATACATCTTCTTGTTCTCTATCTCTCTAAGTTCACTCACTCAGTCACTCTCTCTCTCTCTCTCTCTCTCTCTCTCTCTCTCTCTCTCTCTCTCTCTCATACACACACACACACACACAGAGAGTTCTATCCGCTACACAAGATCACCTACACTCTCCATTTCTTTACATGGTATCAGAGCGTGTGGTAGTAAAATCAAAACTTGGTCAACTGTGTTGTGTCACACGCTGACAATCAAACAGAACCAGCTCAACAACAAAGAAGAAAAATGACACCATAAACACTCGAATGGGAAACACTCTTCCTATCGAGAAACTTGACGAATCGAACTTTCCATCTTGGGAATACAAGATGCACTAATACCTTTTCGGCCAAGGTTATTCGAGTTACATCGAAGGAGCTCAAGAAAATCAACCCAACCCTACACATGCCAACTACCCAACATGGGAGCAAGCAACAAGTCGCATGTTGTATTACCTAGCATTATGCGTCCATGATCACATGCTCGACTACATTCAAGAGGCAAAAATGCCGAAAGAAGCCTAGGGCAACCTCAAGAAGATTTTTGCAACTAACACGATTGCACACAAGCTTCAACTCTATCATGAGTTAAACAATATTCAACAAAGGGATATGTCGGTCATCATCTACTTCGTAAAGATCAAGGAGTTGTGTGATCCCTCGGATCAATCAACATAAGCATGGATGATGATGAAATGGTGTAGATATGCCTCGATGGTTTAACACCATGATTTGGCACGATTAGATCAGCCATCCTTGCAAGGGAGAAACCTCCCTCCTTTTTCGAGCTTCAGTCGATATTGTTAGATGCAAGGACGAAAATCACGTCCTATCAAGGAGCAAGCGCAAGATGGTTAGATGCTCTACTCCCAGTCGAGCGAGGGAAGAGGATTTAGCCAAGGAAACAGAGATCAAGTCAGTCACCCGAGAGCATGACTCCCACTATCAACAAAAGGCCAGGAACAGACCAAGGGAGTTCGGCAAAAGGGGGAACCATCGTGCCGAACCAAGTCGCCAAAACAGCCTAATCGAATGTGGGTACTGTGGAAAATGTGACCACTACAAAGAGGAGTGTCAAAAGAAGAAACGAGAGTTGGCTTCAACCAGTTGACAACTCACAAACTATGCTTCGAATTTCGATTATGACGATCTTCGCAAAATGTTCTTAATGAGGCGTAAAGCACACTCAATGTTGGTATCAAGTACGACCAACACCTCTATTTCAGACAATGTATGGTTTGTTGACTCTGGAGCCTCCAATCACATGACGTCACATGAAGATTGGTTTCGAAGTTGCGAAAGCCCAATCGACCCGTCTATGTCGAAACTGGGGACAACATAATTCACCCCATTCAGCTTGTTGGAGATGTCCCATTCAGGAACGATGGCAAACAAACCTACATCAAGAACGTCTTGCATGTCTCGATCATCATGAAAAATCTTGTCTCGATTGGCTTGATTGTAAAACAAGGCATGCAAGCACGATTCAAATACGAAGGGTGATTTATTGAAAAAGACGGTCAATTTGTTGCTTAGGGTTGTCAAGAAGGACGAATGTTCGTCCTCGAGTTGAACGAGGTGAAGTCAGCCATGTTCGTGAAAGGCCTCAAAGTCGACACCAACTTGAAATTGTGGCACAAGAGGATCGACCACATTAATCTCTAGAAGCTCTAGGACGTGAGGGCAAAAAGAGTCATCGTCGAACTCCCAACCTTCACAGAGAAAGAGAGGTGTGGAGTGTGTGAAGCATGTCAATTTGGCAAACAACATCGGCATCGATTGTCAATGGAAATGAATGTGAATAGAGGCCACATTTGGAGGATGTTGATATTATGTCATGTTCATCGACGAATTCTCTAGGCACACCTGGATTTATCCTATGTGGCAAAAGAGTGAAGTGTTCTCACACTTCCAAAATTTTAAAAGTGACGTAAAAAAGACAATCGGTCGACATGTTCGATGCCTTTGGTCGGACAAAGGTAAATAATACTTCTTTGACGCCTTCATAGCATACCTTTGACAAGAAGGAATTCAACGAGGGTTTACTTGTCAACAAACACCTCAACAAAACGAAAGTCTCAAGTTCAAAGTGTTTTCATCACAATTTGATCTTAAATTTATCAAATTCAGGTTCTAAGTTTTTATTTTATTTAATTTTGCGTTTCTTCGAGAAAAAAAAACTTTAAACCTGAATTCGATACTCAGTATCAAGTTCAGGTTTAAAGTTTTTTTTTTTCAAAAGAAAAATGAAAAAAAAACTTTAAACCTAATCTCGATATTAACTACCAAGTTCGGATAAAAACAAGGTGTTTTCATCACAATTCAATACTTAGTATCGAATTTAGGTTTCAAATTGTGATGCTTTCAGAAAAAATAAAAAATAACTTTAAACCAGAACTCGATACTAAGTATCGAGTTGTAATGTAAACACCCTATTTTCATCACAATTCAATACTTAGTATCAAATTCAGGTTTTGACATCACAATTCGATACTTAGTATAGAATTCAAGTTTAACATTTTGATTTTTTATAGAATAAAATAAAAACTTTGAACTTGAATTCGATATTAAGAATTGAATTGTGATGCAAACACTTTGAACCTAAGTATTGAATTGTACTACAATATGAATTCGTTACATTGTATTGAATTGTACTGAAATCTCTGTTTTTAAAATAATTGTGTCGATGGTAATAATTGTGTATGACTTACACTAACAAAAGTTGGATGAGCAAGTGAGTTTCTTTCACATGAGGATTAAAGCCTTAATGTTTTCACCATGGATCGCATGAACCAATTCCACAATTAGCTAGTGAACTTAAGGAGCTTATTGATTTTAACGATGAGCTAGTCGAAGACCCTACCATTGCTAGCCTATGTGGAGTCGATACTATTGCACAAAGTTTGGAGGAGAGTTCTCAAAATAAAGAAGAGGAGAGCAATGTGGATACCCTGATAACTATGTGATATGTTCCAAGGATATATTAATGTTCACGTGTACGTTTGACAATTTTGATAGTTCATGAATATTGTCTACATTTTTGGAGTTCTAACTTTATGGATGTTGATGAGCACTAAATTTATAGATGTTAATGACACTTACGGAACCTACATCTCCTCAAGATGGTGAACCATTAATCTTAACTTGTGTCATGAATACATAAACATCATTGGCTTCACCTAAGCTTGAACCCAAGACCTTGTAATACATAATCAAGAACCCAACCATTAAGATAGCCTATAATCATACAAAATAATAAAAACTACTTTTTGTAATATATTGATTATTGTAAAACTATGGAACATTCTAGAACATTCTAGAATATCCTAGAACATCTTAGATTATTCTAGGTGTAGAACTTTCTAGAACATCATAGAAATCTCTATGTTATTTTATAGGAACCTAGAAATATAGACATACAATTATTCTCAAACCAATTTGAATCAGCACCAATCTTTAGCTCTCATTACATATCTTGTATCCATTCTTTTTCTTTTTCTATCTTAATACACCCATTCTTCTCTTATCATTTCGTCCCTTTTCTTCTCGTGTTCTCTTATATCCTTCTTCCAACTTTTATTTTTCATTTTGATAGTTTGATTCAAAATTTCTCTCTCCTTTATCCTCTATAAACATCACGAAACCATGGCCGCCATCAACTCAGAAGAATGTCTCACTCTTCTTGCAAAAATGGAGAATCTTAAAACCAAGTTCACATCTCTTGAATTAGAGAATCAACCGGTATGGAGAAGCAACAAGTTACTATGGACAAGGTTACTATGGAAAAGCAACAACAACAAGAGGAGTTTACACAATAGGTTCAACAATTAGAGTTGACAATCATAGTTTTATAACAACAAAGGGTCGAAGGTCAAGGAATTATCGAGGCCAAAATCAACCTCCCAACTAAATTTGATGGTTCGAGGGTGCATTTTCAAGGTTTCTTGAATAAAGTACGGTTGGTAATTCAAATGCACCCCACACATTATCTGACAGATGCATCACGAGTCGGGTTAGTGGGCACCTTATTGACTGACGTAGCGTTGTCGTGGTTTGCTCCATTACTAGAGACAAATTCTTCTCTACTACATAATTTTGAGGAATTTATCAAAGAATTTAAGGCTTGCTTCAGAGATATAGATCGGGCAAGAACAACAATCAACAAGATTCGCACACTACGTCAAGGTGATCAGCCAACATCGACATATGCAACCAATTCTGTCTCATCGCAAGCAATATTCCTTGGGATGAACAATCCCTAATGGAGCAATTTCGTTTCAACCTTCGTAGTGATGTGAAAGACTTCTTACTTTCCCTGAGGATCTATAATCCCTTATAGAAGCTATTAGTCGAGCAATACGATGTGATAATTGTCTTTTTGAGCGTCGATGTGAGCGACAACAACAAATAACAAGATCAAGATTCACACCAACTTATGCATCAGTAACAACGCAATCATCTCCAAGGCAAACATATAGCCCTGCTCTAACTCCAAGGCAAACACGTAGTCTAGTTCCAATCGATAGGCCTACACCCATGGAGATCGATATGACCCAACGACGAGGACCATTGTCAAAAGAGAAGCAACGACGTTGAGCAAACTGTTTGTGCTTATATTGTGTAGGTCCAGGACATATAGCCATTCATTGCTCCCGTAGGCCGAGACGTTAGGTAAATTAAGATGTGAGCAACAACAAATAACAAGATCAAGATTCACACCAACTTATGCATCAGTAACGGCGCAATCATCTCCAAGGCAAACATATAACCCTGCTCCAACTCCAAGGCAAACACGAAGTCTAGTCCCAATGGATAGGCCTACACCCATGGAGATCAATATGACACGACGATGAGGACCGTTGTCGGAAGAAGAGAAGCAACGATATCAAGCAAACCGTTTGTGCTTATACTGTGTAGGTCCAGGACATATAACCATTCATTGCTCCCGTAGGCCGAAACGTCAAGTAAATCAAATTCACTATGACAATAAAAATGAGTCCAACATTTTAGAAGCAGTTAGTGATTCTAATATTATGAATAATCCACCCTTGTCCAATAAGTTTGAGGTCCTAAGACAATTAGAAGAAGAGTCAAACAAATCAATTCGGCCAAAATAGGAGCCATTTGGTTAGACAACTCTAGATTTGTACAACGTAGTGTGGGTTCCATTTCTTCCAAGCATGTTAGTAGAGTCTTCTCAGCCCAACTACAAGTTAGGCCACCAAGTTGTCAACTTCAGGTCTAAGCCCTCGTAGATACCAATGCCAATTCTTGTTTCATGGATAAAGATTTTGCCCAAAAACACCAAATATCTTTGCATACCCTTCATTGCCCAGTTTTCGTAGTTGTGATTGATGGACGTCCCATAGCTTTCGGGAAGATATTCAAAGAGTCTGAGCCAATGCATATACGCTTAGGTGATTTAGGATGTGTAGTTTCCTTTAACATAATCCGTAGCCCCGAGCATCCAATTGTCCTTGGTTTGTCATGGTTCTGTCATGAACTGGTTCTGACAGGTTCGAGCTACATAACCCAATAATTGATTGGAGGAGGCGAGAAATTTGGTGCCCTTCAGTAGAAAACATCATTGCCAAGGATTGAACCCAAGACTATTCCCTTAAAGAATATAGTTTTACCAGTGCACCATCTCCGTTTCATTGAATCTCAACCATCACATTGCAACAATTGTCCCAAGTGGAAGGAAATTTTCTTATTTACAATATCAATGACACCTTCTAGTGCCACTCAAGGGAATTCAAGCATCCAAATTCCCAAAAAATATCAAGAATATGTTGATCTTTTTAACAAAGTCAAAGCTAGTGTACTTCCAAAGCATCGGTCATACGAATATCCGATTGACCTCCGACCAGGAACAAAGCCACCATGGGGTTCGATCTACAATCTATCACCAACTGAGCTTGAGGTTCTTCGAGAATACATCGAGGTGAATCTTGCATATAGGTTTATCCGACATTCAAAGTCTCTGGTCGGTCCTATATTTTTTATGAAGAAAAAGGATAACTCGCTTCGTTTGGTCGTGGACTATCAAGGATTAAATAAAGTCACCATAAAAAATAGGCATGCTCACCCTTTAATCTCTAGTCTTTTAAAGCACATTGGTGGGGCAAAGCATTTTACAAAAATCGATTTAAGGGGTGTATATAATCTTGTTCGAATTCGACCGGGAGATGAGTGGAAAACTGCATTTCGCACCCGGTATGGTCATTTCGAGTATACAATCATGCCTTTCGGACTCACAAATGCACCCACAGTTTTCCAACATATGGCAAATGATATTTTCCGGGATTTTCTAGACATCTTTCTCATCTTCTATTCAAATGATCTGTTGATTTACTCTAAAACATAGGAGCATGATATACATGTCCGGAAAGTACTTGAACGCTTAAGAAAGTATGGTTTGTATGCCAAACTTGAGAAGTACAGTTTTGACATCAAACCAGTTGAATTATTGGGTTATACTATTTCATCCAAGGGTATCTTCATGAATACAACAAAAGTCAAAACAATATTGGAATAGCAACCCCCACATTCTGTTCGAGACGTCCAATGTTTCCTCGGATTTGCTAACTTCTATCGCAAATTCATATGGAATTATTTAAAGATCATGTTGCCTCTCACCCAACTCACCAAGAAAAACCAAGCGTTTGTTTGGACTATTGAAGCAAACACAACCTTTACTCAGCTCAAAGAGGCATTCACATCAGCTCCTATCTTAGCACATATTGATTCCGAAAAGTCATTTACCATTGTGGCGGATACGCCAGACTTTGCATTGGGGAGTATCCCATCACAACCATGCAAGGACCGGCAGTCCCATCCAATCGCGTTTCACTCTAGAAAATTTGGGAGTAAATAGGGGTGAATTAGGGTGTAGAATGTTAAAGGAGAGAGGACGGGGAGACAAATGACAAGGTTGATGGGATTGGAAGAATTCTGAAGTGGATCAAATCGATAATTGACGATATTGTTGTGAGGACGAAGAACAAATATAAGGGGGGAATAGAATGTCCAAGAGATGAGATGTGGTGGTGAGGAGTTGGGCGGTGTCACCATATAGCCAATTGTGTATCATTTGTTGCAAGCACAAAACTCGTGACATCCAATCATGAGAAGGGAGGGTGAGAGTGTGGGTGGGGTTACTTGGGAAATATGATATTTTTCTTTTAAGAATGTGTGTGTGTTTGGAAAAGTAGTTAAAGAGGAAATGAAAGAAAGATGTGAATCCTAGGCTTGGTCTTGACCCTAAGATTGGTTAAAGGATAAAAAGGTGGTGTTGGCTCCTCGATGAAGGAATAATGCGTGACATCACGTACTAGCGCCCATCATCCTTTGAAGGAGGCTACCACTTCACAAATGTAAGTCTTACTCTCATATTGCATGTATTACGATGGAGTTATCGACACTGTCAATAGAACCCTTGTTAAGGTGAGCATCTCTCCTCGTTTACAAGCTATAGTTGTCTTTAATTTTCATTTGCTTTTCATCTACCATCCACATCATGTGAAATCAAGAGCCTTGTGAAAACTAACATTATCATCTTCTCCTCCCTTTGCACATGTGACACCCCAACAATGTGTTCTTCAAAAATGCAATAGTGAGGATGAGTTGGATGAGTGGGAAGAAACAAATGAAGGTGTGAATGCCAAGACTGGAGATATGAAGGTGGTTTTTGATAAGGTCCTATGTGATTCACAAAATTCCTAACTCAATGGGCTTTACATTGTGTAGTTTGGGGAAGGCATATTAGTTGAAGATGAGAAAGTCACGTTGGTTCTAACCATCGTGGAAATTCAACTATGCCCATCGGTGTGAGATCATATAGAATGAATGTGAGGTCGTTGCCCAATAGGGGACATGAAAAACCATTAATATAAATGCACATAATTATATAGGATAGAGTATTAAGGACATGTGATAAAAAATAGTTGGAGATCATTTAAATATTGTCCACTCACTTTAAGAGTTAAATCTCTCCATTGTAAGACTCATCCATGAGCCACTTACAATCAAGCAAAAAGGGACTTACATCTTAGGTGATGGCGATAAGAAGCCTTCTTCCTTTTCCTTTTCGCTATATGAGCAACTTTGTGATGGCCCAAAAGGCAGAGGTATAATTGAGTACGTAATTGTAGCCTATCCTTTTACGGCATCTCTCTCTTTCTCTCTCCAGTTCCATTATTTATTGAGTGGTGATTATGGATTTCCATGTTTGAGAGATAACCAACCATATATGAGTGTTTTTGTCCTAATTTCATTGACTTTTCTAGTCAAGCTAGGTAGCACACGATGTGTTGCCTTGTTACATTGTTGGACTTTACTCTCATAGTCAAATACATCTCTTGTAACCCATGAGAAAACATATGGCAACCATGATGGGATAAATGAGGGCTTGTGTAAAGCACAATTAAGCTATAATGATTGCATTCACAAGATGGGATTTCAAAAACTAGCACAATAATGAAGGATGGAACTTTAGAATAAGGAGAAAACCCATGAAGAACTTTAGTTTCCCTAGTGGAGAAAACTACAAGAATGAGCCAAACTGTTGCACAATTACAAATCTAGCCACATCAAGGCAGATTGCCATAAAAAGAAGAATGATGCCCGCAAGGGAGTAAAAGAGAAGTAGAAAAAGGAATGGTATTAAATTCATGAGGAGCCGGTTGGGAAGAGTGTTGGGATTAGGATTCAAGATAACACAAAATAAACTTAAAACACAACCACAAGCATAGACACAATATTTACGTGGAAACCCTAAATTAGGGGAAAAACCATGGGAGCCCTCTAACTCCAAAGATTTTACTGTGTGAGGGGGTGTATACAGCCTGCTTAATGGTCTCTCTAACGCACTAGGGAATTTCAAAAACTCAAATGCGACAACTCAGACGAAGAACACACAGAGAGCAAAAAACAGAGAATAGGGAACAAGGTCACCTGGATCTAACGAACAGAGAAAAGCACACTTCTGGACAGCAGGGATAGAAGCGCTAGAATCTCTGTAGAGTCTCCTAACTCTGTAGTGTTCTGTCTCTATCTCTCGTTCTTTGCCTCTCACGTTCTCTATTTCTCTCTCACACCTCTACACATGCATACACACCTCACACTTCTATCTCTATTCACCTAATAATGTTTTACCCTAACTCGTTTTCCTTTCATATACTTATTTTCGGCATTCTCGCCGTTTTCGGCCATCCGGCCCCTCGTTCGGCCTCCTGACCAATTCTGGTCATCCGGCCTACAATTAGCTGGTTGGCCGACTTACCACCTTTCAGTCGTCTTCCCCTATCATGAGGGACACACATACATAACAAACTCCCCCTTCACTCTTGTATGGGGGAGTTGACCAGACCTGTCTTCAACTTGCAAGCAATGAGTTTTTCCATAGATAAAATCTTTGTAAGTATATCTAACCCATTTTCATCAGTAGCGATCTTCACTAGAGCAATCTCACTACATATATTTTAGCATAATAAGCTGGTTTGAATCTACAAACACCATAATATGAAGTTCATATAATTGATATGTATAAGTGGTGGGCAAAATATTGAGCTATATTTAGCAATTTCCATGCCTTCTGAAGCACCTCTTGAGCCTTTATGATAGAATAAAGATATATCACAATTTTACCATAGGGCATTCACCCACTTTTTCTTTTTCTTTGTGGAGACTCAACTGAACCTGGATCGTGTTGCCAAACTCTAGGCTTGTTGTGGTGTAAAACAACAATCCCTTGATACAATTTGATTCCTAAGCTGGTTTATTGTGGCAATGAGAGGAGACTTTGTTGTGCTTTTCAATATCCAAATGCATGCAATTACTCATATCAAATGACCGTGTTTCGCCATATTTTCCTTTGGAGTATACAATCTTTTTTATGAAACTTGTCTTGGCAAACACATGTTTTACTCTAACACATGAGGGGGTATTTTTCATTATGTGAAGTTTGGGCCACTAAGGATGCCCAAAAATGATAATGAATAGCTTTTTTAAAAAGTAATGGAATAATAGATAACGGTATAAAGAACCCAAACTCAATTATAAACATGATTTCAAGGGGGAATATGTCGGTATACTTGTCCACATTTGTAATGTGTTAAGAGTCTATTACTAAACAATACGTACCATACATGCATTCGCATTTGAGTATGGTAAACACCCTTGAAGTATGGTAAATACCATATTTTTGTATTCAATATTTCACTATAATAGTTATTTACCCTTGAAGGACCGAAAGGGCAAGTAGTGGAGAGGCGCGATGAAGGTGGATTGGTTGAGTTGCACCAGTTCCATGCTATGGTACTACATATGGCTATGGCGAACATTTACATCTCCATACATACATACATACATACATACATACATACATACATACATACATACATACATGGAGCTTTCGTGTGAACCCAAATTAAAAACATCACATAAATATTCGTTAATAATGCAAGAAACCCATCATCATGCAATCCAAATCCAACCACCCCACACATCAATCATGACAATAATAATAATATTAGTAATAGTATTAGTGAATCGTGATAATAATGTTATTATTATTGTTGTTGTTGTTATTAAAGACATCACCCTCGTCTTTTTAATTAGACATTTGTAGTGGCCACTAATCGCATCCTAATCACTAATTGGCCATACATACCTACTCTTATAATTAGCGACCATTTAGAGTTGTCCTAATCAAGGACAAGTTTCAATGGGTGCTAATTCTATCCTAATCAGGCAATTCGTCATGAATTAATCCACGTCTCCATTAGAGTGGTGGAGAGATGTTGTGAAGGTGGAGGGGTGAAAGGGCAAAAACAACATGGAGGTGTGGCGAAGTTCGGTGGACTGTGGAGGCATGGTGAGGGTCGATGCGTTCGGGGCTATCTACTCGACCCTCTATGACGCGGCCAAATCATCGAAAGTGAGTCAAAAAGAAAATTAAAAGTAAAAAGAAAACATAAGTATGTTTGGATAATATATACGCATTCGTTTGCAAACATATAACAATAAATGTTTGAGCAAATGAATGCATATGTTACGTTTTATACAATAGTGCAGTTAAATTTTTTTAAAGGTAAATAGATTGGATAGAAGAACCCGTTCCACCCGACCACCCATGAGCTCCCATATTGAAAGATATTAGCGGTAGGTTGATTATGTCTTGATCATTTGACTAGTTACTGTAGCTTGTACAATGTTACGTTAATAACATGTGGTACATAATATCAACCACTAAGAGCATATATGCATATAAGATTAGAGACTCACATAAATAGATAATTTCAAAACTAGGGTTATAGCCACATTATATATATATATATATATATATATATATATATATAATGCAAACACGCTTGCTATGTTGGCATTTTGGTCTAAATCCAAGTCAACCCCTCTCTCTCTTCCGCATATTTAGGAATCCGCGTTATATATCCACCTACATGCGTGATTAAAAAGAGACAATGAATTGATAGAATAGTTTAGAAAATTTTATATGAGAGTATTGACTTGTGAATTTCTCGAGGAGGTGTTTAGGTTGGCGTCACATTACATCATCTAATGACGGAAATACATAAAAATGTGTATTAGACTTCCAAAAGACTAATTCACGTTTGACAACGAAAGAAGCTAACTATTATTCCTCTTTGGTCTATAGTAGCCTCCATTATTCATCCCTAGGACAACGATTGCAATATGTGGGACTAACATAGCACATGTACATAGAGAGAGATTATTAAAGCACACAAGAAACTAGATTATTGACATGCACATGAAAGCGACAATGATCATGGACCAAATACAAAGAAAGAAGCTAATTATTCTTCATTTTTCTCTCTCTATATTAGCCCCCATCATATTGTGACTAGGTCTACACACATTGCAATTTGCTACATATTGTGACTAGGTCTAGACACATTGCAATTTGCTAAAGAGGCACAACTATGTGTGCGGGAGAAGCTAACAGTTTTTGCTTTCTATATTAGGAACCATCATTTTGAGCTTAAGTTCTATCCACGCCAAAAAATAATAAAAGAGACTCTAGAAGACAACACACAAAGAGATTATTAACAATACCCATGAGACTCAATACAATGTAGTAGATAGAGTCCAGCCTATGGCAAAGAATGGAGTTGTGTTCTACCTTATGATTTTAACATGACCACATAAACCACTAGGTAGAGAGAGGTTACTTCTCATCAAAGTGTGTAAAATGTTAATCTATGGTGGCAAAGGATACTTGTTTACTCTAAAAAGTGTAACATTTGTTTTTAATTTATCAATATACTATGGAAGGCCATGTGCACGACATCGACAAACACAATCACCCATATGTTGACCACGAAACTTACTAATATAGTTCTCTACCCAAAGAGAAGTTGGAAATTAAATGCTTTTCCACCCATGTAGTTCCAAAGGGGCCTTGTGTACACACAAATTCACAATTGTAAGTGGTACCCCACACCCACCCATAGTGTGTAGGCAGCACACCACACTCTCTAGTATCTCCCTCTTTAATGTAACTTCAAGAAACGTCTCTTGCTTCTTTTACTTGATTTGGTATCTCCCTCAATCAAATCATCCGAGGTTCCATAGATCTTAGAGGTCATACTAAAATTTAGCCTTCTATTTCTCTTTCCTAAGGAATGACTTCCATTTGGTTTCTTGGCTATATAAACACAAGGTTTGCCATCATGGTATTTGATGACAAAACATTTATTTAAACCAATTGGAAACTTGGAGCTTGACCAATGTTGATTGCCTGAAACAACCTAGTTTTGTGCCTTATAGATAAATGGGTTGAGATGAAGGCAAATTCTTGATGTTTTCTAGATTCAGCATGGAAAAATGACATTCTCCCCACTCCACATAACACACGCATAATATATATATATATATAGTTGGCTTCTTGAAGCCTTCTTCGTTAGGCTTTCATCATTTATTCATTGCTTAAAGCCTTGTATTCCATAACTTGCCAACTTGACTTCATCATTCTTATACTCTCTCTCTCTCTCTCTCTCTCTCTCTCTCTCTCTCTCTCTTATTTCCTTCCACAAAAGATTGTAAAAATCTCTACTTTCTTTCATTTCATGACAAAAACATATATATATATATATATATATATACATACAATGATACATACATACATACATATATAGATATATAGATAAATAGATAGATATATCATATATATAATAGGTGACTATTACTCTTCTACAAAACAACTAGACTTTTCGTGAAGTTATTAAGGATTCTATGCCACTACATAAAACCCGAAAGCAAGGGAGGAGGACGAGGAGAAGAGGCCATTAACATCATAAATATATATTCTAAAACCAAAAGCAAAACCAAACCCAATATTAACACCAATTCTTCTTCTTCTTCTTCTTATGATGGAATGGGCAATCCATCCGAACACCACAAAATAACCCTTGCAGAACTCTTCAATAGTTCCCCTACTAAATCAACAGCCCATACCAATGTTGGTAATAACAACAATAATCTTAATCCACAGAAGACTACATATGTGACCCCTTCTTCTCCTTCTCCTTCCCCTTCCCCTTCACCTCCTTCTCATTCTAAGAAAACATTTGCCCCACCCTTTACCAAGATATTGTCGAGCACCGGCAACAACATTCGAAGCTTATCACGGAAGTTGTCGTCGAAACATGTAAGAGATGTTTATATAAACCATTCAGGATCCCTCCTTATAAATCCATCATCTGTTACCTCGCCCCCATCGATAAATCGGCATCATGTCCACCACCATGAATCATATGACATTTTTAATGGAGATGATGGTGTTTTCAATGATCAATACAATGAGGTGAGTGCCCCTAATAATGATTGTGGTGATTTGATCGGCCCCATCGATGATGATAATATCGGTCATGTTGATGACCCGATCGACATCAATCTTAGTACTATCAAGCCGGCAGTGAAATTATATCTAAGCGAGGATTGTGTGACCACCGAATCATCATTTGCAAACCACCAAGTATTTGAACCCAATCATCATCTTCACGAAATCGATGATGCCACCATGGTTCCGACGAAGAAGGAGAAGCGCAAAGTCAAATTCCGGGATAGCATCCGTTACATTCTGGTGCCTAATGATGTGGCGACCGTCTCTAGTGCGAGGAACAATCCTGAGCTCACCAATGATTCTGAATCCATGGAAGTGGATCATATGAATGGGAATCAACTGAAGATTTGGGAAGAAGAAATGATGCAACATTACAGTTACAGTCCGAAGGAAGAATCGGTGCAGGGAATGAACAATATGACGAAGAAATCGGGGGCGGCGGGATTGTTTGGGAAGGTAGGGTTGATGACACCGAGGCAGACATGGAAGAAGAGTGGTCATTACTTCTCTCAAGAATTAGGAGGTCGAACGAGGGCGGCATTAAATTGGGCACTGCCAGGGAAGAAGAGGCAGTATTATTCACAAGAATTAGGGATGGTGACCACGAGGCAGGCGGGGGCAGGGGCGGTGGCGCCGCTAGATGGTTTGGCGGTGGCCGCCAAATCTAGCGGTCAAGTGGCGGCGGAGACATGGCAGGATACAGGAGCAGGGCCTGCGGGGTCACATGGCCATGGCCATGGAGGAGGAGGAGTAGGGCAGCAGGGGGCGCCGCTAAGTTTGGCGGAGGAGTCACGGGGGCGGAAGCAGCAGCTAGTGGTGCCGCCGCTAGATTTGGGGGGGCCGCTAGATTTAGCGGGGGCGGACGGACGGGACCAAAGAGGAGGAGGAGGCGGAGGAGCATTATTGATGAGAAGAGGAGGGGGTAGGGGACGGGAGAGTGGAACGAAGATAAAGGTGTATATCGAGGACGGGATGATCGGGCTGGGATGGCAGGACGGCGTCCCGGTCATGCTGTCCGCGGGCGCCTACGATTTCTCCGATAGCACGCACCACGGCCGCAGCCGGGGCTTCTCCATCGTGAAGAAAGTGAGTGAGAAGACGGTGTACGTGCGCCACGGGAACCTGAACCGGCTGAGGATAGGAGACGGTGGGCACCTCGGGGTGGCTTGGGTGGATGGGCGCCCCCCCGTTCTACTCCACTCGGGATCCGTCTCGTTGTTCTCGTGCCAGGACTTCAGGTTCATCACCACTAGTGACGACATGCTCGCCCTCAAAGAGTTCACACTCGGCCCCTTCCGTATCGTCAACGTCGCCGACCACGAAATTGGTGTCAAGTTCCGTAACCGACAACCCCAGGTGCTCAAACCCGGGAGGTAGGTACTCTTTTACTTCCTCTCTCTCTCTATCTCTCTATGTATGTATCTATGTTTTTGTACCAAACCATGGGTAGGTTTTTTGTGTTTCATCTCATAGGTAGGTTTCAAACTTAGCCGAAGCAACCAACTTCCTTTCCTTCGTTTTGGTTGACCATTAGTTGCGCGTCCGACCTTAACTACTACTAATTTCCAGTACATGTATAGTTCCATTGGATTATGACATGACTTTATGAGCTTTTGTCTAGCCAAGGTGGACCAAACATGGTTGGTAGTGGCTACAAGTCAAGTGGTAAATTAATATGTAGTGCCTATAGACATATTTTCGATCTACAGTTATATCTTTCACATGAATATTGTACAATGTGCTCTTCATCTTTTATGACTCAAATCCATTCATTTAATACATAATTTAGTGCTTAAACTTTATCTCGATTTCTTTAATACACTTATATGACTCTCACGAAGTTATGTCCAATTAATGTGACGGTCCCGTCATACTCAAAATTGGTGTATGATTTACGAACATTAGTCATTGTCTAACTAAAATGGGAAAAAAAATTAGGGATAAGAAAAATGGCATGCTTTCTATCTCTAGATTCAAAATTTTGAAAATATTTTTGTTTTCATGCATGATGAGCGGTTGTAGAGAAGTCGTTGCATACCTACCTACCTAGATGCAATCCATACCTTTTCATGCTTTTATATATTGTCATACTTTATATGGCAAGGGCCTTCCCATGCTAGCTTCCTTCAAGTAAGAACACTCCTCCGATCAAAAGTCCACCAAGATCACACAACTACAACCGCTAGTATTTAAGGTGGATCCCATTATCAAGTTAATTACAAAGATGGAAGGAGTGCATGTGACAAGACAATGGTCAATGTGACAACAACTATTAGATCATGTGATATGCTTGCATGTTTAATATCCACATTGTAGGGGTCAATGATGTAGCCATGCCATGAATCTTGAGACAATAAAAGAGCATTGTATTCAATGTATAATAGTTATAGAGCCAAGGTAAATCATAAGAACTATTTATACCGATGAACTATACTGTGGGGGGTGTTTGTGTGGACCAAGCATCTACATAGCGGATGGCCACCTTTGGAAAGGGCCAAACAACAAAAGTGTGATCATTAGCTTGGACACATATGGTATAAATAACTTATAGTTTCGATATATAAAGGGTTACTACAATGCTCCTTCATCCACTCTAATCATTCTAGGGAGGATTTCACTATTGTTAATGGTGGCAATAGGCATGCTGTTTAAAAATGAAGAATCCACTCTTCTACCCATGGCTCATCCTAATCACAACTCTTATGTAGTATTGAATGGATACTTAAGGGCTCTAGTTCGCTTACTGAATCTCATCTCTGATATATTCAGTCTAGGAGGCAAATCTACAATACTTTCTTCTTTTCTAATTTAATGCTTTGATATCGGTGCTTCATTACATTGGCAATGATGCACATGCCATCAAGATGAGAGGCTAGGCCCATTGATCGACATGATGCATAAAATCTGAGATGTGATTGGAATAGTACATGGAAATCAACGATTTCCTTGTGTTGTTCCAAGCTTGTTGTTTAATAGTACAAAGGTTGTGTTGTTCTCAACAAGACATTGCATGCGAAAATGTAATGCGAGACCATATGCTTTCTATGTCACATAGAGTTTTGATGCACCAAACTAAAGCTACATAGATTACCTTGCTCAATTTCTAGTACTTAATCATAGAAACATGAGGATATATAGTAAACATTCAGGTTGTGGGTTTCATTCTTGAATAATGGAGATTATCTTGTGTTTTATAAACCTTCTGTAGTACAAAAGTTTGCTTCTAAAATAGGCCTAACAACTTTGACACATGTCAAAATTTGAAAACCCAATGGGTTGAATACAATAGCATCAATTTGTAGAAGGTGTGGGCATTGGGTAACAAAGAAGTTGATGTATAGTAGTTCAATCTCGGCAAAAGTTCCACAACATAAAAGTAGAGTGAATGACCTAGGATTCAATACCGTGTTCCCTAGATAGCTACTAGTGTAAACATCTTTGGCATGATTGGTGACTCTTTAAAAATATTCAATGACCTACGATAGAGTGTTACATTATGCGGTTGAGACCTAGCCCATCAACGATATTAAACAACAATCTTGTTAATCTAGAAACCACACTTAGTTTGGTATACCTATTTTGAGGGACTCGTCAAATGTGAAAGGAGTAGATGCATGTTTTATGTGATGGTTCATTGTTGCTACCATACTAGCTTGTGAAGAGTAGGACAAATCAAGTGGACTAGCAAATTGTTTAAGATGAGTCACGAAAGGCAGATTAAATTTACTCATAATCATTGCAATTTGTTGAAGATAATGTTTAACAACATGGTCATATAATGCCTCCAATATTAATTTGCTCCATGTACGCCATTTAGATGAGGCAGTGTGTGACCTCTTGTTTATGTCATTGTCGTTGAAGATTATTATACCATCTCTAAATTCCAAAATATTATTCATGCTTGACTTAGTTGCACACATGGAAATGCTCAATATTTGGTAAAATACTTATTAATAAATTAATGCAAACTCACCAATAGGCAAGTGATGATGTCTACACGACCCTTAAACATCTAGACTGGTCAATTAGAATGTAAATATATATATATATGTTTGTTTTTCTCGATCTTTTTCATTGCTAGTGTGAAATAAAAGCATAAAAATATCTTACACTTAGATACGAGCTATTCTAAATTCAGAATCCTTTTTCTATACCAGACATTACTTAAGCATGACAAAACTGGAGGTTTTTGCTGGGTTTGAGTCATTATTAAAGAGACAAAGTAAAATCGATGGAGTAATAGCAACATCAAAAGATGACACGAAAGTAATTGTTGACATAGTCTTAGAATGGCAAATAAAAGCTGAAGATGCGACTTTTGCCCGCCTTGCAAATATCAGCGATGTTGAAACTGTTGTTTGTGAAAAAACTCGCCGAGCCTTTCATTTAGTTATGTGGGACACCAATGCACAGGATTTACAGGTTGAGATAGTGAAACAAGGTGATGACCTTTTGCAATCTACAATTAACACAACATCATCAACTCTACAATCTTCCTTTAAAGACATATCCGCCAAAGTCTCAAGAGAGTGTATGGAACTCTTCGAAGAGGTAATCAAGTTTTTTAAGTTGAAGAGTTTATGTGAAGTTTATGATGCTAGAAATGGTTGATCATGCCATTTTCATGGTATGATGATGTGAGATTAAACCACATAATGGATTTATTCTTTCTCACCATGCATATACATACATACATACATACATACATACATACATATATATATATATATGTATATGTATATTCTACAATAATCATGTTATAACGATGTGGTGTGCCATTTGTTAACCGCAGGGATGGACAATCACCCTATGGGATTTGCAATTGAGCAACATGATAATATCGCACAAATCCCAATTTGTACAAGATAATATGTAAAATAAATAAATCTTAGTGATGGTATGTTATGATGTCCCTGGGAGATTTTTCATATGAAACCCTAAGAATGTACATAGTGTATAATTGTTATAAAGAGATACATACAATGCCAGATTGATTCATGATTTTTATCATTGTATATTGAGTGAAAACACTCAATCTGGTCTTTGAAGGAAATTTATTCCATGACTCTTTGAAAAGAGTGGTGTGAATTATGTTCTATTCAACAAAATATAGTTTTTGCGCTATATTAAGAAGCTATGAGGAGACGATGTGAATGGAAAATGAAGCAGCAAGGAAGCAAGGAGGCGACAAGAAAGAGGAATCCATTAAATGACCAAACCAATTTTAATAATGCATCTGTGATGTTAGGGCGATTGAGAAGCACTTTACAATAAGAGGATTCGTTTGGTGCCATTGGCAAATACATGTTGATGGATGTACTAAGGGGCTTTATATTTGGTAAGCTTTTGTGAAATTGCATGGTTTCATATTATTTCTCAACATGTAAGATATTTGTACAACATATTTCCTAACCAATTCATCAAGTAACAAATGAGGGAGCCCACTGTGTGATACAGTATGATGCTTCCTTCAATTGACCTAAAGAAATTGAAGGAATTGTTACATCATCATAGACACCAAGCTCATTCAAGAATTAACAAGAAATTGGCATACCAATAAACAATGTATAATAGTGGAGCTATTTGTATGTTGAAATTCATTGGAAGAAACTTGTAATGTTGAGCATCGGACTTAGAAACACAAGTTTTGCTTTTTATGTTTATTTTAATGATTTGAACTCTATATGAAAGTGGGGCAATTCATGACAGCATGCTTTGCTCTTAATATCGTGTCTCTAAGTCTACACCATTATAATCTGTTGTCATTATAGATGTTTAATTATTTGCTTGTCCTTTCTAAAACATGATTAATTTCACTTATAATTTCTTCAATTCCATAATTCATTGTTATTGTAAGACGAAACTCTTTAATAAGCTTTAATTATTTGCTTCTCATTTCCGAAATCAGATTTAATTTCACTTGTAATTTCTCTTATTGAATCTTAAGCTATTATCCTTACTAATTGATAGTTTAGTTAGTGGTGCATTACACCTTATTTCATAAGGTAAGCTAGAATTTAATGTTTAGCATACACTTTTCTAAATTGTGATTTTTATTAAAGTCACATGACGTGTCTGTTGTGAACTTGCTATAGCTTTTATATTGTACACGTTAGGCCATTACAATGAACAAGCATGCCTTTATTAAAGACATCTTTTATGAGTTGCACTTGTATATTGTGAATTTAATTAGTTCAAATATTACAAAATTGTTATTTGGGGGTTATGAGTTTCAATGTTAAAAAACATTTGTACATTTTTATACACGAAGGCTAGAAAAATTGTCGATAAATAAATAAATAAAAAGAGGTGAAGACAACCCCTTGGCATCGTTTACATGTCAATTAGATCTTGTTCTTTCACCCTGCAAACATCTTACATACATTTTATCTTTTCAATGTGGGAAACTACTTCACCGTTGGTGTTACCATGTCAAGATAAAAGAAATTCACATAAAATGTGAGGTGATGTGTAGGCTCTCCAAGAAGTGATTCTTCATAGGAGAGCCCCTATGATAAATGATGTGTATTCCATTATGACTCTCTTTGTTGATAAGGCATCCCATGAAGAGGGACCCTAGTTTTTGTATTTGCATGTGACTTTTTTGCATACATTGTCCCACATTACACAATTTGGGTGGGGTTTTGATTGCCCAAATCTTACAAAGGCAGAAAATTTCCATCTCTTAAGGGACGACAAGACCTTCAAACGAGGGTTATGAAACACATATGATATGTTTATATTCCTTAATGGCATTAAGAAACATAGGAGAGATTAGTAGTGTCAATGACAACTATAAGTTTAGGATTCAAACACAAGGCTTCAAGATTAACGTTGTCGTATCAAACAAATATGAGCTAAGGAAGGCTTGAAGGAGATGCACTTCTAGGGACATTTTGTATGAGGAGAGCATGCTTGGAAGGAACCTAAACTTTAAGTCTTTGAGTCTTGGCACTCAAATAGATCAAATACAACATGCAACCTTTGATTTCCATTATGTAGGCAAATGCTACATAACCATGCAATTTGTTGTGAGTGTGACACACAAGATCTATGTGCAATTATTTGGGCAAGTGCAATAAGTTTTCCAAGGAAAACACTAATCTTACACCCATTCCGAAATTTGTTTATTTGCTTAAATTAAATAAAATTGGACATAAATTTATTTGTGTATCACATGGAAAAATCTTTGATTGTGACTTTGTCCTTCAACAAGGTTCCTATCGTGGCTTTTCACCCCACCTATGAATTTCACAATACTCTCTCTTCAAAATATTAAGATCAATGTCTTGTTTTTTGGGGAAAAAAAGGATCAGTGTCATGTTTTTAATGATGACAATATACCCTTAACATTTTAGAAATGGTTAGAATAATGTAAATACCCAAAAACACTGACAAAAGAGAGAGAGGTAGATATAAGGTTCTAGCACCACACCACCAATTTGAATATCATTCTTGCATCTGAGTACCAATAACAATAGTTTTAGAACACTATGAATGAGGTTTTTGGAGGTTCTATGTCACATGCATGTGAATTTTCTTTTGTCAAGTAGATTTACATGTTCAATCCCTGTTTGAAGTTTCTTTTTCAGAATAGTCTTTTTTGAAGACTTAATCTAATAGTATACTTTCCTCAATATTTAATCTAATAGACATTATTGTTACAAATCACAGATTTTGTCCTTCTCCAATCAATGATATATTTTGTGAGTGGAGACCATTTTGATTCATTACTTGACCTTAAGAATTTAATGGTGATGTGTGGCAAGTGTAGCAGATGGATACATGCTACAAATTAATTACTTGTTAAAAGCAAGAGGAGTCCATTATGGTCTCAAACTTGCCTTTCCATTCAAGCATTGGGCATGTTCGAATCCATAATGGACTTCTGGTTACAAACTCTAGATTTTCATTAATCTTCAGAGTGTTGATGTTTTGCATTCACACCTTGTTTGTTGATGATAGATACCAATCGTGGGCCAATCAATGCACATGTGAACCCTATTCTTAAGAGCTTCATATCCAGTATTTGCTTTACAATGCTCCACTATTTCAATTGGAAAGTACAACTTTCGGATCATATTAGTTAGTGTTAAAGGTAGCACCACACAAGCTTTTGTGTAAAGAGTTAGTAACCCAATGGTTGGGGCATTTATGTGTATAGTTGTGTGGGATAATTGTCCATTTCTTTAGTGCTCTCCCATGCAAAGTTCTTGGGTTTTTTCTTGGTTATATAAGTCCTCCAATGATTTTTAACTCTAATAGATAGGAGACTCTAGTTTCATTTATTCTTTATAGCAAAAAAAACTCCATTTATTTTGAATACAACGGAGATTGGAAGGCATATTTGATTTGGTTTGGACTTGAGCACATCTGATTAATTTCATGTATGTGTGTGAGAGAAAGCCCATATGGTTGTAGCTTAGTTGGTAAGGTTGTCTAGGAGCGACCAAAAAGTCAATGTGGCATCTAGTGAATTAAGGAAAAAGCAAAATAGGCATGATAGTCAAGCCTTGATCTCAAAGTTGGTAATCTAGTGGCTTACCATTAGTAATTACCTCACTCTATTCTTGTCTAATTTCATTTTCATAAAATTCTAAGTTCTTGTTTTCTCTTATTCCTTGAAAAAACTCTTTATCTTGGTGTGATATGACATATTCAAGGATAAAGGACATAAATTAATCAGACATTTTATTTTGGTGGTCAAACAAGTGGGAGATGTAGTTGATGCTTGATCTTATCAAATTTTGGACTTTGCTTATTTTTTCCTACCAAATTATGGCTTTGTTTAGCTACAATCACAAAGAAAAACATTGATGCAAGTTTCTTTACCTATACAAACTAAAGAGAACCCATACGCTCATAAGGATTTATGGAGTTAGACTAAGTTTTTAGAAATGACCACCAATCTCTTGTAATATTTCTCAATGGAGTCTCTTCAATAACCTTATCATTGAAGGTTGAACAAGAAAGGAAGGTACATAACTATAGTCTATGACGATGGATGGCAAAAAATCGTGAAACATACTTGGCATTCTAAATTGCCACTTCTAGCAAATATTTCCATTTGGGAAGTATTGATTGGGAGTTAGCTTCTTCTAAATTAGCTCTAACGAGAAGTAATATCTTGTTGGTTGGATATGTGAACTAGCATTTTATCTTCTATCATGGCCAACATTGAGGGTTAACATCTGCAATGTAATATTTCAATTTTGACATTTTAGCATATTTCCACCTCATCCTTAGTGTCTCCTGTAATCAATCCTTAACTATCACAAATTCCATAACATCACTTTAGAGCTCCAATAGATCTTCTATTTATCATATTTTTAACCATTTCAAAATGTCAGGCACCTAGCCAAATGAAAGAATTGTGCTCTTATTAGTTTTTTGTGCCTTGAATCCTACCTTCCAAACCTTGTTTTGAGAGTTTTTTATTGGGCATATGCTTGATTTTTTTGATATATGTGTGTACTCTTGGCACACCTAGCACCTCTAAGGGGTTGCACATATGTTTCTAGTAGCATTATAGGACATGATGTTGACGATTTAACTCCCAATTATCTACTGAACATATACTTGTGAATCTCATGTATTTTAATTCCATGCACTAAGTGAGATAGTTTCAGCCCACACTTCCAACTTCCACCCTATAAAGTAACGCTTGGACCACTTAGCATTGATTAACACCAATCTCACTTTCCATCCACGAGTATCACTTTGCTTGCATTGATTCTCAAACATATAATAATTATTCTAACTTTCTTGTACTCTAGACTCATAACATACATATTTGCCGATGGGTCATTAATACCAAGATATTGGAAACTTTGAACCACTTGTATTTGTTATACCTTGTATGTAAAAGTGGAGTGGTCTTTGTTGGATTGCCGTTATTAGTAATTACCAAGATTTTGTTTTGTAAAAGAGAGAAAGATGTCCGCGAGAGACTATTTGTGATATTAGATGGGGCCTATTCCATTGCGAGGATTGAACTTTGGTTCTCTCATTTTTATAGCTTTGATGTTACAATGAAAACCACCAACCTAATTGCCAAAGAGAAATGTAAACTATTTAAAGTGTTGGATGAAAAGAAAATGCTAAACCCTAAAATGGAAAACTAAGCAAGTTCGTAAATGTTGGTGTTGGCAACGTGGTTAAGACCACAAAATTCATGGAAGTAACTGCTTTCAAATTTGCCACTATCTATCTACTACGAGAATAATGTAATTGAAGTGCTTCAAAGTTTCAAAAGATTTTGAAAATTCTGGTTAGAATATATTAAAATTAACATGGTTGAGTCATGGTAGTAACTACTCTCAAATTTGGTACAATGAAGACGGCAAAATTGAAGCACTTCATTATTTCAAACACATAGTTAGAGTCTTGTCTTACACATTTTGCATAACTTCGAATATATCAGAAGTATGACATGTTTACATAAATCGAAAGCAATACATTGAAATATAGATAGCAAAAAGAATATGTCCATGGGAGCCCAAAATGATATAATAAACAAGGTTGGACCTGTGATGAGAATCAAACATGCCTGCCGCCAATCTTTACGACTATCTTAAACACTCAAAAGTAGCTACTACAATGGATGAAATACTTTTCTAGTGTAAACTCTATGAATTGACTCAATCCCTTTGTCCACACAAATCCCTTATGCGTCACGTCAGACTCTTTTTTTAGCAACACCTTGCTCCTTGCCAATGGTAAACAAAATCTTGATAATTTGAGGAGTTGCAAAAATGGATTAGGGAATGTGATTCCAACTTCATGTTCTCGAGTTTTAGAGAATGATCCAAATTCAGACAATCTTTCTAGATTCACTCCGCTTTATGACCTTGCTTCCTATTGTGATTGCCATTGTAGCACGTATGTAACCTAACCCACAAGGGAAATGTGAAGTTTTGTTTTATAAAAGATTTTCTTCAATAGTATTAAGAACAAAACCCGAAGGCTACAACTTGAACCTAGCTACCAAGGAGGTTACAACTTTTCCTATACAATGTTGTAAAATACAAGGATGTTTACATTTGTTGATATTCAAGAAAGAGTCCATGGAAAGTCGATATTGCCATTGAGGCTCTTGAGTTGACATTGTAAACAAGGGCACCTTTTTCCATAAGTGAAGAAGCTTTTTCCTTTTCTGGTTCACAGTATCTGGGGAACCCCGCATATTGTCATACTGGCCACAGACTACTGCAAGCAAGTTCTCCCATATCTCAAACAACACATCTGAGAGATGAATGTCTACCCCATCATAAAGTCGGTTACATCGATATTTCCATAATGCCCATAATGTTATTGTGGTCACAGTTTTCCAAATTTGGACAGATCGCACCTACTTGCGAGGTTGTTGGAAGGGACTAACTAATATCAATCTTCTATTATGTATTGTCATTGCCTCATGAACATCGTTTGCCTCATACAACATCAAGCCAGAATGTTATAGGAAATGTGAACTTGACGTCATCCTAGATGTAAAACCCCATTGGCATCCATTACTTGCACAAAATATAGCTTTGCATTCCTTAGGTCAAGTAGTTTGCATTAATAGAGACATTCGCTATGAGTTTGAGCAAAGGAAATGTTTGAATGCATAATCTTAATTTGGTTGTGACAATGTACATAAAGGTAGTAAACAATGGTCATAAGTTATAACATACATAAGGCAATGTATTGAACTATCCATTTTGATCAATGCAGGATGAGGTGTAAGATAGAGAGTTCTTGAAATTTTCATAGACAATTGATTAATGTCCAATTATTTCTACTAAAGGGCATTACATGTATGCATGAGCATTTGCCAAATTGTTTCGATCAAAGTGGGCATCATATATATAGAAAAAGGAACTTCCCAATCAACTCAAACAATTGGTATATGGTAATCATGCCCAATATAAGAATTAGGAGGTATATGAAATTGGATACTTACTCCATAGTAACACACTATCCTAAAGGTCGCAAGTCATAATAAAAGCTCAGAACTCTATGTCACCCTCAAAAGAGTGACATCATGGTAATAACAACATGTAGGTGACAATCAATTTTTCAAACTAGGCTTTTCAAAACAATAGATAGTTTTATACTACAAAAAGGGCATGTTAGACGATTGGTCCACATATGCATTAGACATTTGTTATCAAAATATTAATAATCGATCACAATATCATCAATTTGTAATGAGATGTGTAAAGTGCGAACATCGTGTAGGTGTTTATGTAGCTGGATAAAAACCACATCAAACAAATGTTATTGAATACTAAAAGTTGCCTAAGTGACGATTTTTATTTTTTTTAAACGAGCACATTGTCGATAGTTACAATAGCCAGAAAATCTTGCATCAGGCAACTTGAATTGGTTTATTTTGCAATTCAGGGGATCTACAAGAGTCGAACACCACCATGGGCACAACAACATCATCGTACAAGATTGAGGTGGAGGGTAGAACGATGTATTGAATGACCACAACAGCGCTAGCAAGAGTATGAGATGGGGGGGGGGGGGGGGGGGAGACGAACAAAGATTGAAAAACACAAGTAGCGGACGAAGAAAACCCCGCTTTGGGAAATTCGAAGGTTTTAACATTAAGCAACAACAATATGTATTTTGAAACCAAGGCTAGTAGTGGGGGAGCTACAAGGACAGTGGACGGCATTATGGGGTTGGGTGAGTGAAGGAGGAGGAGGTAGGTGAAGGGGGGGGGGGGGGGGGGGGAAGGGTAGCATCATGCATGTGAGGAGGAAGTAAAAGGGTCACGTGATAGACAGGAGAGGGGAGCCCTACCACACTCTCAGCTGAGTGGGACCCCCCCCCTTTTCTTCTTTCTCCATACGCCCAATTTGATTGTGTGTGTGTGGTGACCAAACGAACAACGACCAACGCCAATAGCGACACAAATATGTATGTATGTATAACAAAGCGATTGGGGGGGATGCAAATGCACGTGGGTTTCCCAACTCCTCATAACAAACTTTTGTTTCCACAAGAGAGAAGGAGAGAGAGAGAGGGGGGGGGATGATGTGTGTCACGTGACTCCTGCGGCTTTTTGTTTTGTCGCCTTCCTCCTCCTCTTTTTTTAACAGCTGTCGACATCACGCGCCCTCACGTGCCTCCTCCCCACCCCCCCCCCCCCCATTCTTCTTCATTGCTTCCTTCTTCTTCTTCTTCTTCTTCTCCTCCTCCTTCATGGCCCTCTTCGATCGCTGTTCTTCCCCCCCTTTCTTCTTCTGATTCTCCCTGCAATCGTTTCTTCCTGCTTCCGCTTCTCCTGATTCTCCCTGCAATCGCTTCTTCCTACTTCTTCTTTGACCTTCATTCTTTGTCGTTCTTCTTCTTCTCTCTTCATCCTTTGTTGTTCCTTCTCAAACTCTTGATTCTCCTCCGCGTTACCTTTCCTTCTCCGTTTCCCGATTCTTCTTCTCATTCTTTCTTTCGTTCTTTCCTCTCCGTTCTCTTTACAACATCACAAGGTCATCGCTCCGTCAGGATCTCTGCAACAGATGATTCAACTAATCCAACACCTGTAAAATTAGCTTCCATGGATTCCGATCGACCTAAACATACCTCTAATCCGACAGATTGTCTGTCAGGAATATTTGAGATTACCACCAAGCATTGAACACTGCATAGACAATGCTGCAGATCAGTACAAGTAAGTAATACAATTCTCTCCTGCGATCATGCTTCTTGAACTTTATTCGAATTCTTTATGTTCTAATCCGCTCTGGTAATCTTGCTTCTTTAACTTTTCGTCGAATTGTTTATGTTCTGATAGATTTTCCATAACTAGAAAGCAACAGAATGTTAATCATTTCTTCTCAATGTTTTGTCAGAGAAATCAAGTATAAGGATAATTTCTTTAAATTTCATGATTCCGTGGTCTATCGTGATTGTTTATTATTTTAGCAGGATCATTGGAATGGTGGTGATAAGGCATGTTAATGCTAAATTCTGACTATTTATTAGTACGGTTTCGTAGAACCTGCACACCAACATAATGTCTCAGTTAGAGATCACAAGTAATCCTCACAAATTCGCGCAGAATATCATCAACAGCAATTCGCTTCAAAATGATTCTTCTTTAGTTTTGGATAATTTGGTCGAGGTCAATCAAGACTCACCTTCTACTGCAGAATTAGCAGATCATGATTCAGGTTCGTATTTAAATTTCTTTCCTTTGATCATATTCCAGTTCTTTTGCATTCTTTGCTTTTAACGTGTAATTCACATTTTCAGGATTATTCCCTTCTTTGCCATCTGTCTCTCGATCTGTCTTTGCTTTACGATTTCTTTTTCTCTTTGCTTTTTCCTAATCGTTCGTTTCTTTTTTCTTTATCTTTCCTTTGATTTTTCTTTTCTTGCTTTCTCTGTTATATCTCTCTTTCTTTGCGTTATCTTTTTTCCCATTTCGGCCTTCCTTTTTTGAAACTAGTTTAATCAAGGCAGGTGATAACGTTATTTTGGCAGGAAAAGAAGCAACGATCCATGATTTCTTGTCTCTCTCTGGAACTGCAGGGAGCGCCTCGTCGGCTATACTTACTGTAGCGAAAAATGGTATGCTTAATTTGTTTTTACTACATGCGAGTATCTGGACATTCCATTAACAATTTGCCACTATTAAGTCATTAAATTCATTTTGATTTTTCAATTTCATATTCATTCTGTGGTGCGTAAACATGCCAATGTGAAGAATTTCCCAAGTTAATATTGACAATCATACACTTAATGATTCTGTTGTCATTTTGGAGGTTGTCTTGGGTAAGTTGGTAAAAGTTTCATATTTTGGGAATATCTAGTTGGAGGCTGCAACGAGCCCTATGAAAACTCTGCCCAAACGTATCATGTAGCATACTATTAGACAGACATTGATGTATAGTCCAAGTATGGCATAAATTTATGCATCTTTTCCACTCAAGTAGTGGAGCTTTTCCTGATTTTATCAAACACAACCTCAGATTCTACCACCAATCCTCTGTTAAGCATTTCGTAAGTTGCCATTGACATCCATGCAATTTGATCTTGATCTTCTTCAAAGTTCCAATTTAAAGCTGCATATCTTGAGATTGTCTTATAACACATTTCAATTTTGATCTGCTCAGAAGTACCAGTACTAAGCATTTCCTACAGCATAAATAAATCTCAATTTTGATGTTATACCAATTGATCTGTGATGCTCAGCAGTAGCGCTAGTAAGCACGTTTGAAGTAATTTATTCATACATCCAAGCTTGACTTACAAATTGATTGACCTGTGATGCTTAAAAAGTGCCAATGTCGAGCATTTCCTAAGTTATGTATAGAAGGAAAATGAAGTAATTGTATGCATGTTAATGTTTGTGAGTGAGTTTTTCAGGATCTCAGAGTTCTAGTGTTACAACACAAGATTTGCTTCAGCCATTGCAGAAGCACTTAAATCCCATAGCTAGCAACAGCCTCAATCTGTTACCTAATGGATTTGTACTCGGTGCTGGGAACACTCAGAACAGTACCTTAGAGTATAGTTGTAGCCAGCAGCAAATACCATATGCTCTTGTTAATGGAACCTTGGAGATTGCGTCAAACCATCAGTCAAAATACAAGACTCCAAATGTGAATTTTCTTTCAAAATCGCATGTTACACATGGAATGCCTCTTAACAAGTAAGAATTGGTATCCATTTCTTTTCATTGCATGAATACACTGCTGTCATTTACCATTAAAATATTGCAAAATTTGAAGGCACTGGCAAAAAGGGAGTTTAGATATATCTGATAGCAATAAGAGAATAAAGGCACTCTCAGAAGATGATGACGACGACGATGATGAATCAATGGATCAATATGGTTGCAACCCAAAGAAAGAGGATCACATTCGAAAATGTAGGTTAAGTTAGTCACTATTTCTATAAACAAAGCTTTTCAACCACATTATTCAACACATTTGTCTTTACTTCATAATAACATTTCAACACATAATTGCAACCCAAGGAAAGAGGAGCACATTCAAAAGTGTAGGTTAAGTTCATCACTTATTTTCTAAACAAAGCATTTGAACCACATTATTAAATGCAGTTGTCCTTGCTTCATAATAGCATTTCAACACATATAGCAAATTTTTGAATCCGACATTAATTGCTTCATAGTAATGCTGTAGAAACACATAATCAAGGTAAGAGGATGTAGCGAGCCATAACTATTTCTAGTGTTTCCAGCTGATTCAGTACAACAGGAAGGGCGGCGGAATATGGATGGCAATGGAAAGGGAATGACCCCAAGGTCCAAACATTCTGCCACAGAACAACGAAGACGAAGTAAAATCAATGACAGGTACCACAGAAAATGCATGAGGAGATTATGTGGCCTATAGGGTGAATAATATTCTATCAGGCCATGTGCACTATTTTGTGTTGTTTCAGCACTCTTTTCCCAATAAATCTGCCATAAGCTTGCAGGTTTCAGATGCTACGACAAATGTTGCCAAATGCCAACCAGAAAAGGGATAAAGCTTCATTCTTACTAGAGGTAATTAGAACTTAGTTATTTCAAAACTTTCATTTATTGTGTGTAGTAACGAGCAAGGAAAACATACAGAGCACTTTATCGCATTCGGCTATTTTGCAAGGATTTTGAATTTTTTCGGTTATTTCCATGAGAAAGAAATTTCCCAAGTTACAATAATTAAGAGTTACTAGTAATGCCCGTCAAAAATAAAGTAAATTTTATGACATTGTGAAAGATTGCCCCAATTTTCTATATCGTTAGGGTATCAATAAATTCGTCCAAGCATTATTATAAACAGTAACTTCTTGAAGTTCCTTATTTCGATACCCTGGTACTAAGTGTGTTTCGTGGTGTAGAACCTAGACCTTTTGTAAGATTTTTTGAATTGGTATAAGTGGTAGATAGTTTCGTATATTGCTATGGTCTTGCTTGGGGAGACTGTGGTGGTCTTAGTTGGCTGTATTGTATTGGTTAGTCTCGTACTCTATGTCTTCCTTGTCTAGGTTGTGGTTTTTAGTCTCATATTTTCCTATGGTCTTGCTTGGCTAGGTTATTCAATACATACAAATGCTGCATGAAAAGGTCAAAAGATATGAGACTGGAGAACATGGGATATTGCAGCAAGAAAGGACAAAACTCATCTCATGGGATGTGGGTGACCAAATTATCATTTGAATGGAAGTTATAAGTGTGTTTGTGCATATGTTAATTTTTAAACAATGTTGGCTATCGTGGGAACTTATCGCAGAAGAATTCTGGGCATCGAGAGACAACTCCTAACAGTTCATATGTTCCATTGGTCTCCACCTTAAACTATAACACAAGGGAAATTTCAGATTCAAATGGATGTATGGAAAAAAGTCCACTGAGAACAAATGAGAATACAGTTGCAGCCTCTGAATTGTTAGTCTCTAAACCTGCATCATTAACTTTCCCTCAACATCAATCGATAATATCTACATCAGAGCAAGCTAATTCTATTCCTATGTTTCGTGCTGCTAATAATAATAATATGTTTGGTCATGGCATTTACAATGATGAAGTCAAGGCCAAGAGCTCTCTGCTTAGCTTACAACAGTCAAATAACCATTTGGCATCTCAAACTTCAAGTTATGTTTTGGATCATGAACACGAGAAATTCAGAAGTTCGGAGAATAATCTAGCTGTTACAAATCATCAGAGATCAGATAACGAACTGGAGGATAGTAAAAGATCCAACTGTCAACTTAAAGAATTATACCGTCCTGATGCAATAAAGCATTCTGGGAATAATGATGACAGTTCAGTACACGTTTCTGATGGGGCCAAAGAAGAAAGAAGAGCACGGTGTCAATATGATAGGCCGAAAGATGCGCGAATGGCTGAAAATAACCAAGATCCTCCAGCAATTCTTGGTGGTGTCATTAACATATCTAGTGCTTATTCACAAGGGTGAGTGACTCATGCAATGTTATTTTTTTCATAAGTTGTACTTTTTGGGGAACGCCCAACCTCAGATTTTGTTTAGCCCCCCCCAACCCCTGAAGAAAAAGAAAACCCAGAGAGAGAGAGACTCTAGGGTAACTGGGAATTCTTCCGTGTTTATGATTTTAGAATTTTTCTAAGGTTTTATGTGTTGTTTTAACTTCGTTTTTTTCTTCTGATGATGCCACAGACGGTAGGGTAATTGGGAATTCTTCCGTGTTTAGGATTTTAGAAATTTTCTAAGGTTTTGTGTGTTGGTTTAACTTCGTTTTTTTCTTCTAATGGGCATCATCTCAGCAGGTTGCTTGACACATTAACAAGGGCATTACAGAGTTCTGGAATAGATTTGGGCCAAGCAACAATATCAGTGAAGATAGATTTGGGTAAACCTAGTGATACAGTCGGGACAAACTCAAATATGGTATGGGTACATAGATATTAACTATACGTCAATTTTTTAAGTTTTATTCACCGTTCAAATACAGTCCTCTTTATTAATTGATACATTGTTTTTCGTTAACAGTCAGCATTGCACATGGAAATGCCATCTTCACAAAGTAAAGAAACTAGTGTTTCAAAAGAACCACAAGAACCAAGGAAAAGGCCCAAGTTTGAGATTGATACATAAACGGCTCCCATACCGACAGATGAATCTTGCGACCTACTGGTATTTTAACGGTAGCTTTGAGGCAGGTTCTTTCCTTTCAAAGAAATATTTGGCGGGTCTCCTAATGAAGCAATCAGAACAAGATACATTATATGTGCACGAGTTGGATACTTTCGTGAATCAGTCAAAACGAGATATATTTTGTATGTGTACGAGTTGGATACTTTTGTGAAGCAGTCAGAACAAGATACATTTTATATGTGTACGAGTTGGATACTTTTGTGAAGTAGTCTTTATGAAGAGAAGACTTTCAACGAGGAGGCAATTCCATTGTATGGTATTTCAGCAAACAGCATAAAACTAAGCATCTCTTACTGATCTTTATAAAGCCATGGAAACCATGATATTCCCTAAGGAGTTTATAAGGAGAGGCCAAGTCAACAAAGAAGGGTATGTCATAGACAAAAGGATGAAAAAATAATCTGGTCGTATGCAAAAGTAGTTTGTAACGAAAGGAAAATGTTATTCTATGTATGTGCATTCAAAATTGGTCACAGGGGTGTATATCCATATATAATATGTATGATTGAAACTTGTCTCAGCAGCTTTATGTAAAAGATCAGAATAGAATTTTCTTGCTGAAACTTGTCAAACCAAAATTGAGTTGGTTTATGTATCAGAAGAATAGGGTTTCTCCCACTAAAAGTTTGTTGAACCCAAACTACAAGGCTCATGCATTTTCTTTTTGTTTCCAAAATGAAATTCAACCGCAACTCTATGTGAGGATTGTTCATTAAATCTGAATTTGCACTATCCAAACAACTGCAATGGTGTGTGCAATATTACAGCATGTTTCTTGTTTCTATCATAAACTGCAACCTCCATTGTGGCATGTGTCCTTTCATAACTTCACCCTTGCGACCATACCTGTATCTATATAACATCAGCATTATTTATGGTTGAGACTAGGATGGTATATGATCGACACTATGCAAACAAGTGCAATGTTTCTATCATAAACCACAACCTCCACTGCAGCCAGTGTTCCTTTCATCACTTCACCCTCGTGACCATACTCCCCTTTATATATATAAACGTCCACCAATCCCTAGTCAGCATTACTTATGGTTGAGACTAGGATGGTATATAATCGTATTCAAGTCCCCAATATCCATGGCAAATCCTTTCTTTCACAGTAGTTGTCTCTAGCTCAAAAAATCCTTTCTAGCACACCATTTGTTCAAGGTTGGTGCTAAGATCAGACAAATAGAGAGGTTTGTAGCTCTGCCTCAAAAAAGGTCGAAGGTTCTTCAATATCTTTGGAAATATTGACTAGGTTCTTAATTTCAATACCTAGGTTCTCAATATTTCAAAGCTAGGTTCTTAATTTCATGAAACAGATAACTATGCCTATCGTACACACATTTAACTCCCTTGCACTGCACACTCTTACCCACATCTATTGCTTTAAGAAACATTGTCAATCCATAACTATTTGTGTGCATAATTTTATATTTACAAATGTGAAAATTATTGCTAGGAACTACATTACAAAAAGACATCTACATTGAAAAAAATGATTCTTACACGAAATGAAGAGATTCTAAATGTTCAAGAAATAAAATTTTCTAATGAAAATTTAAGAATCTGGCTCACATATGTGTAATGAATTATTCAACAGATAAAAAGACCAACAGGATCCTCAGAATAATCTGAAACAAAATCATCAATGAAAGCTATGCTCCACCAATCTCAGCACGTTTTGCCTTCTTTGCTTGTATAAGTTTATCTACTATGGGTGATTCAAGAGGACTAGCATCAACACACCTCTCTGCTGCTGCAGAAGAAACCTACAAAACACAAGGAAATGGCAACATTGTTCTTAAACATGACTTTTGACTTAAGTTTGATCCTAACTGACATCATTTTATCGTTCAGTATTGTTTTTCTTTTCCATCATTCAATCGAAAAATAGTAAGGGGGCCTTCACTTCCTCTAGCGCACCTCATCCAAGAGGAATTGAATGATATCTTCGTCATCAACGACCTCTCGTAAAGGATCCCGCAAGTATTGAGTATCAACCTGTATCTGCTGAAACCCACTCCTGCTGAAAGTTTCTAGCCTCACATACTCCTGGAAACTCTTGAGGCTCAGTTTGATAACAGTTGAGATGACAGATCCCTACAAGCCATGTGGAATGTTAAATAAATATTTCCATTTTGCTCACTCACAATCCTTAATTGCAATACCTTGGAGGTAAAGACTATATATGTATATACAAAATGTAGAGTTAATCCCACATCGTTCTATTACTAATAGTAATTCATCATCATCAGTATCCTAATCCTCCTTGACTCTCTCAACTTCAATGGGAATTACTTCAAAATGTTTTTTGGCTATCAAATAGTAAAACCTGAGTGTACTCCAACTTGGTGAAGATCTCCACTTTTTGTTTAAATAGCTTCGCAACATCTCTTTCTAACAAATGACTCTTAGTCCTTTGAGCGATGCTTGAACGGCTGATTCGGTCTTCTCGTAAAGGATTGCTTCTTGAAGAACTTGCACTTCCTGTGCTATCCGATCGCCTGTGTGTTCGTAGAGTTCCTGGTTCAAGCACTTCTTTAACCTCAATGCTCATGGTCTCAATCTACAGGACAATTTCCAAAGCCAAACTTTCAGATATGCAGAAGCTTGTCTTGCATAAATATGAAAATTAAGCTTACCTCTTGTAGATATAAATCCACAAACATCCGCACCTCTCGTGGTTCCTTGTACTGTAAACAAACTATTCAATTTTATTAAGGAAGAACAAAAACAAAAATATATATAACATTCAGAACCAAAGGCTTTTACCCACCCCACCTTAAGCCAATTGGGCGTTGTCACACTTTTCTTTATCAACATTGAGAGCTTCTTCGATTGGATTAAGACATACTGCAAAACAATGTACAAGATAACGTGTTGATTACCCCACCAAATATGCCACAATCAGTACTGCAAAAGAGTCATCCTAGTAAACAAATGTATCTAAACATGACCAGCAATACAGATCATAACAGTAGCCATCATTCCAATGATTGCATGGAGCATCTTATTTACATCACACATACGTTAGAAGGAAGAATACACTGAGATTCGTGATTACGCCTCAATACAGGTCACAAGGGTAATAATAGCCTAAACCCCTAAAATATAAAATGTGGTGTGTGAGCATTCTGAAAACCACCTCCTCATACTTCAGTGATTCACAACAAGTATGATCAGATAAAAATATTTGCATTTTACACCACCTCTGTTAATCACAAAAACTTGGTCCTTGTGATGAAATCATGCAAAAACAACACTAGGAGAAATTGGATAGTCTTCAATTTCATGTTACATTTTGACAAGCTGTAATAGTCAATTAGAACTCACATGCTGAAGAAGTTGATCTCCTGTTGCTCTGTAAAGTCTACAAATCTCTGTTGGTATAAATGGAGGCCGATCCTTGGAACCTTGTGTTCCACCTCCAGTGAATGAAGCAGCTATTTCCTGTATTTATGGCTTAACATATTTATTTGCAACCCAACTACAGAAAGAATTATTGCTAACTTGTTGAATACATTTGCTCAAGCACTGCTATTGCCATTTGAAGCCATGTGCATCATAACTTCTTTCATTAAGTATGACCACAATAAGTATTACGTACACTAAATAAGTGATACAACAAATGACCCTGGCTAAAGAGCTAGACTCATCAAAATACTTGTACTCGTCGGGATACCTCTGTTATCTTTGGAACAGCGAACTGTTCTATATAGATTGAAAATCGAGCAAGCAGTAACACAAGCCCACTTGATGCAAGAATCTTTTTTCTGCTATCTTCAGGTACACCCTCTTGTTTGGAGTTGTCATGTGGTGTTGATGTGCACATTGCCAGAAAACGATGATTCAGCATCACAAAAAGATCTTGAATACCTCCTTGTACCAAGTCAACATAGAGTGAGCGCCAATTGACCATTAAATCCCCTTTATCATCAAGAAGCTCTTTCAAATTCTGCACGGAAATACAAAAGAGAAAAGTGCAATGCCAAAGAATATCATCAGCATTTACAGAATTGCATGTTCAGGCCTCTCAAAAGGAATCAAAACTTTTGGTCCAAGGAGATTCTACCGACAACATGTCAAGACTGCCTTGAAAAATGATATTTTGAGCATTTAAGAGCACTCTTTCCAGTGATTTCTTTCCATTCACAATATCTTTATTGTTTCTAGCTTGTATTGAGTTAGCCACCAAAAGAGCAGCTGGGTTTCAAAGACATTGAAATATGATCATGAGATGATGTTCACAACTTGAAACACGCAGCAATTTAACATCCTAACATCATTACCAATCAAATTATCATGCAGTCCTCTAAATCTTCGGGTGACATGTTGTCTCACAGCACCTTCTGCTGCCTGCAATCAGCATCAGTTTTCTTCAAGGAAAAGGAACAGATAGACCTTAATATCAAAAAGATCACTGGTAGAAATCGAATGTACAGTACCTGCAACGCAAGCAGAGGAAGACCTGCATCAGGTACAACTTCATCCATTTGAGTGACATCTGTGGATAAAATTTCTGCAGGATAAAATAAAATTGTGACATAAGTCAGCATGATGTGTAGAATAAAAATTACAAGTACAATACGCATCACCCACTGCCTAATACTTCTACTCCCACTTAACATTCTCTTTGATGCTAAGCATCATTCTCGTAATTCAGGATAATATAAGCATCTTGCACTCCATTATTATCATCCTTGCATTGTTTTTTTTTTGTACTGTCTCCAATAACAGAAGGCCTTTTGCACGTCTGATATGTCTTGTATGCCAATGGTTGCATAATAAATCCAAATAATATAAGCATCTTGCATTCCATTATTATCATCCTTGCACTGTTTCTTTACACTTTATCCAATAACAGAGGGCCTTTTGCACATCTGATCTGTCTCATAGGCCACTTGTTGAATATGTCATCAACCTCCCATCTCCACTCCCCAAACTTTCATTCTTCCTCCATTTTCCTTTAGTGGATATGCCACCACTCCTTCCATCTCCCCTCTCCTGTGTCTTTCCAAAGTTCTTAAAAATATGGAAGATCAAAGATTGGGAACATGGTTATGAGAAGATTAAAAGCACTGATCTATTAAGAGTAATAACAAAAGATGAGCACATGAGATTATACGATCTGGTTTTTATACACATGCATTGAGAGGAGAGAGCCTTACACAGGCTATGCAAATGAGGCTCATTTCTCTCGATATGACTTCAAATTTATTATATAAGTATTAACATTTACATAAAAGAGGTATTTTCTTGTTATTATTTTCAGACATCTCCTCGGAATCCATCTTTCCCCCTCTCCCAGTCTGTCTAAGAGAGTGGAATAAGGATATTAATCACATCAGTGTCCATTTATGGATTTCCAGATCCATTTGACAAATATCCAATGCATAACACAATGCTCTATCCCCACAATTCTGATACATAACCAAGCATAATGTGGTATGCATTACATGGAAAGTCATGTAGCATGCAATGCTGATGAGGCTCATTTCTCTCAATATGACTTCATCTTTATTATAAGAGTAATCATAATTGACATAGAATAGGTATTTTCTTGTTATTATTTTCAGACTTCTCCTCGGAATCCACCTTTCCCCCTTCCTCAGTCTGTGAAAGAGAGTGGAATAAGGATATTAATCACATCAGTGTTCACTTATGAATAGCCAGATCCATTTGACAATATCCAGTGCATAACACAATGTCTTATCCCCACAACTCTGATACATAACCAAGCATCATACGGTATACATTACATGGAAAGTCATGTAGCATTACAACAGCACCAAATCAATAATTATTTTCACTACAATGACTCTTAACTAATCAAAACCAAAAGTAAAAAGGGGAGAGTTCCTTCATCTTACTCAAAGCAGATATAAGTTCACTTGCAGAAGGATCTCCAAAGTCAGGCTGTAATGATTTCTGCACGCTTGCAAGATACCTGGATAACAAAGTTTAAAATAACATCAAGCATAGTATGAAGCATACGTACCATTCGTGCATTCGCATTCACGCACAATCTTATCATTCGTGTAAGAGAAACACCCTCGAAGTATGGTAAATACTAAATACTGAATACCATACTTTTGCACTCATTATTTATTATAAGGTTTTCTTTTTTAGGGTAAGAAAGTTAAGGTAAGTTAAGGTATAAAGTGTAAAAAAAACCACAAGAATGATTTAATAACATACGCATTCGTTTTCATACGAACGTTTGGGCTAACAAACAGGAATATTACGTACTATGACATCAAGTATCCTAATCCACTCCTGGAACCAAATTGCGCTAGCTTGAAGACAAAATCTTACTTTCGGAATAAGTCCGTTGCAGCTTCAGTGAGACGTTTTTCAGCCATTGGAAAAATACTTTTGAACATCGATGCTGATTGAGCAAAGTCTGACAGAAATTCCTGGTATGATGGAATATTTGAAGGTTACAAGACTTGATATCCTTGATCTAATTCAGCACAGGAATCATCCTTGGAACAAAAGATTTTCAATGAGGAAACTACATAATGTATTAGAAATTACACCTTATTAATAGTCTCCATCAACTTCCTTGGTGACTGATGTTCGGAATCATTCATAGGTGCATCATTTGACTTCTTTGAAATGCCTTCAACTCCTTGAAGGGCCACGGCAAGCCGTTCTAAAACTCCAGTCAAATATATATCCATTATGTTTTCAATCTGAAGCAATAAGGTCCCAAACTTGTTTCTTGTTATCATGGACAACACATGCAATTGATAGTACGTAATAAAGCGAAACCTTAACTCCCCAAAGTTACTTTGAGCAAAACTCAGACCAATAACTATGATCAAAACCTTATATCAACATAAATAGACACTCAATTAAACTCTAATACGATAGCGTACTACCAAACCAGTGACTCGCTACAATGGTGATGATAATGTATTCTTTACATGACTAATTTATATAATCCCTCTCTCGATTATGATATATGTAGGATTTCTACAACATTAATTGTGCTGTCACATGATATGCATACCGGATGGTCTAGTTCCCGTAATAATCCAACAGCTTCTGCACGGGAAGCTATTGGCTCTGAATCTGCCATTACATGAGCCTGCATCAGAAGACATTCAGCAAAAGCTACCTATACATATACAGTACAAAACCATAGAGTAAAGACGCAATGACTTACCTGTAGTCTTTTTGAAATTATTGCCATCACCTCTTCTGATTCTTCCTTGCAACTTTGAAACGATGTTTTTCCATACGCCTACCCTAAAAGAATGCCATAAGCAATATTTTCACTGAAGCAATGCAGCGTCTAGTAAGAAGGTATTACCTCAAAACCGTAATGCACAATATTGATTCTCAATTACCTTCAAAATAGGAAGAGCCCCTTTGTAAAATCTTACTGCATCTCGATAAGCCTCTGATTTCAGGCACTTTCGAAGTCTTTTGGGCAGGTCAAAAACAAACTATACATAGCACACAGTATACATTTAGTAATAGGAAACGCACATAATGGGTACAAAATCCCATACTTGATTATTACTTAGGTACCTGCACTTTCCTAAGAAGACCACGTGTCCCATTCAACTCTTCGATTCGCCCCCTTCTCTCAAATAGTGATGCATTGACACCATCACTACTAGTCCTTACAACAGTTACCTAAATAGAAATATCATCAATGCAATAAGCATCTTCAGTCAATGACGATACTGTACAAACAAAATATGTCAGAACTCTTACTTTGTTAAGGAGCTGCTCAACATTTGACTCCATACCTGTGATATTTTCCTTCATCCTGTAAACGTTTTAAAAACCAATTATGAGATTGGGAATGTCTGTTAATTACCACCCCCTCCTTTCACAAATAGCATGTTTCCCCTTCTCTTTGAGAACTTTTGGGTGGTGAGACATGTTATAAGCCAACTCCCCTTTCTTCTACCAACGCATGTTAGAATGATTTAGGTATGGTGGACCATATATAGCAATGTGTGTGTGCATTAAATTTTACCTTCTTATCGTGTCCGTAGCACTAATGAACTTGTTATAATTCTCATATACCAGCATTTGCATGTCACTGTCAAGGTTCTTTATTTCAGCAGCCATTTCAACATGTTTTTTAAGCAGACCCTCAAGGTCTGTTTTATGCACCTGCAAGTCAGGTCAGAATGAAACTAGATCATGAAAAGTCTATTTCTTGTGGATCCTTGAGTCTAACTTTTAGAGCACATTAGAAAAAGTATATCAGAGATATATGTACAATATATGTCTCCAGTATTGACTAGTTTCAGTTTCACCATTTCATTCATTCAAATACAACTTATTTTTCATCAATCTGATCAAAATGATATAGAATAAGAAGACTCCAGATTTAAAAAGCTCCTCATCCATTTCATTCATAGAAGTATTGATTAGTTTCAGTTTCACCGTTTAATTCATTACACTACAACTTCTTTTTCTTCAATCTGATCAAAATGGTATAGAATGAGAAGATTCCGGATTAAAAAAGCTCATAAACCATTTCATTCATAAAAGTATTGACTAGTTTCAGTTTCACCATTTAATTCATTCCACTACAACTTATTTTTCTTCAATCTGATAAAAATGGAATAGAATTAGAAGATTCCAGATTTTTAAAACTCATCATCCATTTCATTCATAAAAGTTACATCTAAAAATTTTAATTTTAGTAAGATATCAGAAATTGTGTCTACTTACATTATTATACACACACACTGATTTGCATTACATTCCTCAATTGATCATTTCACATCAGAGGGCGTGGAAGCTATGAACAATTGCTGCCAAAAAGTGGATGGCCTTGGGTATGTACCACATTGTCTGATTTCATTGGGAGCGATATGAAAAATCAATTGAGAAACGAGGTTCATCCACTCACTTGGAGATGTATTGCCATTAGAGTATTTTTTTTGGGAAATTGAAATTTGCAGAGTGATGACATCATCTCATCTACACAGCAAACACCTGAGGGCCCTTTATCATCTGCCAGATGGAGTCTTAATTGATGGATAACCATAAAAAGTGATTTATCTAGAAATCCGGTGACCCTCTGGAGCCAATGTTTAACAAGTTTCTAAAGCATGGAACAACAACTGGTGAGATTCGCAGAGTGACAACCGCATCTCATCTACAATGCACACACCTTGGACCCTTTTATTATCCGTCAGATAGGATCTTAATTGATGTCCTATCATGGAGAGTGGATTATCCACAAATCTGATGATACTCTGGAGCCAAAGTTTTATGAGCTTCTAGAGCATGGGACATCGAACGATTCCATGATATGATGTGCTAAATTAAAAAGGTAAAGAAAATAAATATTTCTAGAGATTCAAATCTACTTCAAAGAGGCCTACTTTTAATTGGAATTTGGAACCGAGAAATTTCAGAGCTGAATTCGATGGATTTGAATCTCTAATTCCTATGTCGGCAGAGTTAAGATCCAAATTTTGTAGAAAATTATGTTACTAGAGAAGGGCTAGACTGTTTGAATACATCATTAAATTCAAAAAACCAAAGAAATGGTAACAGCATGGGAGAGTTCCAAAACATGAAAGACTACGAGATACACCTGAAAAGTATCATTATTAAGTTTTGATTCCTACATTTTAGGCATTGGATACGTAGCTACATACGTAGCTACATTCAATTAATCAAAGAACATAATTAAAAATAGAGACCTACAGAGAAAAATAAAGAAAATGGACGAATTTTGAGCTTCTAAATCATGTAAAACTACGAAGTATGCTTCAAAGAATATCACTTTAAAGTATCAGAACATCCTGAAACTGAGGATTTCCTACATTGTCAAAAAACAGTGTTGAATCTCAAAAGCTGGTAAGCTGCTCAAGTATATGGCTTAATAATAATAGTTCGGAGCTAAACAGACAAAAGAAACCATGACCAATTTCGTTTTCCTTGATTACTTTAAAATGTGAAAGTTCAAGAGAAAGAAAGAAAATGAATGGCTTCAGAAATTCGAAAAAAGTGGAAGTTCATCCAATTACCAATCGTTAACATACAAAGTAAATTGAGGCAGAAACAAAATGAATATGCTTCCGAAGCATGAGAAACTATAAGATATTTCTAAGGAGATTGCTTTTATTAGATATAGATTAGGATCCAAGCACATTTGTAGCCTAAACTTAGATTTATTGAAATACAGATCTAAAATCCAAACTCGAACCAGCCAAATAAATGCATTTCAAGCTTTTACACTATTAAAAACAACAAAATTCTTCGAACGGTTTCTTGCTCTCACTTTCCTAAACTCTACAGATTCGGCATTAGATCCAAAAAAGTTCAAAAAGAAATAAAGAACCAAAAAAATACTTCAAACAATCTTGCTGCTAACTCTTCATTTCCTAAAATCTTAAGATTCACCATTAGATCTAAAATATTTAGGAAAAAATAAATGAAAGAGAAAGAAACAAAAAAGTGAAGGACGAACGAACCAGGGAGGACATATAGCGTTCTGCATCAAAATCTTTGCTGTTGATGGCATGGATCGTGTCTCTGCGCGAGATATGGGAGGGGGAGAGATCATTTTCTTCTCCATAGAAGCTGTTCAGCAGATCCCTCACGCGCTTCGTCTTCGATTCGAGTTCTTCAGCCATCACTGAGCTGTGCTGCTGCTTCTTCGTAGTCGTCGTCAGGAATCAGAGATAATAACAAATTTGTATCTCCCCAAAATGCCCTTCAATTTTCATAAATTCTCCAAATGCCCCTATCTCGCGCACCTACATGTATGTATGTATGTATGTATGTATGTATGTATGTATGTATGTATGTATCATGTATGTATGTATGTATGTATATGCATGTGTATATATATGTACATGTGTTGCCTTAACCTCTTTAAGTGAGCTATATCCCATCTAGGCACCTCTCTCTATCAACTCACCACATAATCAATTAGGGTTCTCATGACATCCCTCATCTCTGGATACATCAATCATTATGTACCTGTACAACCCCATGTGATACTCTCTCATCTTTCTTCGTTTCATCCTAAAAACCAACACATTCAATACACCATTATCTTAAACACTGTACACATAAACACACTAATGTCTCTCGTTCAACTATGGATGCCTCAAAGGTTTCTTAAGTTCAACTAAAATGAATACACGCATCAATACAACGATTAAGAAACATGTATGTCTTATCTTATCCCTTTACCCTCTATGCATTTTAATTCTATTTCACTAAAACCTTACAACCAATTTACACGTCCCTCATCGAATGACCGAAATGAGTTCATTGTGATGACCTAACTTTTATAACTATGGTCCTAATTTATCAAGGATGCAATGTTTGAACTTTGAAGTATATTTTAATGCTAATACAATGATGAAGTTACCGAGTTTTTATCTTATTTTTAGTTTATTGAGAAAGATAAATGAGTGAATATAATCATTAATAGGGAGGGGATACATCACCCTAGAAGCTCCATCCTCTTGATTATATAAGTGTGTCAAATGCATCCCTCTTGGAACTCAAGGTTTGGCAACATTGTGGTTTCTTGAGATGGATGAAGGAATGATGTGCAATGTTCATACTCGCATTTGATGGGTCTTAAGGTGACAATGAACCACGAGATAAAATACCTATACATAATTGTTTAAAAGAAGGCAATTACCAAGGATATATTGATATTGCATACTAGAGAACATTGTGTGAGCAATGTTGTTTGACATTAGATTTGCATGTAAAATCATTGAGTTTTTATTTTGGAATTTCACATTTTCAAATATTCTATATGCTTAAGAACAATAAGGATATGGCTTTAAATGTAATTAGTGAGTTTGATTTTGCATTAATTAGAAAAACTCTTCGTCTTTCTCTTTGAGATAATGCACGCTACTAGTTTATTCCTAATGTCCCAATCCCCATAACAGGAAAGGTGAATGCAGTGAACTCTTTTGGTGTGTACAAACATTGTTAGATATTCTTTTTACATGAAGTGTGAATTGCTAGGTCTTAAATATAATATCCTCGTACTAAAGCCAATGTTTTATAAAATAACTTATTCTCCATAAATCGTGGATCGTAACTTGTAAGGTCTCAATTTGTTTATGTTGAATTGAATATCAACTCATGTGGGCCATTAACTTTCAACATTGCAATGATTACATGTACCGAGTTCCCCTGTAGGCAAAGCGTAAGAGAAATGATATTAGAGTCACGTGGAGAAATGGTCTATATGTAGAATGAAAGTTATACATAGAGAGCATGTGCCAAGAACATTAGAGAAACAAGTAAGCAATTGAGTTGGACGTGCAAGTTGGTTACGGATTTGGTCGATGACATGTCATGGACTTTTAAAATTAGAATATAATGATGACTAACCAGTGACTATTAGTGACTTCACGATTGAGTTGCAAAAAAAGAAAGGGTGGATTATTAGGTGAGATGGGCAAATATGAAGAGGAAGGATGGGCATTTCACATCCACCAAGATTAATAAAGGTTGTATGCCTTGATTATTAAGGTGAGAAAGAAAGTAATCATTTTCATAAAATCTTATGGATAAGGCCCAATGCCACGCATGAAACAATGGAATACAACCAACCATCATTGAGGTTAATGGAGATAAATAAAAGGAATAAACATTGCATTTATACAATAAATATAAAGTAATGATGTGACATCTAAGCCATTATACAAATAACAATTGAAAAACTAACATAAGAAATATAGTCATCTCAACGAGCAACATTTAGACTTTCATGGAAGAAATATAATTGGAAACTAAATGAAGTGAACTCATTGAGTTGTGATTGAGCACCTGTCAAGATTTCCTTAACTACAACTTTTTGTTCACATCCAATACATGCAATATCCAATTGTGGATCATGTTGAATTACAACATGCATCTCGTATGTTGCATGTTGTGATAATGGACAACGTGTTTGATATATCTCACTGGTCCTCTATATGCTCACTCTTCGTTTGAAACATGTAGAATAAATTAGTTTGTAATGTTGTCCCTTGACTAGAATAAATTTGTGATTGTTCATTACATAAGTCGTCACGTTGTCTTAGGTATGTACTACATATTCAATGCACACCTTTTGTTTTTTGTGTTTATCAATTATCCAAATACAATCTCTTTGATAATTTGGTTGGAAGTAGCTCGTTTATGCATTGTACATTCAAATGTTGAAACCATACATGTAATGTTGCATATAGGAATCGACAACCATTCAGTTTTGGTTCACCTTTCCTTTACATAATTGGCAAATCACAATGAGATATGTGGACATCAACTTAGAAGTTGGTAACAAATCGCAGAACTATAAAATGCGAGGGGCAGATTAAATTGGGCTCAAGTGGACTCATCTTTTGCCTCATCACTTAGTAATTGGCAACAGTTTGTTCACAACCCGACTCATATTATTCAACAAGAATGTAGAGGAATAAGAGGAGGAAATGTGATAGTTGATGAGTTAAGGAAGTTGCGGTTACCCTTGCAATATAATATACTTTCTAATTGTCATAAGTGAATGGGATTATTTTCAAATTTTCAGGTTTTATTGGGAGTTCGTGGCCTTGGAGATGATGGTACTTTCTTAAGTTATGATGTTCTACAAGATGGATGATTAGGGATGATTACCCGGGAAGATGAATGTTTGGCTAAGGCTATATTAAAACCTATTAGAATTCTAGCTAATGTAGATAAGGGTTGGGTTCTTGACCCTAATCCTAATGACGTGCATCCATGGTGGGATCTATGGGTAGTGGGGAAAAAACCATTATGTGAATTGAATTGGGACCCATGAGAATGGAAGTGGTTGCCTACATCATATTCTGGGGAGGATGTTAGGCTGATTCCGTTTTTTTAGTATTCTGTTTGATTGGGAAGGGAGATGATAAGACGTAGGGTACCCCATTGGTCGACAACAGCAACAAAATGGTTGACTTGTAATGTGGATCCTACTCACATGACAACATTTTGGAAATGGCTATGGGCTCTTCAAATTCCAAAGAAGATTATTCTATTTAGATGGTTGATTGTTAATTATGTGGTTCCTATTAGGGCTTGGATGTATTGTAAAGAAGTGGATAAGATGTGTGATTTTTGTGGTTTAGAAGTGGAGTCTCTTCATCACCTATTTTGGTCATGTATGGCTGCCAAATTGGTTTGGAAAAGATTTTTATGTCTCTTGCATGAGGTTTATGGCTCTAGAATATATAAATGGGGGGTAGATATATGGGCTAATATAAAGGGCGAGGTACAAGATTATGAAAAAGAAAATGTTAACTTTGCATTATATACAAGAGGTCGATATGTTGAGGAAGTGCCGCCATATATACCTATTAATTCAGTCCAAAATGGCATGGTTTGGGAGACGATTAGTTCAATAATCATATGGGTTTTGTGGACTAGTAGATGTCGAAGGATATTTCAGCAAATTCAATGGAATGTTGTGGATGACCTTAGTGCATACACTAAAAGGAGAATATGATGCTATCAAAGGTGATCCAAATGTAGTCTTTTGAAAGCAAGAGGTTTTTAAGAAGAGATGGGAAAGGATGAAGGTATTCTGCATGGTTAATGGTGGTATACGTTGGAGGTATCAACCACCACTTTGGGTATTTCCTCCACCGACATGAGGCATGTGTCAATGTATAACTATTATTACTTATGCTTTGGGACATACATAGGTCTATAGCAGTCTAAGAGTAGTTGAAAGGGACTATGCCAAATTTTGTGACCTATATTTTTACCTTGAAGACATACATAAGCCTAAAAGATATCAGAAGAGGGCAAGACACCCATAATTAGATCATTGAAAGGGAGTTTGATTCAGATTCGTGTCTTGTGGTGATTCTAGTTTATGCGTATGCTAAATGTGGCATTTTTGAAGATGCTACTGCAGTAATCGGACTACTATCAGCCAGAGGCAAGGTTTTCATAAATAGCCTTATTGAAGGGCAAAGATGTGTCACTATACAACGGGATACATCAAGCTGAAAATTCATGGAATCACATACATCCAATCCGAAATACAAAGTGCAAATTGTCTCCAAAATCAATCAACCAACAACAAGATGTACATTTTAATTAGGAGACATTGAGAAAGTATGAAGATTATAGGTAGATATTGTATACATTTACTGGCATCTTGATGTAAAAGTTTATTGGAAGAGAATGTTATTCTTGATAATACTTTTGTTGACGTGTATGCCAAATGTGATGATTTGGAAAAAGCTCAGTTGGTGTTTGATGAACTTCCTATTCAAGATTTGGTCTCATGGAGTTCATTGATCTCGAGATATGCTCATCATGGCCACAACGAAGGTGCATTGAAGTGTTTCAAACAGATAGGCATCACATTCACTTGCACCTTGAAGGCACGTGGAATAGATAGGGGGAAACAAATCCACCATATGAAATGCTTAAACAAGCATGTCGAGCCCGACAATGTGTTGGTGGATATGTATGCAAAATGTGGTGAGCTAGAAAAAACCGCAGGAAGTGTTTGATGCGCTTTGTGTTCGTGACGTTGTGTCAATGGAATGTTTTGATCTTTGGATATGTTCCGCAAGGGGAAGGAAGCAAAGCTAAAACTTATTTCAAGAGGATGTAGTGGAATCACTTCTTGCCAAATACAATCGCCTTTATTTGCATATCAAAGGCTTCTTCAAGCATAGGGGCTTTACATAGAGGTGAGCAAATTCATAGTGAAATTGTAAGTGAAAGATTGATCGGTAAAGTTTAGAAACTAGATACTGCTTTGGTGGATATGTATGTCAAATGTGGCGAAGTAGGAAAAGTACAAAAAGTCCTCAAGGGGCTACCGATTCTTGGAATGCACTAATTTCATGATATTCCCAACATAGATTTGGCTAGGAAGCATGGAATCCTTTTGAAAAAATGCAAAATGATGGTCTTTCTTCGGATGCAAATACCCTTGTAGTTTGCTAAAGGCTTGTGGCAGTGTAGTCGTGGTTGATAACTGCATAGAAATTCACAATGAAATCGTGAGTACGAGACTGTTGGAAGACAATATTGAGCTTGGGAATGCTTTCGTGGACATGTATGCTAAATGTGGTGAGCTTGAAAAAACCCAAAAAACATTCAATGATCTTTCAGTTCGGGTGGGCTAAACAATGGATGTGAAACCTACAAGCCACCAACCAACCATTTGTTTAATGCATCTTGGATTATTCAAGCCCTTCAAATCAACATTGACAGTCACTACAACGTTGTTAATGCTTGCATTTGCCGAGCAATAATTGACGCCCAAAAGCTTTGATGAATTATTGTTGGTTGGAGATATGGTACAATGGACTACCATGTTATTCGGCTATATTGAGCATGCTATGCAATTTTATCCTCAAATGCTTGTGGCTTCCTCTTACCTTATATGATGACATTTTTTGGTATGTTGAAAGCATGTGGCAGCATGGGAGAATTGTTTGTACATACAAAAATGAAATTAGATTTTGTGATGGATGGAGGTGTTGTGGGATAGATTGGCTTCAATAGTTGCACAATCTCTACGGAAAATATAACATTGTAGCTTATGTGCCTTTTTTAAAACTAATGAAAGGATATTTTGTTTAAAAAATAAATAAATAAAATGAGAGGGGCAAATCCCAATTGTTAAGAACCTTTTACCGCACAATAGACAAATATGAAGTAAATGGTAAATCAATTCGGTGGAAAAACTCAATCCTCTCAACCACCCTCACATTATGATCAAGACATAGTCAACCTACCATCGACGACTCTTGTCGGTGGATATTGGGAAGATGAGTTCATTGGGACGGGTAACACCATTAACATGACGAAAGCATAGTCATACCATTGGTGTATTGCAACTTATGATTTCGGCCTTGTTATGTAATAACCAAGCCTCGTATTTATCATATTCTCATACCCCTCGAATATGTGTGCCTTTTAAAAGACTCGCCCGCCGTCAATTGGTTGTCAAGCTTGTGATATAGCATGCACATATTGTTCCCTTGATCAAATCACACTTGTCCCTTTCTAACATTAACGAACATCTCTTCACTTATGTTTTTAAAAATGTGAGCAACGTTTCCTTGGTTACGTTATGCATGCATAACACCAATAGAGTGGATTATTCATTCCCAAGTCTAATTGTCCTTGATTTGATTGCATGTTGTCTAACTATTTGTTTTTAGTCATGTAGATTGAGTGTATATATGATTAAGTGGATAAAAGTAAAGCCTTCCTTTATATTGGAGGGTGTTGATGCATGAAGGCTAGAGTGCATTATTCCTTCCCAAGTCTAATTGTAGTTTATTTGATTACATATTGTCTAACTATAGTGATTTGATTCATGTAGTTTGAGTGTATATATGATGCCTTCCTTTATATTTGAGGGGTGTTGATGGATGGAGGCACTACACCCATACATTTTGACTCATAAAACAAGAACATCAACCTCAAAGTCTCCATCCAAATGTGCTATACAAATTGATGAATGCTAATTTAAATGATCAAAATCATATTTATCCAAAATCTAATAGAAGAAACATGCATGTTATGAAGAAGGTGTTACTTTTGAATTATGCATGCATGTGCATGAATGGGTTGTGTCTGCTGTGATTTCTCATTATATTACAACATACTAGAAATGTATGTGAAAAATATGCAAGATATTCACCTCTTAGAAGTTTTACGCATACATACATGAATCCACCTCCGGTTAAGACCCAACTTTGTGATTTTATCCCAAGAGTTCCTTTTTTTTCTAAGTATTGAGCTTATTATTCAATTCATACATCCAATCCTTTTTTCATTAATTTGTTCATATTTCCAAAAAACTCATTAGGTTAACACTATAAAATAGTATACCATCATGATTCCTTTTGGAAGTTGAGTTAACATCATAAAAAAGTAAATTTGGTTCTTGATTGTGGAGACCTCGATGAGTTGACATCTCTTGAATTTGTAACCTTTGAGGATCTTTATGGAACACTTTGACTAGAGCAATACAACCATGTTAAAGGAACTCATCGTGTAAACATATGAATGGTCATTATTCAGTGTTATAGCATCTCGAGTCAAAGTAATGGTGTGGAAATGACAATTTATTGTAAAAAACTATGATATTTAGCACTATATATATATATTAACATTCTCCGTTGAGCGAGAAAAACGAGTTATTTTAAGAGAAATGTCTTGATTGTTTTTCTTGCATTTTCTAAAACTTTCCATGACACATGGTGAAAATTTTCATGTAGATGCATTAGTGCCAATGCAAGAAGACAACTCGTTTATGCAAATACTCAATAGGAAAAAGAACAAAGCTTTGAATGAAAAGACATACTTTGCGTTTGTTAAAGAAGCAATCCACATGGATATACATGCATGTAAATGAGCTATGCTATTTGCATATATTAAATTTTAGTCATGTCTAGAAATTATTACTATGTTTTTCTACCTCAATGATTGTTAACAGTGTTTTGACAATGATATCCAATGATAATTTGTTGCAAATAGAATAACTAATTGCATGGTCTCGACTCTTTATAAGTCATTATTGTGGACACCTTGTTTATTGGTAGCTTTTATGCAAATCAAGCTACTTCTTCAATAACTTTTTAGGTGAGATAATATCGACATATTTTCCATATCGTCTACTTTCATGTTCTCGACATTGCCCACTTACTCAATCTACATGGACTATATTCACAACAATTTCCAAGGCCGTCATGTTAATGGTCATTGTTGGGAATACTTGAGGATTGGTTTGTTATTTGAAGGATATGCATTGCTTTTTAACCAGTATAACGTAGAGGAACTTAATGCTTCCATTACTATATGTATATATTTTACTGTGACCACTTTAGACATCCTTACAATGGCGAACTAAATGTTGATCTTCTTTAAATTCATATGTGAGAAGAATATGACGAGGGCAAAGTTATGCATACATGCACAACGAAATAAAATAGGAGGAAAAAATGAAACAATGTAAGATTCATTGGCAAAACAAATATGTTACAATCAAGGGCACATACTAAGCATAATGCTAGGGTCCACATAACATCCACCGGTTGGGATACAATACTCCTCACGTGTACCTTTAACGGCTATTGGAAAAGGTACCATAAGATAGAAGATAAAAGTCATACGAAAAATAGAATAGTTTTTTGAGCACAAGAGATATGGAATCTAAAATGAGTGAATTTTATTAATACATAGGGGGTTTTGGCTTTGGTTTTATAGGTAAAATGATTGATTTGTAGTTAAAACTTGAAGTTCCCATATCCCCTTCCATCTCTTTTCTATTTAATATTCTTATAATATTGGAAGCGAAACTCATACATGACCAAATTTGTTTTATTTTCAATAGATTACATTCAAATATTACTTACTTGCCTTGAAATCGGGTAGCCAAACAAATCAGGTTGCCTCTGATGTTTGTTTGTTAATGAAGATTGGACAATGATGTAACCAAAAACCAATTGCCATGTCAAAATGCACTTACTACCTTGCTTTGGTAGCACGAAAAGTTTGTTATGATATACTTCTTTACGACAAATAGTTTGTGTTCTTTAGTCCACAAATGCACATTTTATGTGGCGAGTTGACAAATCTCATAATTGTTAAAACCTACGTACATGTATGCCAAGATAAGTTTATGCAGAATAACATTTTCAAGAGGAACATTTTATTGCAACATATTTTATCATCATAAAATTTTCCACATTTTTTTTGCAAGAAACACGTCTACTCATGTATTTAGTATTTTAGAGCCATAATATGTAAACCAATGGATGTAAAAATATTACAAACCTCCTTAAGAAAAATAAGATACAACCTCCTAATTGTCCCATAAGCAACTGAAATGGATAGTAAACAAAAAGACTAGAATATGGACATACACATATACCACACATGTAAAAGACTAGGATATGGAAATACACATACACCACACATGTTCTACTGTAACAATTAGGTGCAGAGGAGGGTGATATATGTATTAACAAGTTGGGATCGATGGAGTGAGAGTAGGAGACGTGTTTCTTATTAACTGAATATCATCTATTGACATTTGTATGGAAGATGTTTAGTTTATCGAGAGGCATTTATATAATTTTATGGGTATCTGGTAGAGAGACAATAAAAAAAGCCAAAGCGAAGTGTTGTCAAGACGTGTTATAAACAATGGGTGTGAAAGAGTAAAAACCTTTTTGTTTAGTTAGTAAATCATCATAGGATTATCGCAAAGCAAAAATCATTAGAGATTAGGGCTTTGCGGTTAAAGCAAATAATAAATGGAGTCATGATGAATGTGTGGGAGAAGGAAGGTAGACATATTTCAAGTCATAACTAATTCACTTGTTTGAGAAATGAGAAATAGCAGACCCTAAGCGAGGTCGAAACAATCGGAATGAGATGAATGAATGATCATATGGGTTCGAGCCGAGAGTGATGAATGGTCTAGAGCACAGGTGGTCATGACGAGGTATGGGAGGCAAATATGTATATAGATATTCTTAACTTCACGAGAGACCAAAGACAAATAGAACGATAAGAAACCAAATAAGAGCGAGAGAGAGAGATAGGTAGGAAGGAGATGGGAATTGGACATCATCCCTGGGGAGATGAGTATGAACGAACGAACGGACGGTTGAGATGTGATCGCAATTATTGGACAGCCACGATGGGTCAGAGAGGAATGGGACGAGCGGTCCGGATGTGATGATGAGATTGGACGGCGCAGATGAGATGAGGGGGGGAGGGCGCAGAGAAAGAGAGTAATGTGAATGAGCGAGCGAACGAACGGTTGAGATGCAAGGAAGCAGATAATCATTTGGACGGTCATGATGAAGCAGGGAAATGCCTCTGCTTTTTTTTTTTTTGAGGGGCTTACTAAACCCTAGAAAGGAGATCCAACGGAGGAGGTTGGCATAAAGCTCACAGAGAAGATCGGACGGCAGGCATGGCATGCCGCTAGATTTGGCGGCACTACTAAAAAAGCCCTCTAATTTCCTTCATCTTTATGTTTGCCCTAATTTTTAATGTCGTGAGCTTTTCATTCCGCATATCTCCCGTCTCTCTTCTCTCCCTTATCCTCTCTCTCTCTCTCTCTCTCTCTCTCTCTCTATTTGAGCTCCATCTCTGCTAACCCTAACCCTAACCCTAATTCGTCTTTCTCTGATTTAGCTCGTAACTTTTAATCCTTTTCTGCATATTGTCTTCCCTTCCTCCTCTTTCTTCTCCGATCTAGTTCACTCCTTCAATTCTCCCCTGCATTTCCCCCTTTTTCTCATCCTATTTCTTCCTTCTCTGGCCACATTTCCCCCTTCTTTTCTCTGAGTCGTTCTCAGCAGATCTACTGGAAGATGGTCTCCTCCGCTTCATCCTCAGTGTGTACATGGCTTCTGAAGCTTATTCACCTCCTTAATCCTCCAGCATAATATCCCATACACACACAACCACGCTCCGTCTGCATCAAATAAGCTCTAGCTCAAACCCACTGTTAGGATTGCAAAATTTAGGCTTCTAGTTCTTTTTTGGAACAATGTTGCAAGCTCCTGCTCACCACTTATCTAGGGTTTGTGGTCATGGACATATCAAGAAGTTCTGGCTTATGCAAACACAGAAGGAAAACCAGTCCTGTGATCAGGGAAACAAAAACAGTGTTATAGTTTCTTCTTCATCATCCTCTTCTTCACCGATATATGGAAACAGAGTATCTTCATCAACATCACCAACATCATCATCATCTTCATCAATGAAATTACTGGATGTTTCACAGAGGTGTTCCCCCACTCACATAACAACTACTCACGTGAACACCCATCTAACAGCATCAAGCTCTGGCTTTGGTGAATCTCCATCTACAGGATTAACGCATTCTTCTTCTTCGAATTTCTCAAGAGGGATTTCCCGTTCTCTCTGTCAAAGGCCTTCTTCATTGTCGTCGAAAGAGTGTGAGAAAGCTATTCTACAAGAGGATTCATC